>NC_137663.1:24613690-24963690 GCF_963422515.1 Blennius ocellaris
TTCGTTTGATTTTTCCTCCACTAGTAGCTACTTATCATACATTAATAGTTAGCGTACTGAGTATCGTTTCCCCGCAGACGAGCTTGAGTCCTGCCTCCGCTGGTGCTTTTCCCATCTGTCGCCAACATGTGTCCCGGCTGATTGGACTGTAACTGGCCGTAAAATCCAAGTGTAAATCCACTCGAGACGGATCTGATCGGCCAAACCGGGAGGTTTTATGGCCGCGTTTAAGGGCTTGCATTTAAACGCGAGATGCCGAGAGAGGCAAGAAGTAAAGAGAGCAGACCGACTCTTCCCTCTTTTATGGTTGAATATGGGCTCCATTGTGTCCCACGTATGGGATTTCCAAAGTAAGAGTCCCGCACGCAAGCTGGAGAGAGGACGCCACTCGTGCGTTTGTATGAACTCAGGCAGAACAACAAGCGCCGTGGATGTTTGGAGTTGACATACAGGCAGGAGGGACGGGACTGAGGCTGCAGGAATCATCGCTCATCACGCACTCTGTCAGCGCGCTCGACAGTAATATTGGTCAGGCAGCCTCGTTACAATACACATTTAAGAACGGGTTGTGTCAGATTAATTATTGAACCCTCATGAATGGTTTATGAAAAACACGGTATTTAGATTCACGGGCGACTCGCGGTGTGTGCGCGTCTTTGTGCAACACGTGATGTCTCTGAGATCCGATGAGAAGAGTATTTGTTTTTTGGCAGTTCTTGCAAAAAATTTTTTTAATAAAAAGTACATGGCGGGATTGGCAGCTTCCGTCTCCATTACCAGCTAATCTTTGGTTAGCGGCACATCCACAGTGGTTGGGGAAACATTGGATTAATGGTTCCAACCTCTTTAAAAAGCCTAACTCTCCATGACACTCGGTAATGTAGCGCGCAGCCCCGAAAACAAAATCGCACCGGATCGTCATCCGAGTATTTAGAAGACGAGAAAAATCACTTGTTTCTTTGGTGGTTTTGGCTCCGGCACTCTGCGATGCCATTTTCATTTCTGTTTTTATCTCCACCTTCATTGAGGCAGGTTTTATGGAGAGCTGTGACGGGGGGGTGGGGGGGGGGGGGCAAAAAAAAAAAAAATAAGATAAATGTTTGGGCAAGGCTGATTGTAAAATGCCATCTCTGGAGAACAACTGAGGGAGGGAGTCACACTCTTCTCTTTTTGTCTGTAATGGCCCCCATCATGGAGAGAGAGAGAGAGAGAGGAGAGAGAGAGAGAGAGAGAGAGAGAGAGAGAGAGAGAGAGAGAGAGAGAGAGAGAGAGATGAGAGAGAGAGAGAGAGAGAGAGAGAGAGAGAGAGAGAGAGAGAGAGAGAGAGAGAGAGAGAGAGAGAGAGAGAGAGAGAGAGAGAGAGAGAGAGAGAGAGAGAGAGCTCCACCTGCAGCGTCGAACCTTTGATCTCCACCCCCCCCCTCCTCTGATCCTTCTTTAAAACCAAGCCAACCCGCCGCTGCTTCCATTTCCATCTGCTTCCATTCCTGCGCTTTCAGATAAGCTTTGCACCTTCCCCTCCCCCAAAAAAAAATCAAATAAAAACAATGATTGTTTACAGTAGACTATAATCCACAGTCACCTGATTGAGCAAAATTTAGATTTCTATGCGTGTGTGTGTGTGTTAAAACTCAGTGATTTCTCTCCATGGTTCCATTTTATCCAGGCCAAAATAATATCGAAATACTATTTAAAGGCTCCATGACTGTGTCTGGTTTCTGAATCTCCCCAATTCTCGGTTGATTTTTAGCCGTCACGTCTTTTACACAAGTGGCTAACGGAGCCCTGGAAAAGTTCTCGGCAGATTCGCGGCGGAAGCCATTTTTTTCATGCATTGTAGAATCTGGGTTTTTATTAATGAGTTAATTGGAACAGGCCGTACACGCACGAATTTGGTTAATTCGCTGATAAACGCTTGAATGTTTTAACGGTTCTCGGAGACTCATTATCCGTTAATTCTGGCCATAACTAATGCTATCAGTTTAATACTTTCGGCTAATTATTTCAACCACTGATCCATCCCACTTTTAAGTGTTTTTTTTGCAACGTTTAGTAACATCACATGTTTATCTGCACACTGGCGTTTGCTAGCGTCCCCTCCAGCAGCAGCTCCACTGTCCTCCTGGGTTTTTCTCCTCCTGCTGGAAAACCACCGTTCTTAACAGCTCTGGGGTTCCCGCCGGGGATGGAATAAGTAAATGTTCAGATCGGGAGATGTAAGCAGGTGGAGGAAAAGAAGGAAAAAAGGCTGTTTTTTTTTTTTTAAAGCAAATGGTCACAATGAGGCATTTTTAAGTGAAAACACGTGGGTTTACTGCGTTTTCCTTTCAGGATATGTTCGCGTTTACACGGCAAAGCTTGAAAACGACGTCCGGCAGCGATGCTATAACAGAATATCCAAATATTTGGTCGTGATGGTGTGTATTTTCAGTGGCCCTGAGCCCCATTGTTGTAAAAATCGGAGGCCCAAAATGTAAGAAAAGCTTTGTGAGTTCACTTTAAAACACTTGTCGCGTAAACGTGGCCTAAAACGCTTCGCACTTTGCTTTCGTCGCACAGTTCCAACTGCTTGTATTGTCTGTGGTTTAATCATTCTGCTACGTTATGGACAGCAAGCGTTCGGATATGTCTCTGGCAGTTCAAGGGACGAGGTTGGAAGTCCCCCGGCGGGAGGCTGCAAATGATGCGATTATGCAAGTAGACTTGATCTGTGCTGATTTTCAAGCCGCAGACAAGCTTGTCGAAGTCCTCCAAAAAGCTCCGCTGACTGCCTTTTAATATACTTTTCTATCTTCAACCATGAAGGCTTAGCCAATTTCGAGTTTCCCCCCGCATTTACATGGCTGGAATATTAAAAGCACGGCGAGCCCGGGCTCGGAGGCAGACGTCAGGCTGCTGGCATTACAGCGTGTGAGAGGCTTGAATCCTGTGACAAACACTCTTCCTGGGAATTCCTGACAACGTTTGGTGGAATCGTGAAGAGAGAGCTGCAAGTGTGTGTGTGTGTGTGTGTGTGTGTGTGTGTGAAAACACTTATAGCTAATGGTTTCGACCTGTCATTCATCAACCCTGCTCTGCATGCAGGACTGTCGCTATTTATGTAATCACCGAGAACGAATCAATAAATGTCTCCCGGGTTAATGTTGCATCAAACGCTTTTCTGCCGTTGCCATGACGACCCCTTAATTGAAGCCAGGAGAAGGAAGCAAAGTTTGTAATTTTATGCTCATTTATGTTTTTAGAGTTTTTTTATATTTACATGTTTGTTTTGTTTTTACCCGATTATGATCGGGTGGAATGAACTTGCATTTTCGTCACGTTGGAAAAGAATTATTGTCTCTGTAAGTAAACTGTGTCATGATGGAGGTGACGATAGACGATACTGCGGAATGACGCGACCTCAATTCGAGATGTTTGGTTCGTTTATCTGATTATTAGAACAACGGTGTTCGGATCCACTGAAAACTTTGTCGTCTGCCAATCGAATATCCGTGTTTTCATCGTGTATTTTTCACTGCATGTATGTTTTTTTGGTTTTATTTTATAATTTTTTTTTTTTTTTTTTTACAAAAACAGAAATACTCGCGGCCTCGCATGAAAACTACAACTTTTGCTTGCATTTCTGCCGTCCCCGTGTCGTCTGACATCGTTCAGAAAACATTTCTGTGTAAAGGTGAACTTTCCTGAAATGGAAACTTAAAAAAAGCACTTCAAACGTCAACGTGTAAACAAAACTACACCCAGTATCCGTATTTCTGACATGGAAATCTCTATAATTATCTCCCAGTGTTCACTTAATGTCACTTGCATGATGCGTTCAAAAATAAAAATATACATTTATTTGTGCATGATAGAACATATAGATTAAAATCATGCTTCTAGTTTACTAACAAGCATGATAACTAATAGCAGAGAGAAAATGATGTAATGGGGAAAGATTGTATTTTGCTGATTTCAATGAAGCAATTAAAGTGTTGAGCAAAACAACATCTCAAAATTGCTTGAAGCTCACTTAAGTGAAAACGTTTCAAGAAAAGACACATTTTTGTGTTTTCTTTTCAGGAATGTTTTGTGTTTACACCATTGTCAAAACGATGTCTGTTTTTACAGAAATTGGCAGAAAATGCTGAAAAACGATGTAGTTCACATGTTGGGACCACTAGTGGCTGCTGTCGTTTGCTTTTTTTTTGGGGGGGGGGGGGTGAAAATACACATCTGCGTGCAGAGAACAACACGCTCGATGGATGGAGTTGGATCGTTTTCGTAAAGTTGCGTTTTCATTGGCCCCAAATACCGCTGCCATGTAGACGGACACGCACGTCGCTATGAAGGCTTTATGTTTTCACTTTGTAAACATTGTGTAACGGGACCTAACCATAGTAGGGTTGCGGACTCATTGGGGGGAAAAAAACAAAACACGAAAAGAACATTAACAAACAATAATTCGTTGTCTATTAATTGAATTGGAATCGATTCACAACACACTCAGCTTTAAAATTCAAACATGCACTTTCTGACTCCACCATTTCAAGGTAGTTTAAATACAAATAAATACTCAACTAGTTGGGTTGGTTTGACGAATTGGCGGCGTACTGTATTACCGCGGTGCCTTCCAGTCCTGCATGCATGTTATGCACAAATCACTGGAGCTGCGTGTGAGAGGCTGAGGCTAGTGGCTGACAGATGGAAAGTATATACTATGGTGTGTATGTGTGTGTGTGTGTGTGTGTGTGTGCAGGCGGGACCAGCTCCGCTCCAGAAAGCCAGATGGATTTGGAGCTCTCTACCCCGAATGAAAACATTGACTTGTATTGTTTTCAGTAAGTGCTCTGCGACTCGTCGCCTTCTGCTGTCGGTAAAAGAGGGAAGAAGAAGAAAAAAAAAAAAACCCAGAATCCTCACGGTATCACGTTCACAAGGAAAAAAAAAAAAAAAAGTCGCTTTGGGTAAATGTTTGCCTGAGGAGAATTGTTTTAAGTTGTAATTTCCCCACAAAGAAACAACACAACGAGAGTTCCTACAGCAGGTTTTTTTTTTTCGTTTTTTGTTTTTTTTTCCCGACTCTGTGAATACTGTATAGTCTTTTGCACCTTTTGTAGTTTGACTTTTAACATTGTATTTATGACTGGGATGTTTAACATCAGCTTTTTTTTTTTTAAGCTTTTTGTGCAATATCACAGAAACGTCAACATATTGAGCTCATTCATGAAACATGTTCTGATCAGGAATCATGGTGAAGATGGCAAAACGCTGTTTCCCTCATGGTCGGTTTATATGAATTACACTCTCATCTTGCTTACTACTTTCCATTATAACACTAGATTTTGCTTATTTTATTATGTCTATCTTAATTTATCTTAATATAGTTTTTATTTACTATGCCTTTTGTGATCACTTTGATTTAATGCATTTCCCAATCTTAGTTGCTTAAGATTTATATACCTAAAGGCTTTGCTTTAATGTATATTCAATATATTTGCATGTGGAAGCACTATAAATTGCCTCTTGTCCTGAACGCTGCTAGAAAAATAAACTTACCATGCACCACACAGACTCCAGACATAAATTTTCACATTTCATGCCTTCAATCAAATTACTAAAATTGACTTGTACAAGATAGGAATCAGATGGATTTCATCGCCCAGACCATGAATTATTACGACTGTTATGAATGAAATGGGCTTAGTTTAAAAAAAAACAAAAAACAAGTGTAAATACTTGACAGCACCAATTTGTGTGTTTATAGTAAATATATAGTACACACTGTTAAACCCCGCCATAGACAGACCCCCCCCCCCCCCCCCCCCCCCCCCCACTGCTGCATCGTTCCACTCAACCTGCCGGCCTGTCGCCGCACTCTCCTCCTCAGAAAGTGTATTTTCATCAGTTTTTTTGTTTTTTTTTAATCTGAGGTTTGCTCACAACAAAAGGTGCTCTTATGTAAATGCCAGCATGCTCTTTGTTGATTTAGCACTTCCCAGGGTGTGTCTTAAACACACACACGCATACACACGCCATGGCATGAACGCCCCCCCCCCCCTCCTCTGTAGAAGAGATGGATTTTCGCTCTGCCAGCTAATAGCAGGATATGATCTGTATGGTGGAAGCGGTGAGTGGGAGCAGGCCGTGGGCTCTCCACGCAGGCCTTATCACTCAGCCAGCAGACCCCATGATAAGGTATTATGTTTTTCCACAATAGCCCACTCTGTTTTCTCCTGTTTGTGCAGTCTACCCCCCCCCCCCCCGCGGTGCACGCCGTAATAACCCAAGGCTGCCAATTACACAGAGCGAGCGCGTTAGTGATGTGTAAGCCTCTGTCGCCATATCCATCGGCTTTGGAGAGCGCGGCGGTGATTCAGCCGTCTGAGTGATTTCTGCAAGAGTGGAAGTGCAGTCCTGCGCCGTTTCACTTAGGAACCTCCGCCCTCGCATACAGAACCCTCGTCACGCATCGGCCCTGCACCGGGGGGGGGGGGGTAGGTACTCCCATCGGTCTTCCATTCACAGGTCCTTAATATGGATGGATACCATTTTGATTTTTCTCCAGACGACTGTTATTATCATAAGAAGTGTATGTTTTGAATTTCCTCTTGTCCCATTTTCGGAAATAAAGCCCTAATGCATTTTTACGACAATTTGCCAAGGTCTCAGACGTGTGGCAAAAAGATTCTAATAGTTACATTACACGGAGACCAAGTTAGCTGTGCTGGTGAGGCAGTTTTTGGTTGGATTTGGGTATTAGTGGTTACTTAGCACACTTGTTAGACTGCACTTTGTGGTAGATGTCAGTGGACTGACTGTACACATGACTACTGGGAGCAATCAGATAATTGTAATAATCACATCTGTTGTGTCTACATGTCCCTTGGAAATCATTTTATTGAAAAATGCTATGAAAACATGCATTTTTTTTTACATTTCACTGTATTTTGCACCCGAAGGTTTCATTAAAATTGGCTTTATGCTGAGATTATACAAGATTTTTGGTAGTAATTGTTTGGTTTTTGTGAAAATGTAGACATTTTCATGACATATGCTCTGTGCCACAACAACAAAACTCTAAGATTTAAATTTAAAGGTTATTATGGCACTTTGAATGTGCTGTATGTGGCGCCTGAACTAAAATGTGTTTGACACCTCTGTTGTAAAGCGTATCACAAGTTGCTGTTTTCATTGATCTGATAATTCAGAAATCATAGAATCGGATTTCTTTCTGTGCATGTAAACAGGCTCTCTGGCTTTTTGTTGTTGGATTCCTTCTTTTCAGTTTTTTTTTCTTTTTTTTACCCGTAAAGTGTCTCGCACAGATTTCCCTTCATAAATTCCAGCACATATTAATTTGCCATCGTAACGACATTGTAAGAATCACAAGCACAAAAGCCTTGCGCTGTTGTTTTATTTATTTATTTATTTATTTTGTCTTTTAATCCACTCGCGTTGTCGGCCGTCTGTTCTGCCTGTGTGATTTGTGAGAATTCACTGAGCTTCAGCCCGGAGATGAAACAATCGTCTCTCTGTCGCGGTGCCGCACCGCAGCTGAAGATTGGTTTACGGGAGTGTGTTGCCACCGTGGCTGTTGTTATGTGGGGCGGGAGGAGAGACGGTTCTGTCTGTCTGTCACCGCCGTCTCTTGCACGCCGCCGCTGCCTCGCCTGCTTGGAAATGCAAATACGCTCCAAAGACTTCTCACGGCAGAGGATGTGACGGCGTCTCTGCTCCCCCAGCGATCCGCCACAGATGTAATAGTAAGTCCCCGTGAATCATTCTGGAGTTTTCAGTTGTTGTTAGTAAGCTGTTAGTAAGCAGCGTGTTGCTCTACCTCACCGCCGCGCCGGGGATTTGATGACTGGCGCCTCGTTTGCACTTTTCAAGTAGAGATGCAGCTTTTTTTTGCATGTTCATTTAAGAAAAGTCTCGGATTTACATGGCGATGTTTTGAAAAGGATTTGGTTGTTTGCAATGAAAGTTTTATGTATTTTACATTTAATTGTAAAGATATTGAACATATTTTAATCAATATTACTATATCTATCTATCTATCTATCTATCTATCTATCTATCTATCTATCTATCTATCTATCTATCTATCTATCTATCTATCTATCTATCTATCTATCTATCTATCTATCTATCTATCTATCTATCTATCTATCTATCTATCTATCTATCTATCTATCTATCTATCTATCTATCTATCTACCTATCTACCTATCTACCTATCTCCCCTCTACATATTGAATCAACAGAACAAAAGCAATATCGGATTGAATTAATTGCAATTTGTAAAGATAAAACTTAAAGTTAACTTGTCCGTCCATAGCTCGCATAATAAATCACATATAAATCAATATATTAACAGTATAAAGTTGTTTTTGGTCACGTGTGTGTAAAATATTAACCATTTCCTATACAATTTCCTGACTGAGCCTCTCCTCTGGGAAATGACATGACGTTTCCATATTTAGTTATTTGACATTAACACATTTCCGCCGTGTGCCAAACTCAGATCTTTGATTTATTTGTGCTTTATATAGACATGAATCTTAAAATGGACTATACACTGACTCAACAGGAAAGCCCCGAATGTAATATTGTTTAAGTTGCAGTTATACATCAAGTGGAAACGGCAGATTTCTGGTTTTACTGCTGGTTCCAGGCTTTGATTAATGTCTGCTCATAATTTACACCCCATCGCTTCTATTTATGAATATTTGCAGCTCAGGTGACCTTAGAAAAAGAAAAAAAAAACCTGCACTTTTACGGTAGACTTGGCAGTATGTTCCATATTTGACATCTTCAATAAAAACATGTGCTTCGTCTTGTGTCCATGCAACCCGGCGTTCCCCGCTGAGTGAAAAGTGTCTGGTCCTGCGCCCTCCAGGCACTTGACATTCGATAAGGCAGCTGGCAAGGCTCCACACGCAGTGGAGGTGATTTACTGCCGGCTCCGCGGCCGCCAGGAAATCCACCGTCGAGCACACATAGAGTACAGTGTGTGCATAAACACCCCGTCGCTCATCACGTCTCCTGTGGTCGGCGGGCGGGAGAGATTGAGCGTCACGGCGCTCTGCTCCTCGGCGCGGCGGTTCTGTTCTCGGGCGTCTGGTGGCGACTTCCTGCTCCTCGGCGTCTGGGGCTTCCGTCGTCGTCCCCACTCTCCCACGGGGCTCGGGCTTCAGCTCCTGCTTTTCTATCTGTGAGGCTGCCGACATAGCTGCCAGTCAGCCATCCCTCCTCCTCCTCCTCCTCCTCCTCTGAGCGGCCTTCTTCCCCCAGAAGGACGCCAGTGAAATGAGGCATTGATTGCCCCCGTGCAGACGGAGCGTAATACATAATGATGCTGCCCCGCTCTCCTTCCACGCTCTTCCAGAGGTCGGGCAAACCAATCTGGGCACTTTCGTTGCTGGGTTTTTGGATTACATTGAAGAATAACATTTAGTCACCTTGATTATGTACAGACTGAAAGTTTTGTTCCTGAGAGCTGTGATCATGACCAAGTCGACACAAAACACTGCAGTGGAGATAAAAGTCCAGTGGCCTGGTCCAGAGTCGTCCCTCGATGGCCACTCGTCAACAATAAAAAAAAAAAATACCACCTTTTTGTTAAAGGGGTCATTATCATCCAGCTTTTCAACAATGTCACTTGGTCTCCAAAAACGTTACGTATTTAAAGTTTATTGCTCCGAATCTTTCTTTTCCTCGATTTCCCCTCCGTTTTTATATTGGATCATAGGAGCTGCATTCAGAATCTGCTGTGTCTGTGTGAGCTGGACTGGCTCCGCCCACACATGCCCATCTCGAAGGAAGTGCTTCCTCTCGTGGTGCCATGTGCCAGAGCAGAGCCGCCAGTGGGAAGTGAATTTTCCATAATATGACCCCTTTAGGAATCAGTTGATTTAGATCTGATCTAGATTCATGCATCTCAGAGTTGGAAGGAAAAGCTCTTTTGACTTTGAGCTTAAATCGAATCATTATATTGCCAAAATACCCCTTTTATCACTAAATGTATTGAAACAATTTATTGACACTAATACATAGAATGAGTGCAAAAGAGTGGCAGATTATATGTAAAGACCAACCAATTTTAAAATAATTGGCTCTACCGTAGCATTGTTAGTATTAGCTGCTCTGCAAAAGTACTTGTATGTGTACAGATTCAGGCACTTCCATGTATTCAAGTGAGCCTTTTCTCCTTAAGCATCAAAAGATCATTCATCACTTCCACATTTTTGGTTTTTACCCTTTGCTATAAAAGCTCGCAAACGCCAAGAGTAGTTAAAAAGCCGATTGTTTGGCTGAGCAGTAAATAAAAAGCTGGAGTTCTTGCGGTGACAGAGACCAAATAAAAACACACGTTTACACACACACACACACACTTGCTATTTTACCATCGGCAATGAAACCGCTTTGAAATTGTGAGAGGAAGCCGACGCTCCACTGTGCTGCGTCCGTCACTGTGGAAAACGTGTGTGAGGTTTACAATTAAAGCCCAAAGTGTTTGATCCTCAGTGTTATCTGTACTCCGCTGGCGGCAGTTAGAGAGCTTCTGGTCAGATCTGGTGTTTGACCGCGGGGGGGTGGGGAGGGGGGGGGGGTATTACTACCCTAGATACCCAGAATACCGTGGTCCTGCTCAGGACCGGTGGCCAGACTGTGCGGTTGTGTTGTGGCTCTTGGCAGATGGACAGAAAACAGGAATTTGAGACACTGAAAGGCAAAGAATGAATATAGAGAAGCTCCACTCATCCAGCTCCAGTTGGCCGTCCCGATTCAGGTCTGCTCTGCTCTATTAGGCCCATTACTGATTAGAAATCTCCTGCTGCTGCTGGTAAATTATTGAACATCTCTGGTTTAACCTCAGGCACACATCGACTGAATTTCAACCTGCTCCCGCTTTGTGAAATAGAAACTTGCCTGGTCACCATTATCATTGCATCATCAACGGCGATACACAAGGGGCTGCGTGAAAACGGATTAAAAATGTTTGTCCTGCAACACCAACAGTCATTATTTGGATGAATTCGAATTTTTATTCTGACACGATTTGCTATTTTCTTCAGCATCAAATGAAGTGTGAACGGTTTTGATTTGCGCTGTTGCCATGAATCAGTTGCAAGACTGGCGGATGGCATCATCCAGGCAAGATAATGATCTTAATTATTGTATTCACATTAAATGATCACAATTCCATTTGCTCTTCCACTCATTAGCTGTGATAAACAGTTTTGCTGAATGGCAGCCAAGAGCTTGGTTAAATAGCTGCAGAACGGTCCAGTGAGAGCGCAAACGCAGTCGCTTCCCAATACATCAAAATCTGTTAATGATGCACACACACACACACCTGCAAATTCCACAATGCTCACGTATTGCTATTGAACCACGTTTGAGTGTGACAGTTGGAAATGTCGGGCTTGGAGCGGGAGTTTTGTTGACTTTCAGCTTGTAAAGCCCGGTTTACATAAAAATTTCAAGTGAAAACTAAAAACTTTCGTAGCTTTGTCTGTTGGTTTATGAGACAGCGATGCTCAAAGCCTATGAAAATGTAACTTTTTGGAAAAATGGCTCACAAGGTGGAGCTTTTTGAAAACAGTCAAAAGATTTTTATTTATTGGTTTGTATGTATTTGTTTTACCAACTTTGTGCAAGAACTATCCACCCGAATTGCATAAAATTTCTAGGGATGATTTATCTTCATCCAAGGATGGTTCCGTTACATTTTTAGAGTGATAGGGTCAAAGGTCAAAGTCTAGGTCACAAAGGTAAAGAAAATATTTCGGTCATAATGCAGTAACTTTTAAGCCGATTGATGTCAAACCGATGTCAAAAATATTTAGTTTTCCATTCCGAACGGGGTCTTATAGTCGCCAATTAACCCCAAATCTATCATTTTGGACTGCGTCAGTAAATCTCGTCAAATTAAAATGAGCTTTTGTCCGCCGAACACAGCTAACCTTTACTGATCGATTTAACTTCTTAATTATCCAACGCGACATACTATTAGTATTGAGCTGCTGCACCTCAATGAATTGAAACTAAATTATCTTTAATGGGATTAATGTTGTATTCTTTTGTAAAAACAGCAGTTTTTCCACTCCATATACGTAAGTGGCTGACGATTCATAAATCCAACACGCGGTTTAAAAGACTGCGATTGAATGATAAATATATCACCAAGTGTGTTGTTATAGCGGCGGTGTGGTATTTAAGTTTCCCGTCAGTCTTACTCTTCTGCTCTTTGTTGCCATCACACCTTCATTCTCAGATCACCGCGGCGGCGTTCGCATCGCGGCTGTTAAAGTGGACCGTGTGTGTCCGCGGGGTGTGCAGCAGGAGCACGATGATTTGAAGCGTCGCATTGAAGTCTTATAACTGTGACCCGCAGTGGCCGAGCGAGGCTCTGACTTCCTCTCCGGCGTTTCGCCGTGCCCCCGCCATGTTAGTAGCCTGTGAGTGCCTCAAAGTGCTGTTGTAATGCGCAGCCATTAGGAGAACACTGGGAAAGCCTTGAATGAATATGCGTGTAATTGCTGTCTCATTATTCTGTTTTACTACCATTGCAGAAAAAATATGATTGATATTCGAGGTGCAGGTGAGGCTATGAGTGAGTATGGCACTCTGCGGTGTTTATGAATTAAAAAAAAAAAAGTGTTGTCGAATAAAAACGTGACAAGATGTGAATGTATTTCCACCCATAAAGTGCTGAAAAAGCTCTAAAGTAGAGCTTTACTATTGCAATTGAAGCTTTGATGAATCCTTTAAACTGCTGAAGTGCAGCGTTGTTACCTGAAACATCGCAGCTGCAGGCGTTCGTTCAGGGAATTAAGAGCACGCGGAATAATATTGTGGACGAGATCCTGGTGTCTGCACTACGACGCCTCTGAAACACCGATTCCACCGCGTCAAAGTTTAACTCCACCAGGGTGTCAAACACATTTTAGTTCGGGGTCCGCCATCTTGAATGGGCTGCACCGGTAAAACACTGTCATTTCCTTTAAATTTACTTTGAAGGTTACTTTGATAGCAAGCGCTCTCTACTGATATTTCAGTGCGTGTGTAAGAGTTGTGTTGTGTAGCCATTTTTAAGAAATTTGTTTGAAAAAACTCTGTTTTCTTTGAACTTTTTGGTCCACGGGCCTTCCGCTATGTTTTAACTTTCAGACGCCGACCCAGGAGCATCCGCTTTGTCCGAAACGTCAGCCCCTCGTCCTGCCGTCAGGCCGAGGAGCCTACATTTGCATGCCGATGTGGTGGGGATGTACGGAGAGCGATGGTAATTGGGTGTTGGCAGGATTGAAAGCCCCACTGAGCAATTAGTTCACCGGGTGGACGCTCTCCCATTAGCTGTGAGGAAACGCAGCGAATGAGCCACATCAAAGCTGTTCCTTTCATTTGGTGGGTGGGGGTGGGGGGGGGGGCAGGAAAAGTTGGACTGTGATGATTCGTTACAGGGGGAAAACTGATGGGTGAATGTGTGCTGGCACAGAGATGGATCAATAAAGACAGGCCGCTCCATCACAGCAGATGTAAACCAGCACTTCTGGTGTTTTTCCACTTCACCGATGTCTTCTGAGCATTTTCCCCTCAAGCTTTTGTTGTTGTTGAGGGAGTCCAGCAGCACTTTACCTCACTCTCTTACAGGGATCGGTTATAAAGAAAAAAAAGAATAGTATTAAATGGTCCTGAGAGCAACGTTTTTTCTATACTGGAGCTTTTTCTACTTTTTGTTGTACTTCAACATGAAACTGGGCTGAATGTGGCTCCTGCACTAAAATGTGGTCGATATCAAGTTAGCAAGCAGTAATTTAATCAAGTACTTTGATGGCAATATGAATTGTGACAAATACATTCTGGTAATGTATTTGTGCATTGAAATTTCACATTCTCTTATACCACAGTGTCTGGAAAACTACTTTTCCCCCAAAGTTGATGTCGCATTAAATTCGCGATGTATTCTGCAGCCCTGGTTCTTGTACATACCTCCAGCTTCATATCCATCTGCATGCCAGAGAATGTGCAGTGGTGGGGTGGGGGGGGTGGGGGGGGGGGCTGCAGAGTTTAACAGGTGCGCTGGTTTCGTGTGTAGCCGTGTCCGTATAAAGCAATAAAGGATGGAAGTCGATACTTTTAAAGACTGTGCCCAAAAAAATCCCGGGTTTGTTCCACCTGTCCAAACACACGTTAAAGGGTTCCTCGGATCGAGTTTCCCGGTTTCGCCTTACCTTTTAAACACTCCGCCGCGGAGTTAGGATCATGATTTAGCCCCCGTTTCTGCTTCTTAGGAAAGCCAACACGAGTTCACGCAGGTTAATGCCTTCATCCAGCAAACCTCCCGAGACACCCCGTGGGTGTAATGATGTACCGGATGACTGTGGAGCCTCTGTATTAAATTAGTTTGATCGTCCGTGGAAAAGTGGGAAAGTCCTGCGGCGTCCGCATTTGTATGGGTGTGTGAGGCTGTTTTATCATTCTGCCTGAGTTCTTGTGCATTTTTGCTGCAATGGAAAGTATATATATATAAATATGTGCATTTCAAAGGCGATACGCGGTGAGTATCCCTGAACTGAAGATAAACTGTGACCGAGAATGTTGCTCGGAGTCACTGCAAACAAAACGCAGCTTTCAGAAAACAGATCATAAAGTGGAAATTTTTGAAAACACTCCAAAATCTTTGTGGAAGTGAGGGAAAACGCGACTTCCTGGATACGCTGGGGCTCCATGAAGACGGCGGAAACGCAACGGCTGCACACACACACCACGGCAATAAAAGTTTAAAAATGTGTCTACCGTTTCCATGTAAACGAAACAAAAATGTAAAAACGATGCGTTTTCACTTGAAAAGTCGTGTAAACAGGGCCCGGCTGTATTGTTTCCCCCCTCTTTCGATCATTTGTCGTGTTTGCCGGCGGAAGCTGGACAGTTTTGCCGTCACCCGCCCGACACGACACTTTGACTGACGGCAGCCATTCAGGACAGTCTGTGTAATTAGATTGCTTATAGCGTGATCTTTTCCTCCCGTTCCTAAATACATCTCTTAGCAACAGTAATTGATATTGATGCCTGCTGCAGGAAGCGCTCCTAAATCACGGCCAGACCCGGGCTGTGGGTTTAGCAGTTCCAAAATAGTGTGAGTTATGTGTGAATAAGTATCCGCCGCCTTTAATGATGTGGTGCTGCCTGGTGCTCCTGCCGGCGAGCTCTGACAGGCCTGATGGATGAACTGGTCTTGATGTGCCCTCCCGCAATCACCTCGCTGTGCTTTCAGTCAATAGTCCATTAGAAATTCTGATCACTACTGCAGTGGAGGAATTTCTCTTTGTTTTGTTCCAGCTTGTTTTTGGCGCCGGATGCATAACGCTTCACATGAATTTATGCAGGGCATTTTTTTTCCCGTTTAATTTCACCTTTTACTTGGTCTCACTTGGCATAGCTATGTGTTCTTTGTGCAGGGAAATAATTATTAAATCTCCTCCGGGCTTAAGATGAGTGGCTGGTCTGTGTTATTCACTGTGGAGGATGTTCTCGTTGTTGAATTGTTCCTCCACACGAGGGTTACAGGTGTGTGTTAATCAGGCCTCTTGGTGTTGAGCCACACTCCTCCCCCTCACAATCTGGCCTCCAAATTAGTGGAATTTACTTGTGCGCTCAGTTGCTTACGGTATTGACTTGTTTCCACTTTGGCCCCGACATTAGCAGCCTCTAATTCCAGCAACACGTACGTCTCATCAGCCTGCCAGTCAACGCTCAAGTATCTCAAATACTATTAAAGCTGTACAGAAAACAACCAGGGGAATAACTTTGATTCTGTTTCTAGAAGAAAAAAAGACAGTTTAGCTCATTGGTGCAAACAGTTTATCATGTTTTGCAAACCAAATGAGGCAGCTGTGAATATCTTCGGATTTGGAAGCAGTTGTGGCCAAGAAGTTAGTGGAGTACCACTTTCACATTTGACCCAACGGCTTTCAAACATGGTTGTTAGTGCTGTCGACCTCCACACTGGCTTCTGCCAGGCTCACTTTCAAGATGCCTGTCTGGAAATCGTGAACTCGTCAGCCTTCACATTGCAATAAAATCTACTTGACTAAAACTCATTCTTTTTTTTTACTTCTGAGAAGAAATGTCCATCACATGGCCTATGCACGTTGAACCTCATTAAAGGGGTCATGTTATGCAGAATTCACTTTTTAAATGTTGTCCAACAGTAATAATCGTCCCCATACCCCGTAGAAATCAAACCCTATTAGTATCATTAAGGGTTTTAGCCAATCCCCAATCAAGGTAGGCTCCTCCCTTTGACTCCTGCCACAATCGGGCAGCTCTGCTCTGGCACATGGCACCACGAGAGGAAGTGCTTCCTCCTCTTCCCATAGATGGGCATGTGTGGGCGGAGTCAGTCCAGCTCACACAGACACAGCAGATGCTGAATGCAGCTCCTATGAGCCAATATTGAAATGGAGAAAAATCAAGGAAAAGAAGGATTTGGAGGAATAAACTTTGAATATAACATTTTTGGACCAACGAGGCCATGTGAAAGTGGAGAATATGACCCCCACATTGGTGCATTATTTAAAAAGAATCAAGGCATGTGTCAATCTCTTACGATAACATACATTCGGTTAATTCATCTTGTAACCTCATAAGGATTACTGCTGTGGGCCCAATATTTCTAAACCGTTATCTGCACAGTCTTTACAATAGTTATAATTAAGGACCAGTCTGCGCTCGTGCTGGCCTCCTCTGCGTCAGCCATGTTGAAACACTGGCCGTGGTTTATTGTGGCTTGTTGAGTTACTCCAAAACAACAGCAATGTTCTCACGCTAATAGGCTGAGGTTAATTAAATCACCTCTCTGTCTGCCCTCAGGTGCTACTCTAGCCCCCAATTGAACGGATTGCAGTAAATCAGGCGAAACGTACCCCCCCCCCCCCCCCCCCAAGAGCTCTGAATTACACAATTCCCCCTAATTGTGACTGGCTTTAGCTGAGTAATTTAACTCTCTGATGCCTGCGAGGCTTTAGTGTATGGGGACTTAAAAAGAAAACAGTGAGGTGACAGTGAATATTCATACATGTATGCATATCAATATGTATATATAAATGTCTTTGCTCGGTGGTTCCTGAAAAGGCCGAGGTGGGGGAGTTGGAGGTGGGGGGTCACGTGACATTATTTGCTTAGTGGAAGGAGGCTCTTGGGGACACTCAAGAGAGGGGAGAGGGGAGGGGGGGGGCACTGCTGTTTGTTTTCCTAAGAGGCTCTGCTCTGTGTGTGGCTGCCAGAGTGGCAGGCCGACAGACAGACGGCAAGGAGGAGAGGCGAACAGATCGGAAGGGAAGCAAAGACTGACTGACAAGCAAGAATACGGAGACAGGCCGACAAAGTAAGCAACACTCCTGACAGGAGCGCCGTGGGCCCCTCCCAGCACGCTCAGGCCCTGCTGGCGATGATGGACAACTCGCTCTCTGTGACAAAACACACAAAAATAGCAGGGGTGGAAACATGTTGGCTGCTTTTTTTTGTATCCCTGCAGATATATAATAATATAAAAAAAGAAGCTGTTAGGTCGTCCTCGCTGGTTTAAATGACAGTATAGTGTTGCAGCTACAAAAGGCTTATCTGGCTCAAGAGTCAACCGCTCATCACTGCTCCTGTCAGTCAAGCCGCTTCCGTGCCGTCAAACCCTCAGCTATGAAACTCTTTCAAGGAGGAGCGATGTTAAAAAAAATGTTGCTGAGGTAGATGTATTGGTTTACTGGAAGGGGGATCCTGAGATACTGGAGTTCAACACCAATGCCGAAATATGTTTAGATCCAAAAGCAGGATGTCGTTCAATCTCAATGTTTGACATTCGATCTGGGTGTCGCCTCGGCTTGCAGTGGGGAACATTTTGTTCCTTCAAAAAAAAAAAAGAAAAAAAGTTGGGATAGTAATTTGGGAAGTGGGTTTTTCTCAAAATTTTTTGCCTTGTTTTATAAAACAACACAGAAAAGCCTCTTTTTTTTCTGAAATAGTTGCACGTAAGACGGCTATTTAGTGAAAATCCTTCCATTGTATTTTCCCATTGTCACATCATTTTAGCCTAATTCATCGGTGAACGAATTGACCACGGCCTACTCTGCCTCTGATTGGCTCACCAGCCTCATGCTGGACGGTCAACATGGACATCAGCCAATCAAATCAGTGAATGCAGTGAGTATGACGGGTAATGGCCGTGTCATCCCCGGGGAAAGAAATATAGAAATAGAGCACATTGCATAGTAGCTGTAGTCATCGGACAGTTGTACAATATTTGTTCATGAAATTGTTTTTTTCTAACTCCACAAGCCAGTGAGAAATCTCGTCTGTAAATGAGTGTGTAGTTTTAAGTGTTCGTTTCTGTGAAAAGTCAGGCGGTCGTGAAAAGTACAGCGAAACACTACTTCTCGTTCGATACAGCAGCAGGTGTTCGCTGTCCTCTGGCTTCGTGTTCCGCCGTAGATCCGAGTAGAAGTCGTTTCCTCTATCCAATGTAATTAAACCTCCTGTTGGAAATGTTGCCTCGGAGTACAAATGACTGCAAAGTCTTGGCACGTTTCCAGCTGGTTATTCTTTGATTTTGATCGTGACTCAGAGTGGCGGCGGCGGCGGCGGCGAGGACGAAGCACTGCTTCACAAGCCTTCACTCTGAGCATTTACAGTTTCCATATGGGGAGTTTAAATTTCACTTTCCACATTGGAAAGCCTTTATTGTCCACTTAAATATGGCTTCCGTCCATCTTCAACACAACTATATTCATTTGAGTTTTGAAACGTGTTGGCGCGGATCCTAATGGACGGATGCTGGGTACAAACTGGACTTTGTTCACAGCTGTAGAGAGCTTCCATGGCAACTTTTTTAAAAATGTACATGGTAATGGCAGAAACATAAAAAGATGGACAAAATCACATTGTTGTTCCGGTCAACGATCAAAAGTCCCGGGTAGAAAATGGACCGAGAGTCATGACACTGTGGAGGCAAACATCGTTGTTCCATCTACTGAGCATGTGCAGAATAACTCGTTACTATGCGGAACGTTTTCGCAAAGTCTCACCTGAGGAGCAGTTTTCAAAAAGTTGCGTTTTCGGTGTCTCTGAGAACCGGTATGTAAACGGGCACCCAGAACTCGACAAAGATTTTCTGTTTCCACTTGAAAAGGCTTTAAACACACGTCTTTTGACTGTTGGAGAAAGAAAGACGGGACACATTTAACCCATCTTATTGATTATTACGTAACTACACATACTAGGGTCTTGAGCCTAACAACTAGTCAGCAGTGAGATTTGAACCGGCACACTAACTTAACAGAAATACCTATGCATGAGCAGGGAGAACACAGTAAAGCTCCAATACAAATGGTAAATGGTAAATGGTCTAGATTTATATAGCGCCTTCTAACCACACTGAGGTAGTCCCAAAGCGCATTCACCCATTCACGCTCACAAATTCACAGCTCCAGTCAGCTTCAGGGCGCCAATCGGCCTCGAACAAGCATTTTAGAGAAAACCGACGTATTAATGCCATGAAACCTGCAGGCCGGGACTCGAACCCATCCTTGTTATGAGGCGAGAGTCCAAACCGCTGCACGTCCGTGCAGAATCGCCCAGATCGCCGTGAATGAAGACGCGCTTTAACAGAGGCGTGCGGCGGCGAGGAGCCGGCCATGCCTTCCTGGGAATCGTATCTATTGCAGCTGAGGGTGAGTGATTACCGCGAGGCGTGAATTGTATCTGTGAGAGAGAGAGAGAGAGAGAGAGAGGGGGAGAGACAGACTGACGGCTACCTGCCTCTGCCCTGCAGAGCACTGTGATTAGAATTTCAGATGTGTGACTCGCGGCTTTCAGCACCCGGTGTCCATCAGAGAGGAGTCCCCCCCCCCCCACCCCCCACCCCCCCCATGAGGCGACTCCTGTCATACGGCTTCTGTCTGAGTTTTGTTGTGATGACACAGAAAATAGGACACACATGGTTTTTACTGTAATGGTCTCTCGTACCATAACAGATGGTTTCTAACGTGCCGAGTGCCAGCGTTATGCGTGTAGGCAATTTAGGCCCTCCCTTTTTTTTTTTTTTTTTGCCTTTTCTCTTGGAAACTCCACAGGGAATAGAGAAAGAATTAGCCCAACATATTCCCCCGTGTAATTCCTCCGGTGAAAAATAGGTCAGTGGCGTTTGAAAGTTGGGACTGCAGATTGAATTAGAGTTAAGGAGATCATGTGTGATCATAGCGGCGCCACTTCGTGAAGGTGAGGGCTTCTCTTTAGTGTCGTTTAGAAGAGGAATTCTCCCTTTGCAAGGATAAAAAGAAATATTTTCTCAAGGTCCCAGTGGAGGTCAGGTGGAGTCCTCCATTTAAAAAAAAAAAAAAAAAAATTGCAATCCTTTGCAGCACTGCAATATGTAACCACGATCTTATTAGTTGTTTTTTTTTTTTTTTTTTTTTATCCACTAAAAGGACATTTGCACTCATTTGTTGGAGGATAAACAATGCCCTGACAAAACTAATAAGAGTCACCCAGTTTACAGCGAGTTGGCAGGAGTGGCTTTAACATGATTTACATAATCGGGGGTATTTGCTGGGGGGAAAAAAAAAAAAGCAAGCAGAACAGCCGTTGCACACGAACACAAGAGGCTGGAGAGCCGGCAGCCGAGCCGCTTCACTCCGACGCCGTCCACCTTTTTCATGAGTAATGGGATACAGTAACAGGAAAGTGTTTTTGCTGTGATCTGAGTATATTGTGTTTATCGTTTATTTTATCGTTTTATTTAATCAAATATTTAAGTTGAGACTTCACAGGTTGATTGAATAAAAAAAAAAAAACAACCAAAAAATCAATGCCTTCTCCTCTGTATTTATGTTTGAGATCGTCCTGCACTCATTGGCTCATGAATTGTTTACAGTGGAAACCTTGAAACGACATCTTCCGTCTCGTCCATGACGACGTTTCACTGTTTGAATTTCGTTCCTCCAATGAAGACAGATTTTTTCTTTGGAATCTTTTCTTTGCATTTTGGGCGTCTGAAAACTGTCTGACTCCAGAAAATGCCGCTTTTTGAAATGCGCACACGCTCTAGTGGATAATAAGAACAATGTTTGTCTCCGGAGTGTCGCAACTCACAGTCCATATCCTCCTGAGACATGGCAGTTTTATAGGCGATGATCGTTGTTTTTGTCCACAGCGGATTTTTCTCTGCTCGCTTGTGTGTGTGGTTTCATCACAAAACAAACAGCAGCACCCACTAGTGGCCCAACATGTAAAGTACGTCGTTTTCGCAGTGTAAACGGACATCGTTTTCAAAATGTTGTCGTAAACGTGAATCTTTTTTGACATGAAAATGCAAAAGATGATCTGTTTCCACTTGAAACGTTGTCGTGTAAACAGGGGAAATTTTACTATTTCAATTGGAAAACTGACACTTGAGCAGCTTTTTCATCTAATGGTGATATCTCAGGGGTCATTTCACACACTTTTACAATCGCAAACAAGTGATTTTTCCTCTCGGCAGTACAACGCAAGATACCCGATTGACTTGCATGCTTTTTATTTTTTAAATTTCTTTAGAGAAGTCTGATTTAGAGGTCAACAGCTGATTTTAAAGTCGACGCTCCTAAAGAGACCCGAGGATTAGAACCCCGGGCCCCTCAGAGGGACTGCTGCTAATATCAAGTTCATGAAGTGAATAGAGGGTTGGGATGTAAACTTTTATTGCCGATAATAAGAACTGAGATCATCGCTGGCAGGGTCCTCCACTTTTTAATACCGTCTTTCTGAACTCGCCACTAATTCACCTTCTCTGCTCCTGTGTGGTTCTTTCCCATCCCGTCATCTGTAACGTCGAGCTTCAGCAGCTTGTGTTTCTGATATTTTGTTTGTTAAACGGATGGAAAACACGGAGTAGTACAATATTTTATGCATCGCTTCAAAGTGCTGTCGTGTTCTAAGAGTTCAGATCGGACCCAGAGTGGTTTGTTTTACATTAAACCTCATTGGTATTCCTCGACTATTTTTTTTATTTATTTTTTTATTCACTTCCCATCTCCTGGAGCAACAGTCGTTCTGTTCAAGCAATTTAGCATGCAGAGGAAAAAACTCCATGCACATTTTATATTAAGGCTGTTTTTCAAATGTTCTCCATATGAAATCTGTTTAAACGTTTCCTCCACTTTATAATCTCAAACGTGTGATCGTGTTCTCAGCCTACAGACGTGTTGAGGGAGATAAAAAATAATGAAACGATCCCTCAGTCACAGCAGCAATAATTTGAATGACTCTTTGGAAGTGAGCCCATTATTGCAGTTTCATTATTGCTGGTGTGTAGATATTATGCAATTTGTAATTAATGTTCAACTCACTGTGTAATAACATTGCATTTTGTTTATAACTTGTTACATATTGCAACAGTTATTACAAACTGTGGCTGCTCTCCTTATTTCTTTAAGAAAATGTAATAATTTGCAATTGATGTCTTAATTAGAAAAGCCATCATACTGTCAGAATAACATTAATTTGCATGTAACTTGATTAGAAAACACATACATACACAATAAACTTGTTTGACTCAATATATGTCACCAAGAGGACTAATTCATTTGTAAAGATTTATGCTTTAGTAGTTTTGAAAACATTTTGTTAGTTTAGTTAAAATTTGCATCCATTTTAAAGAAAATGTAAAGTTGGGGATTGACTTTAAAATCCGATTCGTATGAATGAAAAACTTGGCCAAGCATAGAATCACTTTACTGCCCAATTCATCATTTATGCTGCAATAAGAATCTCTGGTCTTAAAACGTATTCTGAGTGATTTTTTTTGGGGGGGGGTGGATAAATATCGCTCATTATCTTGAAAGGAGTTTCTTTGAATTAAAATCAAAATTTAAGAGTACAGAAAAGGTTGAATACATGGTTCTAACCCGCTGTACTGCCGGGTTGAAGTGATTACTTTAGATATTTACACAATTGATGGTGTGAATACTTTATATTTATATATATATATATCAACAAAAAACATACTTCCCCAAAACTCAACACTCCCTCCCTGCTCGGGCTCTTTGAAGATCCCATTTTGACGCTTTGACTTTGGTGCCAGCCGACCAGCAGCTCCCCACACTGTCCTTCCTCAGCATTCACTTCTTACTAACCTAACATGTTCTCAAGGACACTGCTGCTCTGCCACCGCCACTCAACTGTCTCCCCCTCTCCGTCTCTCCGTCTCCATCTCACCACCGTCGTCCGCCCGTCCTTCACCGGCGCTTTGGTGGCCGCGCAGCAAAACAGGCCGCGCAGATTCCTTTGCCTTAATTGGCGACACCCTGATCGTTAAAGCTCATAATCCCCCCGAGTGTCCGCTGCTCTTTACGATAAGCGTTTGCCTCGCCTCATTACATCACTGCGGTTTATTTTCAGCGTTCTGCACAGATATGGAGATCTTTGTGTGTCTGTGTGTGTGTGTGTGTGTGTGTGTGTGTGGCAGTGCAGCGGCGATTCCCACCGCTTGGTTTAATTACGCCTGCAGGGAAAGGTTCACTTCACAGGACGATCCCCAACCGGTCCCACACATCCGTAGGTCTGAGGAGGAAATGTCTGTGATGTAATTAAGCACAATCACGCCACTGCTGTGATACTGAATATCAGCACAGACACCAAACTGCTTTTATACATTTACAATATCTTGTTCCTTTAATCATTTAGGTTGTTTTTTTTCTCCACAAAATGACAAAATAATCATTGCTGAACAACACAAACCTTCTTTTCCCACATTCCCATTGGTTCAGTCCTTTAAATAATTAAAATTTCTTCTATAAGCACAGAAAACAACATTTCTTGAACGTTCCCGCTGACGAGTCAGAGATCTGTTTTCACCGTGTCCAATCAGCAGCCCTCATTCAATGTGATTGTACGTTGATTATATGCCTGTTTTTGTTTGTTTTTTGGGGCCCAGCCTTCATTCTGATTTATTACTACAAACAAAATCGTGCTGGTATTGAAAGATGTTTTTTCTGATTTCCCATCACGTTGCAGTTGACTTGCTGCGCCCAGGCGATTGCTGTCTGACGGCTCTGCAGCTCCGACTAGTGGCAGACAGCGTTACGACAGTGCGGCAGACTTATGCGTGAATAAAAGATAAGATAAGATAAGATAAGCCTTTATTGATCTCACAAAGGAGAAATTGACTTGTTACATTCTGCTCTTAAGGACTCATGAGTCGGAAAGACAAGAAATGTGCAAAGAATAGAGGTATCTTATATACAATGACTATCAAGAACGCTACGGGCCAAAAGTATTTACAATCGAGGTAATAGTAAGTAAAATAAAATAAAATAGGACTAAAATAAATCACAGACTATAATAAAGTAGAATAAGTTCTAAGGGGAGCAAAGTATACGGTGAGATGAAATACAAGGAAATTAAACTATGATGGGGGGGGGGAGTGTAGGATAAAAGTACAATGAACATACTATCGTATAAAATAATGAGTGTTGGCAGTGCAGGTTCAGTCCTAACAAGTGGTCAATTCTCACCGACTGATAATTTCGATACTGGCTGGAGGCATGGCGGATTTTTAATTGTTTATCCGGCAGCATCCCAATTCCAGAAGCCGTTTTCCCTTTTTGTATTTTGTCGAGAAGACGGTATTTAATAAAGCTCCTCGTTGACTTTGGATGTTGGGGAAACCGGGTTCAGGTCCCATCCCGACTCAGCCGGCGCGTCCGGGTTTGATGCCTGTTTCCAGGACGAAGGCCCTCCGGCTGCAGTCGCCGTCGTGCCGCCGTCGCCTCTCCCCCCGTTTCCTTCGTGTGCCGCCGGTATTTCACGCGGCAGCTGTGTTCCCTCTCCGCTGTGACAACGGGTCATCCTGTTATGATGAAAACAGCTCAGCGCCATGAGTCCTCCTGTTTCTGTCTCACCCCGGGGCTCTGTAACTCTTCTGAAGACGCGAACAGCTCTTTCGCCTCATGGGGACATTTTAATGGCTGCAAAGCACACATCCATCTCCTCCTACATGTCACCTTCAAATAGGCCGGGAGATGGCGAGGGGCGAGGGGGGGGGCTCGCTGGCTTTCTGCGCACGTGCGTGGAAACGGGGCAGCCCGGGGAAGATTTTTCATTCCGGGGCCCTTCACCTCTGGCAGTCACAACAGAGCGTTTCATCTTCCTCTTCATTCATCTTGGATACAGAGAGCCACAGAGAGCAGGGAAGCATAAATAATGCACTTTATGCCGCCGCGGCCCAGAGACGCTCCAACAATGCACATTGGGCCGTGCAATTCACGCGGGCCGATGATGCATCGGAGCTGTTTACGGCTGACCAGCACGCGTTGCTGTGTCGTATAAGGAAAGGAGATAAAGGCCCACGGAGTGCAGTGATTGCTGCGCTTTAGGGTTATCCTGCTGTGTAATGGTGCACTGCAGTGCTGTGTAAGCAAAGCAAACGGCTCTTCATCTCAACACGGGGCTGTAGTGTCTGACCTCAGATCAGATTTCATCTCCTGGAGTCCGCGCGTCATGTCGGCTGGAGGTGATAACAGGCGCAGCTCTTTAACGTGAATGCCCGTGTCGTCGGAGGGTCCACCCGCTCGCCATCAATCAAGGTGCCAGTCGCTTTGCCGACAGCTTTATTACGAGTCGACGGCCATGTTTGAGATCTGAATGACGGCGTTATATTGTCGGAGTTGTGTTCTGGCGACGCGTCGTTGAGCCTGTTTGCTGCCGGTTTGTACCGCGAGTTCAGAAGAAGAACGGCGCAGGGCGGGTTCACACGGCCGCAATTTCAAATTAAAACATTATTTTTTGTGGGTGTCCGTTGGCACGACAACGAGGCTCGGCGCCACTGAAACTTCTTGAGAAGGAAGTTTTCGACGGGTGAAAACGACACTTTCTGGAAACGCCTTGGCCTCCGTCTCGACCTCACGGCGTGTACGCATGTACCATCAGCGCCAACTTGTGGTCCGGCATGCTAATTACATCACTTTTCAACATATTTGCCGTTTCCAGTGGAAACGGACATTGTTTTCCGACGTGAAACTGTTCTTAAATGAAAACATGAAATAAATGCGTTTTCACTTGAAGCGTCGTGTAAATGGAGTTTGGTTAATTAACACGATCCTACAGACATTAGCTTAATAGTGGTGCACAGTGATTAAAATGGTTAAATTGTTCATAAAGTGAGATCGAAACCAGAGCGTTCACTTGCAGCACAGATCAAAACCTGCCTCAACAGTCTATGCTCCAGAGGGATTTTTGAAATGATAAGATCAATAGTTAGAACAAGATTAAAAAGAAAAAGGTGTGTGTGTGTTTTATTCTTCAACTTGAAGCTTTTTTTTTGGGGGGGACTTTTTTATTAAAATGAATTATTGATCCGCTTTAGATGGAACTTTAATTCTCTCTGTTCGAGTTTATTTTCTCCTTCAGGCAAAGTCAAACAGTTGAAACGTGCCCTCTTCATATGAACACATCCGCTTTATACCTCTTATCTATCAATTATTTCAAAGGAAGCAGATTTCAACGGACTTCTCTCTGTTGTAAGTTGAACTTGACTGATTTTACAAAATCAACAAATTCAGCTTGGTTATCACAAATGACCTGCAGTTACTTCTTCGCTGATATTATCCGCTCCGAGCGCCGTCGTCGTGTAAACGGACACTCAAAAACGCGACCCAAGTTTTGTGTTTTCAGAGTTTTAATTGGTGCTCGTTTCCAGTTTACTACAGTTAACTCACTTTATTCGCCCCTCCACTGGGAGAGGATGAGACTCGGTGGAGGTATTGAGCCATCCGCCGGCGTAATCATTGCAAATAATGACAAACAATGTTAATGTACATCACAGCTGAGCCAGCTAATTGATTGAGTGAGTGTAAATCATTCTGCACTATCAAGGTAATTCAAACATTTTACAGCTTGAGTTACAAGCAAATATTTTGACAATGAAAATAAAAATCTATTCCAATATGCTGAGCCTCCGTCGGCGTAATAAACTTAAGTGGCAAAATGAAAAGCTGCTGCAGCATCTGTGGTCGTTTGTCACAGCAAACGGCCCCATTTTGCCAAATTTGTATTCTTGATATTAGATTGTGGTTTAGACGACGGTTTGAAAGTTTCCTGCAACCCCATCTGCCCATACTGGGAATGTATTCTCTGATGCTCTCTATGAATCATTCTCGATGCTTCTGCCTGCTTTTTCTCCGCGAGCTTTCTCAAACATGGAGACTTCGCTTTGCCGACACGTCGTTCTGTGCTGGATGGATCTTTGTGTTTGGCTTCGCAGGCGGCTCTCTGCTGCCGGCTGAGTGGATGTGACTGTCTGGATCTGCGGGCGGGTCGTCCATTTGTCTTCATCAGGAACTGAGCCCGCATAATGAGAAGGCAGCGCTGCAGCACAAGTGATGAGCCTCATCAGATAATCCACGTGTAATAATAATAAGGTCCTGTTTACATGTTTTTGAGCTAAAACAGAAAAGTGGAGCCATTGAAAATGGAGGAAAACTGACTGAATAGTCTGTGAATAGGTGGACAATGACAACGATGTTTGCCTCCAGAGTGTCGTGACTCCCAGTCCATCGTCTCCCGAGACTTGGTAGTTTTATAGTTAAGGGCTGCAGGCGTGAGCCTCAAAGCCATGCTGTCAGGGTGAGTTTATAAAATCATGCATAATCAAACAGCTATAGGAAAATTTTTTTTGGGGGGGGACGTTTCACTGCATTTCGCATCATTAAAATTGGCTTCATGTCGAGATTGTAGTCATTTTCTGTCGCAATTGTTTGGTTTTATGCTTGTATGGATGTGATTTCCATCACGTATACTTGTCGCCACAACAGAGAATAACTTTAAAGTTTGAATTCAAAGGCTTATTATTGCACTATTGTCCGGCCTGGATGCTGCTCCTGATGAAAACTCCTACTTTAGACGTAATCAATGAGATCTGTATACTCCAGCCTGTCCTTGTGGGGTTTTTTTCTTTTTCCATCGGAATACGAGCTCCTCCCTCCATTAATGCTGAACAAAGCGGCGTAACAGCGAGCAACAGGTATGTTTGAGTTCACAGCTGGAGGATTCACCCGTCTGCTTTAAAGAGGATCGTTTTCCAGAAACCACAGCCGTTCTGATGCCGTTATCGATTGCCGTTCAGTCTGAGCACATCAGTGGGCTCAGTGGAATGAAATAAAACTGATGACGGTTAACTGCATTGTCATAGTTACCTCGAGCACTGTACGATCACGTTGCCCTTAATTTCCCATGTTGACATTCAACTATAAGCCGGCTCTTACAAATCAAGATCACTTTAATGTGTGGGATTAGCTCTTATTGAACGTTCCCACAGGCTTTTTTTTTTTTCCTACACGACTAGAATTAAATATTCAGCTACAAAGGAAGCACATTTTTGTTAATATTTAAGACTCTGCAGCGTAGGTTTTTGATTCATGATGTATTTTATCCTGGAATATATTAGTTGGATGTGTTGGAAAACGCAAAATCTGCTATTTTCACCCCAAATCAAACAATTAATCAGAAAATATTCGACTTTTAGGAATATCAACTCATTAAATACTTGTCTAATTAAAATAAATGAACATGATAGTATGTGCATTTATTTACAGCAATAAAATATTGCAAATAATGATTTGTATATACAATCTAAAGAGGGAAAAATCCAGAAAGAAAGCCCATTGTAGTGTACATTGTTTATAAAATGCCTTTATAATTCTCAAAGTGATTGGATCTGGTCAACCTAACTTTAATACGTATGTCAGAAGATGTTTCACTCCTTTTATCCAAGTCGCTTCGCCTGTTTAGTTACCAAGCCTTTTTTATTTATATTAAATATATGAAATATATTAAAGTCAGTTCAACTTCATTTAAATCTTGCCAAATACAACACAGTCATTTCAGGACACTGAAATTATAGTATACCATTATAGTTTTATAAAGCCACATGTAGATATATACACATATGTACATACATATAAATAGGCAACTGCATATCCCAATAGAAATACATGATTTCCTTATTTTTATTTACCTTCCAGAAAATACCCAAAGGTTTAAATTTTTTAATCAGGTTTCATAAATCCAGTTGTCTTGTGTCGGATGTCCACTTCTATGTGGTGCAGTGTTCAGTGGTGGTTTGAATTCAGGCTTGGGGAGCTTTTTGTTTGCAGTTTGCATGTTCTCGGTTCTGTTCTGAGTTGCCGACATATGAGCGTATTTGCTTAACCCTAAACCCGGCTGGACGTAGGTTGCTCTCCGTCCCAGCACAAACGCAAGTAATGAGGTGAAGCAACGCGACGTGGCCTTGGTCGCCGTTCCCTCAGTGAGCGCATGCAGTGGCTGTTTGAATGGGGGGAGTCCAGTTAACCCACCCTGAAGACATCGATCGGGCCGGAGAGGAAATTCTAACAAATGGAAATGGCTTCCTGCTTTATCTCTCTGTCTTGGTCTCTCTCTCGCTCTCTCCCTCTCTTTTTTTTCTTTTCATCTGTGGCCTCGTTTGCCCTCAGTGAGATCAGCGGTGCATTGTCAAGCCTGCACATTCACTGATTGATTTCTCCTCTGTTTTTCAATCTGTCTGTCAGCCAGGCTTAGCGTTGCTGCTCCACGATCCATAAACTTGTTCAATTCCCACTCTCGGCCAGCTTACAAACCCATTTTGCCTTTGTGCTTTTGGCAATGCAATATTATTTAAATGCACCGAAGTTCCTTAAGAAGAACCGCGGCTCTCAGTTCGAGTTAAACCGCTCTTTGTTTCTCTACCTGTTACGTTTCTGCTGAAACAAATCGCAGGAGAGCAAACAGATTCGCCTCCAATGACAATAGTGGACGTCGTCATCAGATTGTAAAATATAAAGTATATTGCGGCGATAAATCAAACTGCGGCCCGGCGGGCAGGGTTTTTCCAGAACGAGTCTCAGGCTAATAAGGCAGTCTGGCTCTTGAACTGTTGAAATGGTAATGACCCGGCGGAGGTTCTCATGGCTGACCAGAGGGAACCTCAAGAGGTTTTAACAAAGACCTCATCGGATAAGACTTTGTCTCCTTAACCAGCGTCAAACTATCTGATCCACGGCGACTGTTTGTTAACGATTGTTATTACGGTGACTGTCAACAGTCACGACACTCTGGAGACAAACGTTTTTCTTATTGCCTGTCGACTCGCACACGTTTCAGAAGAACTAGTTGCCACGGCGTGCATATGCAGTCGCAGTGTTTTCGGAAAGTTTCCACCATTTCCACGGAGATGGAGCGTTTTCATAAAGTTTTCAGTTGCTCCGAGCACCGTTGTGCAAAACACACGTTTTAAATTTCCTTTTGAAAGCGTTGTCGTGTAAACAGGGGCTAATACTTACCTATTATTTTGAATATTTTCAGTTTTTTGCCTTTAAGCGTATATCCTCAAGCTAAATACATTTGAGATTCTCAGCTTCTCTGTGATCGTTGGCGCTTTGCAGATATACTACTGCAGCAAAACAGTCAGCGGAACCACAGTCTACTACTTCTTCAGAGTCATCTGATGTGTATTTTGTATCGGGGGCTTATGTTTAGATCAGATTTTAGTTTAGGGGAAACATACAAATTCATCTTATGCGGACCGGACTAGTAAAATAGTGTAATAACCTTTAAATTTAGACATTACCATTAAAAAAAAAAAAAAAAAAAACATTTTATGGTGCAAAGTGTATATTATTAAAATGTCTTTATTTTCACAAAACCAAACAGTTGCTAGTCTTAAGAAATTATTTTGAAAGTTTAGAATTAGCTGGATTGGAGCTTGATGTTGGACGTATGATAAAGAACTGCAGCGATCACTGACTTTACTTTACGAGCTGATTTCACCTGGTAGTTTGTTCCACATGCAGTGAAATGTTGACAAAATAGCGCCATCGCTCATGGAAGACACTGTTCAGGCGTTTTCAAAGCGAAGTGAGGATGAAGCAATCGTAGCAATTTCTTTTTGTTGAATCGAAAGCTCGTGATGCTTTCGCGGCACACAGACGATGCGTCAGTGGTTTTTACAGTCCACTGTTTCCGCCGCTGACATTTTGACCCGTCGTCGCAGGAACAGCAACAGTAAACTACATTTTCATTAGAAGAAGAGTACAAATCGGCCGTGACAGCGAGCGCTGTGCAATCACAGCCTCTGCACATTTCATTTATAGGGCCACAACATAACAGGTTACCAAACACAGATCCTGAAGGATTTCCGACTGGATGCTTCCTTTTAGCTGAGCGTGAATACAGTATATGCACGCCACAATTTAGGGCTGAATTCTAAAAAATAATTTCACTTTCTCCAACTCAAATTTTTGTTATGAGTATCAGATTGTGTTGGATGGGTGTCAAGTAGCTGTTGGGTGGAGTGGTTTCCATGAAAGCCTTTTATAAAGGTCGTGACGGAGAGGAACGCGTGTGACTTCATAAAAGAAGTCATTTCTGTTGTATCAGTCGAAAAAACAGAAACTACACTGCAGTTTGTTATCCTTTATGCTCGACATGTCAACAGGACGGTATTATAGAGAGAAAAGTTGGGTTATATCTTAGTTAAATCCCTGTATCAGTCTATATGTAAATGTCATGAATCAGATGATCCGAATCTTCTCAGAACCACAAAATCAGTTTTTTTTTTAAACCATGAATTTCCTCAGCCTGTCATTAAACTGTAGCTTCCACTTATTTGTTGTGTTTTATTAGTAAACGTCAAGTCTAATTATGTACTCGAAGGGTTTGCAGTTTTTGTTGAGCCTCTCATTAACTCTGTGTATAATTATAGTTTTCCCCCTGCAACCTATCCTCCTAATTCAAGTCAAATCAGCCATAAAATCTGCTGCGATCGCACTCTTTCAGGAGTTCTTCTGTGTTTATCCTGAAATGTGCTCAGTTTCTCTCTGACGACTCGAGACCACAGACATTGAAGTGGGACAAAAGCATGCAGTAAACCTCTCACTCTGTTTGTGTACAGGAGCAGTACTGTATGAAATACTACAGTCATATCCAAAAAGAGAGAACGTATTCACCCTCCTTCACTTTGGTAAGAGTGGCTGAGTTTTACATTAAGACCGTTTCCACGAGGTGTTAAACGTTGAACCTCGCCTGTAATGATCTCTCACCATATATGAAGTGATAAATATTCTATTATCCTTCTTTCTCGGGATTCAACTCATTCAGTCTACTGTGGTGAACGCAGCATTAATAACACATTTAGAAACCGATTTACTCAAAAGCAAGGCAGAGGAAGTGTTTAGCAAGAGAAATGTTTTATTATAATAGTTTTTTTTTATTTTCATAAAAACATTAGATTTTTTAATATATTTTATGAATATCATTTGTTGAAGATGGGAAAACACACAAAATACAGAAGCATACAAAAAGAGAAGCCTGTCTATCTATCTCTCTCTCTCTCTCTCTCTCTCTCTCTCTCTCTCTCTCTCTCTCTCTCTCTCTCTCTCTCTCTCTCTCTCTCTCTCTATCTCTCTATCTATCTATCTATCTATCTATCTCTCTCGCTCTCGCTCTGTGTGTGTATATATCATTGTAAATAAACCTATATAAGTTAATACATCCATATTTTATGATCATAAAAATACACAAAATAAATAAACCTAAACCCAATGTAGACGTACAAACTTGCATAGAATTACACATATAAGACATATATCTAGTTCAGCATGTCTGAGAAGTGGCAGGATGAAGTCAAACTGATATAATCCTGGCCCTTATTCAATATTCAACAATCCCTTTTTATTATTATTTTTTTTTAAATCTCTCTGCTTACTCTTACTCGATCTTCAGTTGAAAAGAAAAATATAGTAATGGAGAAATGCGTGTAGTTTCTATAATAAATGTTGTAGTTTTACCTCCACACAGGATGAATGCGTGTTTCCACCCACCAGCCCGCTTCCTCTGGTGTCTGACACGTCTTCCTCCCTTTCTCCACGTCGAGCTTCTCAAGTGTCTGTGGTTCCAGGAAGCTCCTCCGACACGTTTGTCTCCCCTCCAGTCGTCTCCAGCCTTCACAGGCCCGCTCGCCGCCTCTGATCTTCACACGACGGGCCCGTCCTGTCGCCGCGTGCGCCGCTTGAAAGGCTCCATCGCTCATCTGTCGGCGGCGCCGCGCGCACAGAATGCGCGGTTACATACAAAGCAGTTATTGGATATTTCACTCTTTCTTCTCCGCTCGCTTGCAAATGGGTTCCGTGTTGCGTCGTTGAAGTGATTTGTGTCGCCTGCTCTCCAGTTTTTTTTTTCTTATATTCCGGTTTTTCACACAAAGTGCAGACGTGTTGAGTCGTTTGATTAATCCAGGGGTGCCAAAGTCAGTTTATTTCAGGCCGAATCGCTCTCCACTGAGTCAAACCAACAGCGTGGTATTGGAATACATTTTATGTGACGGCAGATCCAACACTCTGTTGTTGTTTTGTGCATTAATCCGACGATAGTCATGATTCCCTAGGCCCATTGAACAGGCGCTGCCCTGAAGTTACCCGGTGCATATCGTATCCCAAATATGTTATCGGTGGCCAAACTGTCCTTCAGTCTCTGATTGAAATGTGACGCGAAGATGAATTTCCCTTAAACATCCATCACGATTCATTTTTAAGGACTCTAACCACAAAAAGCAGAACATAGAAGTATGTCAACGTCAACCACATCTCTTCCACATGTTTTTGAAAACAAAACACGGAATTGATTATACTGTATGCGAGTCAACGCTGATTAGAGAATACTTATGGTTCCACCGTTTCACAGTATTCTGGACAGACGTGAAGAAAAACTGGGCAAAATGTATAAAAGCTCCATGTTTTTGGATGTGATCAGAGAACCGTGTTGTGTTGAAGTCGGCTTCACATTCAGAGCAAAGCCGCGGTTTGAGGTTAGATGAAGCCACGTCCTCCACTGGTAAACCAACTTCACGCCCACACTGGGTGAATATAGTTCAGTGAAATGAAGAATCACACATGATTTTACACATTACTGTCGTTTTGGCAAACTGGTCAAAGGTTTCTCTGCTTCCGGGTATATTTTGAATTTTTATATATATATTCTTTTTTAAATATTGTAGAAAAGTAAGGAAGAATATTCTGCCCTCTCTCTGTGAACTAAGGTTACAAACTAAATGAAGCAATGAATAGTTTTCACACACAAGTAGAATCTCTGCAGTGACTGGAACGTTCCACTTCCACAAGAGGAATGTATCGGAGCCGCGCCGCTGCAAGAAAACCTATTACCTTCCAAAAAATTAAATCAATATAATTTTTTTGTTGACTCAGGAACGTCAACCCAAATCCTGCTTGCAGTTTCATTTATTTCATTTACTTTGAGGAGTCATATTTGTTTGTTTGTTTTTTCCCCCCCTCTGCTTTGCAGCATCTGACTGTGAGCAAGTGTTGAACCAAACTTTGTGCAGCGATAAAAATGGAGTTCCAGTCATAAGAATGAAAGAAATTACGATAAAGTTCTTATTTGTTTGTTCTTATAGACTTTAGTCCAAGTCTAATTTTAGCTTTTTGGTTTTAGCATATTTATTATTTATATATTGCTGGTGCAAGAGAATTGAGACATTTGTGTGATGGTGATTATTATTAATATTATTATTATTATACAATCTCAGATTGGAAATAGGACAACCTTTTCCTTGTTGTTGTTTTCTTTCACTTTTGTTTTACTTGTTAGTTTTGTGTTTTAGCTTTATAATGTTATTTACATTTCGGTTTTCTTTTTGTGTTTACGTGCCGTTGGGATTTCTTTACTTTTCTTTAGTTCAAACAACAGCACCCACTAGTGGGCCTACATTAAAACTCCAGTCCAACTCTGAGCGTTTCTGCTGTTTTTATGTAAACGCAAACCTTTTCCTGAAATGGAAATGTCGCCTGTGTCTCCTCCACACCACACGTCTTAATCCACCAACAAAGAAACTGTCACTTTTTGTTTTCTGTTTCAAATGTAAGACGCGCAGCCAAGACTTGGAATGTATTCGTGTCAGGCATGTTTGGTCTCACGGTGGCAGCTCGTATTGTTCTGAGTTAAAGAGCCACATGTCAGGCATATCCCCCTTTTTATCTGCGCTTGTAAAAACGTCATGTACTCTCCACCCCCCCCCCCCCCCCGAGTCCACACGTCTCTGCTCGTCTCTGGAAGGGAATTCCTCTGCAGAAGAGGACATCGTTCAAGCTCCCTTCTGAAAATATGACACAATAAACTTAAGTCACCGGCATAAAAGCGCGAGGGAGAAAGTTCCCCGGCGGTTGTGACAGCCGAGCGATGCTGTTCACTTTATCGGTTAATGATCTCGTTACTTTCTTTGCACACGAAATGTCAAGTGCCTGCTGAGTGACTGAACTCCTCTCAGACATATCTGTCCATCTCGAAGCGGCGTGCCCATGCTTTGTCTCGCGTAAATTCTCTTATTCATCTGTTTCTGAGTGCCGCCACCCACCCCACCCACCCAATAAACATCATTCAAGCTGTTGAGAGAAAATAACTTTCCCTCTCATCTTGAGATTTCTATCGCTCCCGTGTTTCATGGTAGGTAAATAGATTCCGCCCTTGCTTGGTTCCACACTGGGGACCTTTTGTGTAATTGCAGCCGCGCAGTGATAATCGCTCGCTGCTCGGCTGCCGTCTTCTAGCAGCCTCTCATCCCTCCGTCGCTCCGCCTCTCCTCCCGTAGCCTTACAAACCGGGAGCGTTCTCCCTCTGTGACGTGTCGCTGACAGGTGACAGGTGGCACGGATTTCACCACGACACCGTGTCAAAAAAAAAAAAAGAAAGATGAAATGCTGTCTCTCTGGGGATGATGCATGGTGGTGGGGGGGGGGGGGGGGGGGGGATCAGTAACCCGACAAGCCGTTAGTTATTCTCTCACAATGCAGCGACGTCGCAGTTTGCTTTGATAATTTCGTAACCTCTAACTGCAGCGGCGGCGCCTTTGACACGCCGTCGCTCTCCCAGCCTCCCGGCGCCCGCCGAAAAGCCACCGTCTGTGTTTAGCGGGCGACCTGAGGGAGGCTTGACGGACAGGTGGACGGGGGCGGGGGCAGAACGGACTGTCACCGGGGGTCATGGAGACCTGCCATATTTTTGCCCGTCGCCCCCCCCCCGGGGACGGCCCTCGCCACAGAGAGACGGCGGCGCTGCAGGGCGAAGACCTGGAGTGACAGCTCCTTAAAACGTCTCGGATTCCACTTCCCCGCAGACGCACAGGCAGAACCCACAGGATATTGGTCATAAAAAAGAAAAGAAAAAAAAAAAAAAAGCAGCACAAGCCATATTTCCTGCCAGTGTACTGTGTGTCAGGTCTGTAGTGCATTTTCTCGCAGTTTCTTACAAGCTGTAAAAACTGTCATTTTCTGCGCCGTGCTCTATCTCGCCAGCGTTCGCTCATAGAAATCAATCATACATGGGGGAGAGCCGGAGGGATTCTGGCTACTGCTGCCAGCACTTTAAGTGGGTCCCCACCTCCAATAATAATAATAATAATAACAATAATATTACTCTTCTATTGCACTTGAGATAAACATCAATCCAGATTGAGACGGCTGGGGAGGAGAGATTTCTGCTCTTTTTCTAAAAATGTCTGTTTGTTTCATCAAGTCTGCGCTGAGAATGTTTGATAGGTAAATGATTTTGAGCAAAAGTACCTGAAATGTCTCAATGGAGGAGCAACGTCATTAAAACTGACGTTAAAAATGAAGTACCGATGACAAACCGGCTTCTATCATGCATGCACACCCATATGGGGATGAATGGTTAAGAGATGGAAAAGCTTTATATGCAGAAGTGGCGAGGACTTGGAAAAAAAACCCCCAAAAAACCTCATGGATATGACATTACATGTGATCAGTTCAGTTTGAAGGCTGATTATTACTGAACATTGATTTAAACGTCATAACGCCTCTTCTGGGACAAGAAATGAATTATTGATGAATAAAATGTCTCTTCAGCTGCACAGAAAGCCGTGGCGACTTCCACTGTTGAATTTTAGAATTAACTTTTAGAATGAGAAGAAACACCGTGTCTTGTGTAACGTGCTCTAACATCCTGAAGCCCTGATCCAAAGTTGCTCCGAGACTCAGAAACACGTCACTGTTTGAACTCGGACCGTCTCGGATCACTTTTACATGACAACGTTTCAAGTTGCCAACTTTCCCGATTTTCCACCGACATTGTCAGAGCGTCTTCAAAGCGGGGGAGCCGTTTTCAAAAAGTTACGCTTTCAGTGGCTCCGAACGGACTTGAAACTCTATTTAAGTTTTGCGTTTTTACTCTAAAGTCAAACCATCTGCTTTCTGATTTATGCATAAATGTCCATCTCTTCCACAATCACCGACATTTCCTGTCATCCGGTGTTAATTTCTACATGTATACCTCATCTAGTTTATTCCGTATTATCCCGCCTTAGTTTGAACAGTGTAAAAAAAACATGAGTAGTTAAACTAGTGTGCCATGAGCTTGCGAGACGGGAGCGGCTCCGTTGTCAAGCAGGGATCCATTTAGTCAAAATGAAGCCGCAGACACTCGTTTTCATGCCGGTGATAATGCGTATGTCTATATTCAGGCCGGTATGAAAAAGGATTATGTTGTTCCTGCGAGCCCAGAATAACCGGGCCGTCTCTGCCTTTGCGTGGTAGTCTCTCTCTCTCTCTCTCTCTCTCTCTCTGTGTATTTCTGGATCCTCTCCCGTGCTGCAGAGAGAAATATAATACACATTCCTGACGCTGCAAAACCTGTCAAAGTAATTGATTTGGCTGATTAATCGCAGGGACGGCGTGCCATCTAATAAAGGACCGGAGGAGAGGCATGAGGAATATCTTCTCGTCTGTCGTATTTCATTAGCAGCCTAATTAAAAAGTAACTTTTTTTTTTTTTTTTTCCCTTACCTGCTGTCCGGGAATATTAATACTCAGTCTTAACGCAGATGCTCCGCTGTGTCAAGGTTTTAGTTTTTTTTTTGTGGGGGGGGGGGGGTGGGTTGTAACTGTTGCTCAGTATCGCTCTTTATTCAAGCGGCACCGAGAGCTTTGATTTTGTTGTAATGAATGCGAAGCGCTGTGAAATGGATTAAGCCCTTAATTGTGGCGTATATTTCTATTCTCCCAAGAAAGATGTATCACATGTCAATCTCGCAGTCAATATTGAGGAGGCTACATCTTGTACTCTGGGTAATTGCATTTTGTTGGATTGTGATGATGAAGGGGAGAAGAGAGAAAAAAAAAAAAAAAAAAAAGGCTGATCGCCCCCTTGGGGACGGGGGGGCACAATCGCTGGCTGAGATAATATAATTACACAGACTGTTAACTAATGTTCACATCTGCTAACCTGAGCGATGCCTCAGTGATTTATTTCTGTTGACATAACTCATGTTGTGGAGTGAGGGGGGGGGGGGAACCGGGGGAACTTTTTGAAAACGCTTCAAATCCCTGAAATGGCGCTCTTGCGTAAATAGTTCACCGTAATATCGATCCAACTCCGTCATTGTCCGCGTATCTCTCACGGTTAAAGTGTAGAGCGCGTTGTTCGTCGCACTCGTCTGTGTGGTTTCATTAGAAAAACAAAACGGCAGCACCCACAGGTGGCCCAACATGAAAAAATGCATCGTTTTTAAAACGTTGCCATATAAACGGAACACTTTTCTGAAACAAAAAAAAAAAACGTTATCTCTTGAAACATTGCTTACATCCATAATACATGCTATTATCAAATAAATTACATAAATAAACAAACATTCAAGTTTAAATAGCAATTTATAGACATGAATTAACCTCAAACACACGTTTTTGGACAGTAAGAAACACGTAGAACTCCACATAGAGCCTTTCATTGTACATTTAAATGAAATTACAACCAGTTTTGTTCCGCTTTCCCGAGTCATTATCGATGCTATTCATCTACAAAGGAGGCGGTCGTTAAGCTGATTCACTTCTGTGAAATCATGTCTCCTATTTCAGCAGGTATAAATAAGTCACACTTCAAAACAAGGTTTGGCCCTGACCTTGGCGTGCATCAAACGCTCCGTCTGTCTCGTCTCCTGCTGCAACACGTCGCTCACTCCTTTGTTTCCTGCCCCAGACCTTCCCTGCCGACAGGCGGTTCTTGTGTACGACACCTTGTTCTCGCTCTTCCCACGGAAATATTCAGTTTCATATTGGGGAATTGAGCAGACGGTCGTGACACCTGATGATGAGCCAGAGGCGCCAGAGGTTAATTCTCAAGCATGTGGAGCAAAAAAACCAACGGCTCGTGGTATTTCAGGAGTGTCAGTTCACTGGTAAATGATAACCTGCTTTAAAAGTGCGATAAATACTGTTATTTTCTAACGTCCCTCTGCGAAATAAACCAGGGGTCAATTTTACTGTCAGTACCTTAAAATGCTCCTTTCCCCTAACGCGTTATGATTAGCCTGTCAGATTCAACTATCATATTCAAATTCAATAACAGTTTTTTTTAAACTCCTGCAAACAAACTAACTCTACATAACTGGGACAGTTTGTTTGCTCCCTGCCCTCTTTGTGTCTCATTTAGAAGAGTCTACATGTGACAATGCCCACAGCTTAAAAGCAAGAACAAGGCCCCGTTTTCACGGCAAGGATTTTTTTTTTTTCAAAAAGTTGTGTTGTTAGTGTCTCTGAGCACCGTTGCCAAGACACAACAACCGTTTTCCATTTTCACTTGAAAATGTGTCCAAGGAGCCCATCGAAGAAGACGATCCTCATTGTCTTCCGTCCAAGAGTGAGAGAAACAAATCTGCAGTCTCGATTATTTCTCATCCATCTACAGCTGAATTGGTTGGGTATTGTAAGAAATGTTCTCTCGTTTCAAGTTTAAAGTAAATGTCAAGCTATATCAGACCAGACTTGTCTTCGTGGTCAAGGGGTTTCAAGCAAAAGCACATAATATGGACAGTTTCTTTCACACAGGTCACAAAAGACACTACATTTTGTGGTTTACCTGTTTTCTAAGGGCGTCTTCACTGCATTCTGGGTCGTAGACGAACAAAGCTAATCTCACGAATCAGAAGACGTAGCTACAGAAAGAAAACATTTGATAATATTTCACGGCCAGGCGCAGAGTCGTGAGGAAGAATTAGTGAGGAAGACTCATTGATATCTGGTCTGAAGACTATATATCGCGGTTGTTTGTGGCTACCCATTGGCCACGGGCTAGCTAGCCTAGCCACCCTGAGTTAACGCGGCGGGACTTCCGTTTTTGGTCCGGACCGATCAATGAGCCGCGTTTCTTCTTCACTTCCTCTCTGGCCAGTGTTTGCTTCAGTCGACAGGCGACGCCGGTTCATCGTACAGAGGGGGAGAAAGTTGAAGGCTGAAAATGTTCTTGTTCGCCGGCTGAAGAGCCTTCCTCCATTTCCCCTCTGCTGCGGATAATTAATTAGGTCTCAGTGGCCTGAAATGGATTTCCATGCCATTCACTTTGACTGGCACACATCGCTGCGCTGTTTATTTTCCCTGCCTCAGCTTGAAATACACACCACCGGTTAAGTCCACATTGAAATGCACTCGACTCCATTAATCATGCTTGAAATGCACGAAATTTTTCACTTCATCTTGGTTTAAAAAAAAAAAAACAACAACAACAAAAAGCCAAGCAGAAATGACTTGCGTTGCTGACTGGTTTGATTTGTAAGCATTAGAAGCATAACGGCTGAGTATGAAGCAAGAAAAAAACAAACAGGTTTTTCTAAATTCATCTGAAACCCTTGACAATCCTCTTATCTAGATTAATTCTGGCCTTCGGTCCTCAAAGAATTCCCCCGTCTGCAGATGTGGCTTCTGTGCTTGTCCTCACAATGCATGTAAATGCTTGTGAAACACTTCAAGCCAAGTATTTGATTACCCTGGAGGGCTGCGCTGACCTTGGCCCAGAAGTGACAGACTAATAGTATTTCATCAGTTCATTTGTTTAGTATTCCACAAGTGGTTTCATCTTTGTGTCAGGGTCTTGTAGAGATACAGTCCAATTTCAACCCGAGTGGTACGGAGAAATCACATTTAACAGTGTGTGGTTGTCTGCCTCTGTGTATATATATAGGTGAATAAAATACCATTTTATTTGTCAGTGGCTGTGAAGATTTCCTGAAAGTCCTCATCTGTCAGTTAAATTCTACTTGTTCCTCTGCAGTGTCAAATCAAAAGCTTAGAAATGTCATATGTGCAAACAAAGAGCATGGAGTGACTGACACTTTGTTGACAATGCGACATCGCAGTGTCTGCTGAAATGTATTAAACATGGATGATCCGGGTTAGCGCAGTAAGACAGCACTGATGCACAGTCGCTGTAAGATAAGGAGTCGTAAACTTGACTACGATTCAGAAAACCCAGCAAGTTTACCCGTGTTATCGTCCTGTTTAATTGGTTTGACCGACTTTTACAATCGATGAAATGGTGACCTGTTTAAGTGCCTATAGTCGGCCGAGATTGGCTCCAGAGCCCGGAGACCCGGCGCGAGATGGAGCAGTGTAGGCGATGGATCGAAGTCCAAAACAAAAAGATTTTGGTAAAATTGACCGAGTATGTCAAACCTATAAAAGCTCTAATTTTCTTAATTCGAAGTGAAAATAGTTATTGACTGGAAAAAAAAAAAAGGCAAAGACAAGAGGCGAACGTTTTGGTTGAAGCGAAGCAAGGCGGCGGCGGCGGCGGCGACTGCACGCTGAGCCCGTTAGCGTAGCGTAGCCTTTTGAGGCGGTAATGATCACTCGCGTGAATTTCTCCCCGCTGGATTTCCCTTCACAGCTGTCGACGGCGCTCTCGCGGGTGGGAGGGACGCGCGGGGGTGAACAGCGTTGGCGGCAAATCAACTGCTTTGTGAAAGCGTCGGACAAAACACTCGTAAATTCGGGCGCTTGTCGGCGACGAGTGTGGAGCGGAGGCGGCGGACGGACTCGGGCTCGCTCCTTTAATGCCTTGATGCCTCCGCTGCTCTCGGGCCACAGAGGATGAGCCGCGTTATCATCGGTCGCTGATCACCAGATGCCGGCAGTTAAATGTTTTAATTGCCCGTTTCCCGCATCCGCCTGCTGGCTCGCAGTCAGAGAGGTGCTAACGTGTACTGCTATTTTCATTACACCTCTCAAGTAATAACATTAATGCAGCACATTTTCCTACTTTAATTGATTGGCTTTGGTTTTAATGGGATTGTTGTCCTAACTGCACCGGGCCGCCGTCGGCTCGTCCAGACCCGGACGTGTGATTTCTGTTTAACGGAGCCGCTCCGTGAAAGAGGAGACGTGGTGAATGCGGCGGGGTGAAACTCTTTAAAAATACCTGAATGCGGCCTCGTTCGGAATAGAATTTAATTAAAGCGACGGCGCGAGGTTAATTGGGGGAAAGGATTGAGGAGCTGAACCTCGCCGCGCCTGGATGTTCAAGTGCAGACGGCGCGCACTTCACCAGGCGCTTACTTGAAGCCGGCAGTGCTCACGACCGCGTTAGATATTTAATTCAACGTGTCAATGCACGACCTTAAATGACGACGAAGTTGATGGCGACAGACCGAACGGATCGTCGGCAGCTCGTGGTTAGCCCTGGCTGGAATTCAATCGGGATGAAAACCTTCTAGTTATTCGGCTCCACGTTCCTTTAATCGCTGCGTCGGCTTGTCGTGGCTCAATCAGGCGAGACGTATTGTGTTGGGTTGTGTGATTGAGCAATAAAGCAGAATGTTTTTCCTCCACACTCCGGCAACTCTGTGGGAGAGGAAGGGTTGATAATGTGGACAGATTCACCCGAGTCTCCCAGGAGAAAATGTCAAATCTCTCCTGAGATGAGCTGAATGTGTTGCAGTGTGACTCCAGAAGCGGAGGGAATCGGCTGTTTGAGAGTGAATTGAAATATATAGAGTTACTCTACCGTAAAAAAAAATATCTTTCAAGTATACTTCCCACAAAAGGTGTCATTTCTGCACCGACTAAACCGTTTCCATCATTTCCAACCTGCAGTCCCCCAAATTGATCACACCACATTCGCTATGATTATAAGCAAGCTGGAATTTGTAGCCATCAAACTATTATTGTCATCGCCTTCTGAAACCTGCAAGCGAGCATTTCTGGGATATCAAAGATGGCGGCGCGGCAGCTCAAGTGAAAATGTCAACGTTTGACCGATTCGGCCCCCAAAAAAAGCCAAACTTTCTGAAAATAAAGTGTTTTCAAGCCAAGTTTGGTGAAATTTAAATGCTTGAAATGTGCGTTTTTATGACTGTAATGATGAACTTCTTTCCGAGAACATATTAGAGAAGTACATCAATTAAAATAGGCTCTTAAATATTTTCATTCTTTCTGGATTCTGGTAGAGGAACTTTACAGTCAGAGTAATTGTATATATTATTATTATTATTATTATTATTATTATAGCCTTCATTCTAGCCAAATATAGCCTGCATTATGGGAAACATACTAAAATGATAGCATAACGTGTCAGTTTGTAAATTATTGAGATGTCGACTCGACACCGTAGGGGAAATGCAGCCTCTTCGTTCTGGATCTATACATACTCCCTCTGCAGTGTATTCTTTTTTATTTAAATCCAGATCGACTATAAATGGTAAATGGGATTCTCCAGCAACTGATCCACAGTCGCCAAATGCCGCAAGATTTGTGAAAAATTGATTAATACGTCAATTTCTGGTTGAAAAGGACTTTTTTTAATATCTCTAAAAACATGTTTTTCTGAAAATTCAGTACTCAATTTGAATTTAAATGTCACCAAAGTAACGTACCACATCCAAATTGAACCACCGCGTATTTCTTGAACGGGCCCTTTAGGTTAAAAGAAAATAGCGATTAAGCACTAAATCAGAAGAAATGCGGTAAATAATAGACACACATTCCTCAAAGTTGAGCTTCTGAGCACAAGATGTCTCAATATTGTGTATAAACCCTGCGATGAAGTGCTCAAGGTCCAGCTACACATTAGATCCGCACACGAATTGGCATCCAAAATGTTTGTTATGTTACAAAAAGTCTCTATCAGCAGGTTTTTTTAGTCAGATGCTGCTGACTTGTAGAGCTCAGAGTTGAATTAAATAGAATATGATTCAGTTTAGCAGCTCTCACTGGCAATCTCAATGCGTGTTGAATATATAAGGAATAAATAAAGTGCCTGTCAGGACTGTCTGGAGGTCAGTGCACCTCACATCTGGCGTATTGGAGGTCGGGAGTGTTTGGGTTGAGTTGTTGGTTTCCTTTCATTAATTTTTTTTGCGCAGAAACGATCATCGACCCGCGTTTTCGCTGCAGCACGGCAGCTGCTCTCAAACCAAAAGAGTCCCGCTTTTCACTCGCCTAATCCTGGAACAACAGCAGAGGAGATCTGCAGCGTGAAACCAGCCGGAGAGGATCTGGAAGTGGATTTTGGCTCCTTTCCCAAACGCGTCTCTCCTGGCACCGTCTTCCTCCTCCATTGTGGCGATGGTAAGCTTTTTTCACTGGGTTTCTAATTACCAGTGGAGGGGCAAGTCTGCGGTCTCTTGTTACACCGCTGGCTTTAGCGTCCGCCGGCTATAAATAGTGCAGGTGTCGGCTCTCTGGCGAGCTGCAGCCTCTGCTCGCTCTCCATCCAGCCAGGAGACGGAGATCTGCGTCCACGTCCATCGCCTGCGTTCATCGATTCTGCTTAATGTTGAGATGCCCAGATGATGCGTCTTGCGCCGGCGTGTTTTCTTTACGGGGGCGAGCTTCCTTCCTCACAGGGAACGAGAAACCAAAAACTTTCGCCTGGAATATCTCTCCTCACAATGCGAAGTGTAAAGTGCCTCTCTTACATTTGGTCTCGATTTTTAACACTTTTATATGGCGAGAGGAACCTTGTAACAACTCATAATGGCTGATAACATTATCATTTATCCATTTTAAATATACTAAGGCAGTTATTTAAAAACTTGCCAACAGTGTTAAAGAATATTTGAACCATTCTGGTAATAACTTTTTTGCGAAAAGTCTAATAACACCCTGATAAAAAAAAAAAACTGATGATGAAACAAACCTTGTAACAAGCAATGATGACTAATTATGTCCATCCTGAATGTAATAAAGCCAATACTTGAATAACTTGCCAATAATTAATAGGGTATATGAACTATTATCATCATAATAAACCTAATAAAGTTAATAAATCAAGGAGTATGTAGTAATACATAAATAGAGCTGGATTTCTTAGAAATATAAATATATATATATTTGCAGGTTCTTGCAAGCACCCTCAAATATGGAAAGTTATTACATTAATGGCTTTGTTAGAATAGAATAGAAATACTTTTACAATGGTTCACCACATAGATAAGAATAGAATGTTATAGAATGTTAAAATATCAAACAAGACGGGATACAAATTTAATAAGCAGTATTAAATATTTAGATGTACAAGGCTTGATGTGACTCATAAGAATAGAGTAACTTAAATGACAGGAAAACACTGTTTAACAAGAAGCGTTTCTACATTCAAAATGGACCGAACTATGACATTACTGGTATTTATTGCTGTAAACCGGAAATACAAACTTGCCACTTGTTGACCAAGACGTCTCGTATCCACTCAGCCTCTCACTCCTTGATATATTAAATTAATCTTTTCGAGTGGACTGACGTGACGCGCGAGCGGCCGCCTTCGTCTTCGGAGACGTCGGAGTTCATCCGAGGGAAGGTTCCTCGTTGGCCGCGGGCCGGGGCAACAAGTTCCCAGATACATAACGAAGGGCTGAGTGTGAGCATCAGTGCAATTTAATGATCCTCTTTCTGTACCCAGTTGCTAAGCAACCTGCGCCGTTCTGTCTGAAGCCACGGCGTCCCAAAAGAAACATCACGTCACTGGTCTGGAGAGCGGAGGAATGAAAGTGTGAAGCCGCCGGGGGGGTGGGTGGGAGAGGAGGGGGGGGGGGGGGGGGGGGGGGCAAGGAAACACTCCATCTTTCCTCTCCCCCCAGGTGCCCACATGCCACCGCTTCCAAAAGCACTTCCATTGGCATTAATGTAAATGTAACCAGAGGTGCAATAACATGAAGGAGGGGGGGGGGGTAGCTAACTGCCTGCTAGCGCGGCGGCGTGACTGGTACAGTAGAGGAGACCGGAGCCCATTGTGCAGCCCTGCTGGGCTAATCTAACAGTCATTTCTTGGCCTGGAGAGCCGGTGGAGGAGGCCTTCTTTTGTTCACATGCCATTTAGAGAACTCCAGACGAGTGGAGGGGAAAGAAAGAAAAAAAAAAAGAGGCGCGAATTAAACCAATTGCTGCAAGTTTCTTCATCTGAAAACCACAGTTTCAGAGCCTGACAGCAGTCTGGGTTTGGCAGTGAGCAGGACAGGAAGGCTTCAGCCCCCCCCCCCCCCCCCCCCCGCCCCCTCCAGTCAATTCTCTGCTGTGAATCACGGAGGTGCCGGGGAAAAGAGACTAAAACGAGGCTGCTACAAAGACACAGCTTGAGTGAAATCAAGCATTTCTGTTTCCCTTTTCCCCCCCAAATCCCACGAGAAGCTCGTTTTTTTTCTTCTTTTTTTTTTCCCCTTCTGCGGTTGTTGTTCTTGCTCCAACAGGCACAGAAAACATTTTTTTTTTCCTTCTTCTTCTTAAACAACAACGGGTAAAAAAACGGACTTGATAAATACCAGAAAGCGCTACACTTTTCCAGACTGTTCAGGCGGTGCTGTGCGTGTTTGACGCTGCTCATCAACAATCTGTGTCAAACTCGTTATTTCTTTAACGTTCCGAGACGTCTGCAGTGTTTGTTCAGCATTGCTGTGATTAGCCGAGCAGATGGAATGATTCAGCCGTGATCCGTCTTTACTTACATCACGATGCTTTTCCACTTCTCTGAACACAACACTACATTTTTCTTTTTTTTTTCTTTTATTTTTACTACAATACAATAAATATGATTATTTCCACAGCATTGCAGGGGAGTGAACTTATACTGTCAATAAATTACCATTGTAGTGTTGAATCTCACAGTGTTTTGGTTTTAATCTGACGGCTGATCAAGACAGTCGTCCTGTTTGAAAATGTGATCGTTATTTGGGGTTGTCGAGTTAGTCAAGTGAGAAGCACGACATTTTTTTGCACTTTTGTTTCAGAAATATTTTGTGTTTAAACGGCAACATTTTGAAAACAAGGTCCATTTGCACAGGACCAGCAGAGACGCTGAAAACAGTGTAGTTGGCGTGCCAGGCCACGGGTTGGCGCTGTTGCTTGTTTTTGTAATGAAAACACACACGCATGCGCACAGATGATAATAATACTCTATAAACATTAACAATGTGGATTCACCAACATTCGTACGGACAGACCGTCAAGCTGGATTAAACTGCACGTTTACCTGATGTACCTGATTTATTTACTTATTATTTTAATAAGTAATTTATTTTATTATTTAATAAATAATTCATAAGTAATTTATTTTTATTTACGAAATTTATAAAATTTGCCGGTTGCTAAGCAATGAAATTCCGTTGCCAGTTTCCTCACTATGTGATGTACTGTGCAATGACAATAAAGTCTAAGTCTAAATTTACTTTGCCGATTTTTGGTGCTGCATGAAATCAAAATCTTACAGCTCTTGCAGACTTTCGGTCTCTTCGTCTTCAACAGCACAGGGACCGATAACTGGAGAATAACGTGAAGCAGGAGTCCAGCAGTACTATTTAAGTACTTCACAGATTATGGCCTGAAACGTGTAAACTCGGTGTTGAGCGGTAACATTTTCATGACAACATTAAAGAGGTGGCTTTAGATCAGGGGTGTCAAACACATTTGAGTTCAAACCTCCTATAGCTGCTGCATAATGCATGTTTTTAACAAACTCACCCTGACAGCTTTGAGGCGAGTTTTCATGACAGCGTTACTGATATCTCCGCTCGACTCTGTGTTGATTTGTGTCCTTTACTCTTGAGAAATTTGTTTAAAAAAATAAATTACTCAATCAATGTTTGACATCTTTACCATTTACTTGGTGGTTTTAAGCCTCTCACTGGCCGATTCCGGCTTCATGTTCAACAAAAGGATTCAGTTTGTGCTTATGCATCATGTACAATATTCTGTATCATCAGTAAAAGTGATAAGAATAAATTTTCTTTCAGTCTTCATATTCAAAGCCTAAGGTTTCACATACATATCTGCATCTTTATCCCCCCTCCCAAAAAAATAAATAAAAGCAAGCCAGTACTTTGCTGATTTGTTTGTTGCTGGCGCGCCACCATCTGTGCAGAACAATGCAGAGCTGCTGGGTTCAGCCTTGAGTGTTGCCTGCAGCCTTTCTCCGAGAACCTCCAGCAAGACGACGGAGCGGGGGGGGGGGGGGGGGCTCGGGAGGCAACAACCAGGCCAGGAAAAGTGGAGGGGAAAAAAAAAAGGAAAAGAAGTGCTCTGCTGCCTGTACATCGCTGTGAGCGTGCAGTAATAATTAAATGGGTAGCAAAAACCGTTGAAAAATGAGGTTAACACTTTCCTGCCGCCCCCCCCCCCCCCCCTCCTCTCCCCCCTCCCCCCTCCACCACCACATGGAAATTGTGCCACAAGCCTGCTAGTAGGTATTCATCAGAGCGTTATTTATATTTTAGAAGTAGTTACCAGCATGTTGATTACGGTCTTCAACCGGGCTGGATGTATGTGAAAAGCAGGCCCAGGCCAAGTAAATAGTAAACATCCATGTGATTGCTCTCAGCTCGCCAGGCGTCATTACTCCGTCATGAATGCCGGCGGCGCCTCGTCATCTTCCTCCCGGCGCTCGAGACCCCGACTTCCCCCTTTTCAAAAAGCTTTTACTGGAGTTTTTACAAGTGATTCACTTCTTCCCCCGGCTTATGGCGCAAAGCCTGTCAATTTACGGTTCGCAGTAAACAAGCGGCGCCGTGCGACGCGTCTGATGTGTTCCAGGCATGCGAGGATGAGGATGATGATGATGATGATGAGGACGAGGATGTCTCTGGCTGCTGCACACTTGGAACAAGATGCTCTCCATGTAGTCGGACTTTGCCACGTGGGATGTGTTCCGCCCGCGCATTGCGTTTCCCGCCGGTGATGCATCAGACATGGCAGTTGTTTGCCCGGAGATTTGCCTTGATGACGCTGACAGCTTGTACACGTCTGGCCGCTCGCGCAAAGCGGGATTACGCTATAAGTGGCCGCTTTCTTTAGTATTTGAAGTTATTTCGCTTTTACATCTCGGCTCCCGCTCCGGGGACGGGGAACACTTGATCTGTGTGTAAATGATTTAACGCGGCTCGGTGTGTGATTGTCACACAGGTTTGCCAGTGTGGTTGTATTTCAGCGCTGGTTTTTCGATTCAAAATGTCTTCCACACACAACCCGAGCAGAGTTTCGGCGTGCTTGTTGCACAGCGAAGCTGAATGCACATTTAATGGTGTGGAAATATTCCTCCATTCGAGACACGGTTGAGGTATTGGCAGAGATTCTGCAGAGCGTGGAACAATAAACACTTGTAACGTGCAAACAAAACACAATAAAAAAAACCAATAAAAAAAAAACATTGACTACAGAACACATAATATAAGAAAACATTATACATTTAAAAAGCCGGCAGCTTTGATTGTTTTGGAGCTCCTTCTGATGATGATTATTTCTTTGCGAAGTGATGCTACCAATTGATCGTAAACAAAACTGAATGGCTGTGAATTGAGGTCCTTGAATCAGAATACATGTACTTGATGTGGGAATAATGGAAGTGAAGTGCAGATGGTTTCAAAAGTTAATTGATCTTCCTTGTGGCACCAGTTTGTGAAATGCATTCAGAGTCGTCCGTATCAGTTCTACATCATCGTCACGCCTCAATAGTGTCGTCAGGACCAGCGTGTCTTGGCCGAGGCAAGGTGAAGTAAACAAGCTTTCCATGGTGATGGAAGAACATTGATTGATCCAGTTAATAATACAGAAACACATCATTGGATTCCTTACTCGGTGAGTTTAAATCATCCGCGTTCTTGTTTCCAGCCTCCCGCAGTCTTTTCTATTCGCTGTGTGTGTGTGTATTTGTAGCATTAAGTCATTTTTTATTTATTTTTTCCCCCCTCATGAGCATAATTCCCATTGCTCATCATGACAGAGCCTCGTTAGAACCAGATAATTTTCCTTCACGATAAAGTGACTTGTCGATCGCGGCCAGCCCGAACAAATTGTTCCTGTTTGGCAGGAAGTGAATTGACTTCGGTAATAATGAATGGCGGAATCCAATAAAAGCCGCGCGGTCAGCGCGAGCCGTCCCGCCGCCTGTTTTAAGCGAATGCTTCATTTGCCTTTACATCTGTCAGCAATTAGGTGTAATTATCGAAGCCGACACGGGCGGCAGGATCCCACAATGCCCGCCTGGCCCGGGATTGTTTTCCGCGCCGCCTTATTTCCTCCCTCGCTGCTGCTTTTCGACGGATCAGAGCCGGCTGCACTTTATCTCGTCTCACAGTGCGCTTCCGCTCATCCGGGTTGTCGTAGTGTGAATGCTTCTTCTTTCTTCCACCGCCACACTCTGGAAGGATTTTGTTCAGTGTCATCGAAACACAACTGATGACCCACACACACATACACACAAAAAACATCTCCCTGCTCTGCTTACTCGGTGATTAACATGAAGAGAAAAAAAAAGAAAAAGCTGACAGGCTGTCTGCCCCCTCATGTTTATTTAATCGGAGTATGTTGTGGCTTCTTATGGCTCATACTGAATGTGTTTGTTTTTCATCAGGCTCTGCTGGCGTCTCTGCAGAAGGCCTGGTTGAAATGTAACACGCGTCTCGGCACGCAGGCACTCAGACATACGCCGCGGCACAAATAGAGACGCGTCGGAATACCGAGCGGTTGACGTCGGTGCCTTGCTAGATTTCCTGGTCATTTTTAAAATAAATCTGAAAGTTTTTTTTTTTTTTTCTTTTCCTTTTCCAAGCTGAAATTCATGGTACTTACAGACGTTGTCTTATCAATTCGGGGGATAACAAAGAATAACATGACACAGAGGAAAGCCTCCACCTCTGAGCCTGGTTCTGCAGGTTTCCTTTGTGTTTGGCGGCAAAATTTGTTCGAATCGATGACGAGGCACTTCGGGTTTAAGTGCAGCAGAAATTCACTGTTACGAGTTGGTTCAGGCAAAAAAACCTTTTCTTACAGTAACAAAAATAGTAAGAACATTACACTTTTCATGTTTGATAGGAGTACTCTGACCACATTGTAATCATTTGGTTATTATACTTAAAAGGGTCATATAATGCAACAGAAGTGTGAAGAAAGTGTGTCCTCTCTCTCCCTGTTGCTCCAACCAGCCAATCAGAAATCAAACCCTATAGAGTGTCATTGGGGGGGTTTAGCCAATCCCAGTCAAGGTAGGCTCCTCCCCTTTGACTCCTCCCACAATTACTCGGCTCTGCTCTGGCGCATGGCGCCACGAGAGGAAGTGCTTCCTCCTCTTCCCATAGATGGGCGTGTGTGGGCGGAGCCAGTCCAGCTCACACAGACACAGCAGATTCTGCATGCAGCGCCTATGACCCAATATTCTAATGGAGGCAAATCAAGGGAAAGCTGGATTTAGGGAAATAAACTCTGAATGTGTTGAAAAACCACCTGTGCCTCTTAGAATCCTCAAGGGAAGTAACTCAGCTCAGAGCAACAGTCGGTCCAAAAGCCAGACAGAACCGGGAAATTAGATCTTCACACAACCAGATGACCCCGGTCTTATTTTTCACACCCACATTCAGGGAGAAAGAAAAAAAAAAAAAAGCTTTGAGATTAGTGCCGGGGAAATTGTCTACATGTGAAAAGTGTGTAGAAGTGCTTCTTGTCAAGTGGACAGTGTTTTGTCAGACACTGCCATTGTTGCAGAAGTGCTATTAGGAGAGAAGAAAAAGTACTTGTTATGTCTGTCAGGGGAATAATTCGGCGTTACCCTGTAAAGCTCCATCGGTAAACTCACATCCGCCTGCAGAAGTGTTGCTGTTGACTTTTGTGCACAAAGACTTTTCAAGAAATGTCGTCAGGTGTGCGTTGCTTTTTTGAGGCAACGATTCTGGCCCATGTGCAGTAAGGGTGTTGAAATAATGTCAGTAGCAGGGGCAACATGCATGACGATTATATTTCAGCTGGCCGAGCGATGCCTTTATATAAACTGCCCTTATTACCTTGAAATACAGAAAACTCACAAGCTGAAGTGTCGGTGCAGAAATGACAAACATTTTCGTATTTAATGTACTTTCCGGACACAATTGGTCCAAATTCATAATGAACAACCTCATATCTCCACTAATATAAGAGAATATGGACATACTACTGTCGGCATGCACTGACACTTCTTTTTATTTTTTTAATTACTCCATTTTGAAGAATCTATAAACCGTGGACGTCGCGCTACCTTTCTTTTGTACCTGCTGCTGACGGATGATGTCCATAGCTGCTACAAATCACAAAAACATAGATTCATCACGTTACCACCTGGCAACACATGTCATTGTGTCGTGTTTTTTTTTTTCTTTCTTTCATGTCAAACAGGCGAGCTCGTCACACACTGTTTGTTACAGCGTCCTGAGCTCCACCGCAGCTGTCACTTACACTTTGTGCACAAGTAGAATCCATTCAGGTTTTTTTTTTCTTCCATGCAGCAGATCTAATCTCACAATACACAGGAACTGGACAGTATTCTATTATTGCTCTAATGTCACATTCCCGTGTCCAGGCCGCGTATAGTTTGAGAATATTCTGGTCTGGACTCTCCTGAATGAAGACAATTTAACAGGATTTCATGTTCTTTTGACACTTTACTGACAGTTGGAAGTATTAAGTGGTTCTTTTGGCTCTTTTTTTTTTTTTTTATTTCCCTGGCAGTGTTTGTAAAGTATTTTTCTTTCCCTTCAATCACATGGTGTGAAACACGTCCAGGCCCTCTGAATAATTGCAGTAAGAAAGTAGTTTGACAGACATAGCCCACAGAATACATCTAGTTAACCTTTCTAAAACTCACACTTAAACATTTCCACATCCACAATGGCTGCAATCAAACTGCAATTTAATTCATCCAAACACACAAGTGTGGAAACTCAGCTGCAAGCCTCCTCTTCTTCTTCTTCTTTTTTCTCGCTGAGCCTTGCACACTTTTATAGCAGATCTGTGTGTGAATGCAGCCACACTGCTTTGTGAAGAGTGTGTTTTTCATCCACTGCGCTGGTTTGATTCATGACTACTAAATCAGCTCGGACGTGACCAACAGTCAGCGCCAATGCCAAGTCCACCAGTCCAACAATGAATAAAACATTTCGGTGTGGATTTCTGCTCTCTCCTCTTTAGCTTTTGGACTTCTTGCCTAAATCGAGGCGCTGAGCTGAAGGTCAACTCTCTGGGTGAACTGCTGAATTTTTTTCTTTTTTTTTTTCTTTGAAACTCTTCTGTCCTGCATCTTTTATCATGTTGGGATAAATGAACTTATACCAGCAGTTTTTATACATGTGTACCTTCTATTCAGACAGTTATTCCAACAAGGTCTTTATTGATGTATTGTCCTCAGATACGTAAACTTTAATATAGTCTTCATTCCTCTTTTACAGCTGTAGCTGCTTCTGTTCTTCTTGGAAGAGTTTCTACAATACTTTGGAACATGTCGACGGGAATTCATGCACATTTATCTTACAGCCTTTCTAATGCCAAACACCAGAATCCATGGCTTGTAATTTCTGGTAAAGTTCATCCCAAAGCTGCTTGATAGGTTGAGTTTAAGACTCGCTGTGGGTTTGTTGAGGGTTTTTTTCCCTCAATGTCAGATTCATTCAGATTCATTCAGATTCAGATTCATTTTATTTGCCATTTGCAGTAAAACCGCATTGGAATGCATTTGTAAAAGTCCCCAGTGTGCACAAGACAGGTACAGCCATAAAACAACATTAATTAAAAGTACATAAATAAAACAAGATAAAAGTACAGAAATAAAACAAACAGAACAGTAAACAATTGACACTGTGAAATCGATCGACTGAAACAGTTTCAATAAAAGTGCAAGATCATTCATGAAAGTGCTCTGTTTAGACTGATAACAGCTTGTGGAAAGAAGCTGCTCGCATATCGACATGTCCTGCATCTCAGCGAACGTCTCGAACACAGAGCGAATGTCTCTGTGGACTTTGCTTGGAATTGGAAAGAGGATTCCCCAAACTGTGACCGCAGAGTTCAAATGTACAGCCATTACATTGTCTATCACCATTTTCTATGGCATAGACTCTATATTCCTTGTATTTAATGTAAAACATTGTCCCCGTGTACATTTTCTATGGCGTAAAAAAATGTGCCACCTCTATCTGCACCATCAGGAAAATCCATGTGTCAGCACATTGAACCTGTTGTCACTCTTTGATAGTTTATCTATAATAACAATGTTATAAACTACCTTTTGTGTTTTGTTGTCCATGTTTAAAATGCACTAACATTTCAGTACAAATATTTAGGGGAGGTCCAAATTCAATGGGCGCAAATCCATTCAATAGTTGTAGAAATGTCCTCAGTTTCCATGGAGACACAGTTGGAGCATTTTTTAAAAAGTTGCGTCATCAGTGGCTGGCACCCTTGTGGTGTGAACGGGCACCCAAAACGCAATCAAAGTTTTTGCTTTTCACTTGAACGTATGACAAACTAACTTGTATGTTCTTCTTTATACGTAAGAGATTAAAAAAAAAAAAAAAGAGTAAATGTTGAGTTGCTTGACGTAATATGTTTCCTTTACTTCCTTCTTAGTTTTTACTGGTGTCCTTCAAAAAGCATTGAATTTTTTCATTTCAACTTAGTTGAAGTGACATTTTGAAAGAAAAAAAAAGTTTCGGCGTACGTTTCGGTCATGAATCGGTCTGCAAATATGTCCTGTATGAACGACTGCAGGCATCGATCATCACTGTAATCCTATAAACACTCCCATTAGATCCCTCCTTACAGTTGGCGCCGGAGATGTAGAGGACTGTAATAAGGCGCTGAGCCGGTTCCTGCGCTACGTTTGCTTACTTTTGCGTGTGAACCATGAAATTGCGCGTGAAGTCGTTCAGCCGCTCTAATCAAAACCTGTAATTGGCTGCATCACTGCGAGCGGCGGCGGCACTGAATTATCCAGCAATTTGTTAGACTCAACACTTAGACCCGGCTTAATGCTGTTTTACACCTACTGGAAGTGTGATAATCAGGTCAAGGACTCCCTGAAGAACGAGAGACAATTCGCCGCTCAGCTCTTAAGTAGGCAGCCGAAGTTAATATGCGCTGTTGTCCTGGAGTACCCCGCCAGGAGAGATTGTACTCATCAGTCTGCATTAGCATTCATTAGATCTCCCGATTATTATTTACTCTGTTGTGTCGAGGTTGGCATGTGTGACGTGTGGCGGCAGGAGAACCTTCGGGGCTCGGCGCCGAATGTTCCTGGGAGGCGAGATTCCCGAAGTCTCCGGTGTGTCCCGGCGTCTCCTGCTCCGTCTCACCACGCCTTCCTCCCCGAGCTCCGGCTCTCGTTAAACTCTGGGGTTGTATCTGTGCCAAAATTCTGAGCGAGCGATGGGAAAATTTGAGCGCAAAAAAATGTATTGTGCGAGCGCACTAATGGCATTTTGAGGAAATCTTTAAATTGCGCAAAGAAAAACACACTGCGAGGGAAAAACATGTTGTAATCCAGGATCATTATCTTTAGTTTTCCTTATTTCTGTTTTCCCTCGCAGTTTGTTTTTCCCTCTTCTTCTTCGTCGGTTATGAGGCACTTCCAGAATCCGAAGTAACCAATCAGAATTCAACGCCCGCCCCAAATTTCTGTGATTGGTGGACAATGTGTCTGTCACATTTGGGCTTTGCACATTTTGAGCGAGCGCACAGCAGGACTTGACGTGGAGAGATTTGAGCGAGCGAGAGAGAGAGAGAGAGAGGTTGAGCGCGCAGAGGAAGAATCTGAGTGCAGAAATGATTTTTGAGCGCAATCTCAAGTTTTTCTTTGTGCAATTTAAATATTTCCTCAAAATGCTATTAGTGCGCTTGCACGACAAATTTTTTTGCGCTCAAATTTTCCCATCGCTCGCCCAGAATTTTGGCACAAATATAGCCCCATAGTAAACTCATTAAATTGCGGCCTAAATCTCCTGTCGGCGACACCAGGTCCAGTCTGTTGGCAGCTCGGTCTGCAGCAGAGCCGTGTATTATTAGACTTGTGGAGAATTGTTTTCCAAACGCCTTCGTATAAAAGCAATCTCGCGTATCGCGAGGCACTTATGATAAAAAACAGACTCGGGGTCACATATAAGCAGGATGCTTCATTCCTTCGCTGGATGTAGATGGATTGTTCAAATGTATTAAAAGGAAGCCCACAGATGAGAATTTCTGATTGGATTAAGGAAATCTCCCATCATGCTGCGGTGTCGAGTTAATCCAGCTCGCAGCGCAATCCATCTCTTTCAAACACAGATTCCATTCAGTTTATTTCACTAAGACTCCCAGATGAAACCTTTGTCTATTTCTATTAGACGTGCTTCAGTTTAATGTCGAATGTTTAGGAGTAAATAGAGGCGTAACGTTTCATTGCAGACGATCTCGGGCCCCGTTTATGTGATAATGTGCAAAAACGCATCTGTGTTGTGTTTTTTCGCTTCAGAAAGGTTTTGCGTTTATGACGCCAATTTGTCGAAATCGATGTCCGTTCACACAGAAATGGCAGAGAACACTGAAAACGTAGCTAGCTTGTTTGGCCACTAGTGGGCGCTGTGCAGAGAGCGATGCCCCTTTTCCACGGAGACAAAGTCGGGGCGTTTTCCAAAAGTTGCGTTAAATGGACACGCATCCTCAAGATTATAATTTTAATCCAGTCTAGTTTGTGAAAAGTTTCAATCTCATGTCAAACAATGAAGCTATATTCAACAACGATCACATTGAACACAGAATATTCTGTGTGGTTCCGGGATCAGTGCTGGAATTAGAATTTAGACGTGTTCTACATTACAGACAGAATTCAGTGAACACACATAACAGGGTGTCTGGTTTTCATGTGTTGCTGGTGTAATAAGCCTTATTCACTAAAAACCTACACAGATGTCTTTCGCTGATCTATTCGTCTGCGGCCGTTAGCTCATTCCATTCCGCCTCAAAGCAAACATCAATAACAGAATTCCTGAGTTTTCATTCCACAATAGGTGCGATAATTCGCCCATTATTTGTGTGGAAAAAACACAAACATGCAACCATAAAGTTAATTAAAACGTGCGCCTGCTGTCTTAATTGCGCGGCTACCTGCAGACATGCATTGTGACTAAATGCCACGTCGTAATTACTTCTGTACACTGACAAACAATCGCAGTAATGAAAGCTGCTGCGGCGTTGAGCCACATTGAGCAATTACTTTCCCTTTCAGAGTCGTCACGAGGCGGTTAAAATAAGGAATTTGTCTTGCTATTGTTCAGCCAAGACATATTGTGCATAGTGTTTTTTTTTTTTTTTTTTGGGCTTTTTGTTTTTTTTGTTTTTTTCCTTGGCAGTTGGGAGCGTCGAAGCATGCAGAAGAAAAAGGGAAAAAAAACAACAACATAAAAACAAAACAATGGAAGCTCTCTCAGCCCAATCATAACTTTGTCACTTATTCTGTGCTCTGACAATGCATGTCATGTTGCATTATTTGCCTCGGATGAGTGTGGGCGGAAAAGGCAAACAAGATTAGTTGATGCATGCACTTGTTTTTCCTCCAAGAAGTGAATCGAGGCCTTTAGAGATGCTTTAGTGAGTCAGTGGCAGCAGCAGCACACCCATCAGGCTGCTTCTTCCTGACAGCGGGGGCATATCTGTATCGCCGCTCACCCGAATCTCTGCTCCGAGGTGGTCCGTCAGCGAGATGCAGAGGCTTTGAGATGCGCCAGAGTTTAACTCCACTTTCTTCGTTCCCCCCTTTTTTTTATTCCTCCGATGTGCCGCACGCCAACTGTGAAGCTCCCCGCGGTTTGCGAGGATCAACTCTGGATCGAGGCGGCGTTTCTGTGGAGTGGAGGAGAGCGCAGTTTGATGGCTGCTCTGACTATTTATTTATTTATTTATTAGTTTATTCGGTAGGGACTGTGCATATTAATGAGCCTCTGTAAAACAGTGTAAATATGCCAGATTATAGCAGAAATGCTAATTTCCATCTGTTGTCCCGAGGCAGGTGACACAAGTTACAGGAAAAAATACAATACATTTTTAAAAAAATACACTAGACAAAGGCCCCGTTTACACACATTGCTTTTGCATTTTCGTTTCAGGGAAGTTTTGTGTTCACACTGCAACGGGTCGTGTCATGACACACTGGAAGCCGCCATTGTTGTTGTTGTCCATGCATTTTCTGACCTCTCATCACTACGTATGATTAATAAAAGATCATCAGTGTTTTATCTAAAGTTTTGCAGTCCTGCAAAATTAAATTCCATAGTTTTGAACACAGCCACATGTCATGTCGATTTTATTCCCCCATAATCCAGTTTTAATTTAATCCCCGTTTACGTCACAACACGTCAAGAAGAAACGTTAAAAACTTGAGTGTACATTTACATAACAACGCTGCTCGGAGCCACCTTTTTAAAAATGGGCACCCAAGGTGGAACTTGTGGAAAATGCTCCCGATTGGGTCTCCGTGGAAACGAAGGGGAAAACGATGTGCCGTAGTAAATAGTAAATAGTCGTTCTTGGACACGCGTGAGTCGATGGACAATAACAAAATGCCAAAACGACGTGTTTTCACTTGAAACGGTGTGTAAATCAGACGTTTTCTGACCTTTTTGTAGCCTTCGTGTCGCCAATCCATCAGACATTACACCCGACGGAACACGTACAACCGTGTTCCTCCAGACTTCCTGGCAACGTTGCGGAGTGTTTGACACGTTATTAGTGCAGTCTTGACAGCTCTGCGCTTCCACACTGACGTCTGATTCACAGACCCCCCCCCCCCCCCCCCTCCCTCCCTCCTCAAGGGGGCGTTAACACCGACAGCCCCTACTGTCCATCAAGGGTCAGATCAGGTCGCCTCTTCCAGTTGTTCCACAAGCTGTACGATAGCAAACCCTCTCGGCAGCGGGCTCCTATTGATCAGCGCTGTCAGCTTGTAGCGCAGCATCAGTTTGGAAACACTCTGCCACGTTCCAGTGGGAGCCGACGTTATTGCTGTTTTCACGGTCCTGTTTTCTCCATGAAGGGGAGACGCCCCCAGAGCTTCTCGTGGTTTTGGAAGCTAAAATATTTCGGAGGCTTTTCTCGTCTTTCTCTGCCGGGAAATGTGAAAATGGTTTTCACCCGAGTCTCCTTTGCGACAGTTGTTGGCCGACTGCAGCGCTGCAGATTTCACTTGAGTCGAAAGTGAAATAAAACTAAACCACTTTCTGGCCGGCTTTATGTTCAGGTTCACGTTTGATCTTTTTTTTTTAACAGGGGAAATTCATTGTTTTTTGCACTTCCATCTCTCAAAGGTTTCACATTTACACAAAAATGTTCTGAATGTTAAACAACAGAAACACTGAAAATTATGTAGTTACCATATTGGGCCACGAGTGGGTGCTGTTGCTTGTTTTTGTTGTTGTTTTTTTTTAATAAAGACATTTTTAAATACATAACAATCATACCAATGTGCTTTTATCGAGAAAATCGAAAAGCCCAACGTATCCACATGAGCAAGCAGGTTTGTTTGTGACTGTGGAAATGAAAAAAGGAAAAATAAAAAAGAAGTTACTCATTTAGTTTCATCTAAATGAGTAACTATAGGCACATGGACAGTAAATCAGATTATCGTTGTGATCCAAATGAGCTGAACTCATCTCGGAGCTCTCGAACTCTTTGGCCGGTTGTATCGCTGACGCAGTGGTTGTGTTGTCTCCCTCCTCTCCGCAGAAGAACTTGACGCTGAAGCCCCAGGAGAGCAGAGACAACCAGGCCGGACCGCTGCACAAGAAGAAGCCGTCCAGAGTCCCCAACGGCCTGAGCCTGGAGCCCTGCAAGAACAACCACCACCACCACCAGTCCTCGGACCAGGAGAACAACCCCCGCCTGGCGCACACGCAGGGCAAGAGGAAGAAGAAGCACCTGAACAAGAAGCACAGGATGGTGAGTCCAAGCGTTTCTTACACGAAGTCGGTGTTGAGATCCTATTTCAACAAGATGCGGTTTGAGCTTAATGTCTCTGAGTGATGCGGTTTTGGGGAGGACTTGTCCCGGAGACTCGTTAATGCTGCAGGCTTCTCGAATCTCCGTTAGCTTCTGGTCCCCGTTTTTTTCTCTCCTGTCCTTCGTGTTTTTCACATTTCCCTGCTTGGACACACCTGAATCTAGTGCACAATTTTATTTTCAGCACTTTTCCTGCTGAAATACAACGTTCGTATGCAGTGTCCAGTTTGTTGAGCGCAGATTTCCGCCCCGGCTTCCGTTGCTCTGGTTGTGTTTGTTCCTCTCATAGCATGTAATCCCGACTGCCATTAAAGCGAGTGAGAGTTTCAGCAGGATTATCATCCCATTAGCATTTAGCGTCTTCTATTTGAATCATTCTTAGGTCCCGTTTTTATCCAAACCAGAACTTGAATTTACACATTTTCAAATGAAAACAGAAAATTTCCGTTGTTTTGCACTGAAAATGCAACTTTTTGAGAACAGCTGGACGTGGTTTTCAAAACGTTGTTGTGTAAACGCCAAACTTTTCTTAAATGAAAAAAAACAAAAAAAACACCAAAAACTTGAAACGTTGACTTTAGTCCCTCAATGTAAGTGAATTCAATTCAATTCAAGACAATTACATTTATAATCTTAAGAGCTGTTTTGCCGTGTCTTTGTCTCCCCCTGTTGACCATCATAGTTTATTATGGTTTTCGTCGTGTTGAACAGGTTTTATCAACACACCAGCACTCAGGAGTATTTATAACTTCATGAAGTGTTTTTTATGTGATCAAGACCACAAACTTAAAACTTGTTGGACAGTAATAAAGCTGTATGCGCTACATCGCTTGTTTGTTTTTTCCATCGCTCCACAGTCGAAGGCCTCGGAGGGAATTTGTTCCAGTAATTCTTTGTCCTTGTCATTAGAAACTAAAAGAGAAACCAGAGCGGCCAGACATTAAGCACAGCATTTTAAGGCCAAACAGGAACGATCGTGCAACCACAGTTTTTCATGTGTTTTTTTTTTGTGTTTTTTTTATCGTTTACGACCGCTGGTGTTTATTTAGATGTTTACAGCTTTTGGTGTGTCTTTATTGTAACCCTCTCTCTCAGCCTGCTGTTAGTTGAGGGAACGTGTCGTAAACATACAATCCGATTCCATGTCGTGATGCGCTTCAGCCCATGCGCTGAAAGACCATTATGTTTTCTGTGTACTGCTTTCGCGCTACGTGAGCATTCATCAGTGTGCGTCTCCACATCTCACTGTGCATAGCAAGGTGACAAGGTCGCTCATGAATATTTATGGTGGGCTGACGCAGGGGGTGATCCTCTGCGTTTCAGAACGCCGTCGACTGTTTATGCACAAACACAGATTCAGAGGTTGTGCACTGTTTTTTTTTTTGTTTTTTTTTGAGGGTCTGCGTCTCGAGCTGCATATTCAAGGGCTTCAATTTGCGTGGGTCGCTGCAGGACAAGCAGTCACGCGGGAAAACAAACACTTAAATATGCATCGCCGCTTCTGCACTGGTCTGGCCGTAAACGCCGGTGTCAGATGAGCAAATGGACCCCCGCTTAATATTTTTACTGAAATGTAAAAAAAAATGTTAACCACATAAATAGATGTGGACACGGACAACAAAATACAATAGTTAGGGAATAAAACTTTTATTAGCGATCACTGTTATAGAGTCTAAACAAAACAGGTTCTTCAAGAACATGGCCTTTAACCTTGGGGTCAATTTGCCTCCAGGAAAAGATTCATAGAACATTGTTGACCAAGTTTTTGTGTCAAGCACTTTGTTTATTTGCCGAATACATAAATAACCCCTTGAAAATGAAACCTATGAGTGAGTTGACCTGTGCTCCAGCGCCACCATCAGGTCAAACCTTTTCTGTCTGTTGGTGTTGTTTGTGTAGAATGATTAACTATTTATAAATATTACATACATGATGTATTTTAATACATATTACAGTAACTATACACTATTACAACATAAATAAGAACTTTAGATCCTTGTTGGCCTGGAAGAATTCAAATTAGTGTGTCTTCTTAGCCTGTGTGACGGAGGGAAACATGTTTATTTATCAAAAATTGTCATTATAATTTTGAACCTGTTCTACATGATTAAATAGCTAAGATTTTTTATTTTCACAGAAATACATAACTCTAAATAATATAGTGTGAATTAACAAAAAAAGATTTTCCGAACCTGATATTTATCTTTGAAGATGTTGTTTATTTTGGAAATATTTGGATTGATTGATTTCCTGGTCAAAAACATTCAAATGCAAAAATAAATGCGAAATGCAAAAATAAATCTCAACGACATGGAAATGTAAAACTGAGGTGAAGAAAATAAAAACACAATCATATGTTCAAAAATGTGTTTTTTTTTTGTGGGGTTGTGTGTGTCGGCGGGGTTAATTTCCTAGTAAAGAGCTTATTCAATACAACACCTGTAACTCTTAATTCTGTTTGAGCTGGAGTCATTGCATTTTCAAAAAGTTGAGTTTTCAGTGGCTCCGAGCCCCGTTGCCGTGGAAACGGACACCCGGAATATAACAGAAGTTTTTCGCTCGCTCTCGAAAACGTGTAACCGGGGGCCGTAGGCTGCCGCCGTAGATGTTCGTACCATTTCACCTTGTTCACCGTGTCTCGCTGCTCCGTCTGTTGACGTGACGCTGAAGAGAAAAAAAGTCCTTGTTGATCTGTTGGAGTTTAGAAAGTAAAGCTTCAGATGTTTTTTTTGCCCAAATCCTAAAACACAACATCTCGTAGTCAACAAACGAAGCACACAGCTGCTTCTTTGACTTCTGTAAACAAATGTTTTAAAGTATGTCTGTGTTTCTTTTTTTTTTAAGTCTACTCTGTTTTGGTCGGCTCCTATTTTTAACAAGTGGCCCGATGCAGAGTGTACAGTCGCTGCTGTGATTTAGAGCAGTGTTTTTCAACCACACTGGTATTTCCGCGAGATCTAGTCAGGTGTGCCGTGGGAAATCATCCAATTTCACATTTTTTCTAAAAAAGCTGTCACAGCCGACAGTGTGTTGCAGAGTAATCATGTATAAATACTCTTCACCACTAGATGGCAGCACAGAACTTTGCCGGTGAAATCGAAACTTAACAGAAGTCAGTGTGGTTAATCTCCACCTCCTGCTACCATCTTGTATCAAAGTACTGTGTCAGTGGCAGTGATGGAGAAGTTTTTGAAAAGGAAGAATGTGAACCAGGATCTCGGCTCTTCATCCATCAGGTCCAGGTTTCACACTGAGGGAGTCAACATAAAAAAAAAAAAGAAATTGGGAAATACTTTTTTCTGTATTTATTTGATTCCTGTTGATAAAACTTTGATGAGAATGACTTTATATTGTTAATAGAGGCTACAGAGTTTCACATTTTAACATTTTCGGGTGGTGGTGTGCCTCCAGATTTTTCCAAAGACAGAAGTGTGCCTCGGCTCAAAAAAGGTTGAAGAACACTGCTTTAGAGTACCGTACCGGGGCTGTTCTCCGAAGCCCTTGCAGCAGACCTCCGTGGTTCAGGTCAGTTCTGCCGCCTCCGTGTCATGTCCGTCCCCCCGCGCTCCGGCTAATAGGCAGATGGCGCCACCTGCCTTTTCCAAGGTGGTGTTTTCCCGCTGCGCCGCCGAGGACGACCGAGCTGAGGCGTGTGAGTCTGGAGCCGTTTTTACGCGACGCTTTCAAGCGCAAACGCAAAACCTTTGTTGCATTTAAGGATGCTAGGAGCCACTGACGCAGCAACTATTCGAAAACGGCTCCCAATGTGGAATTATTTTAAAACACTCTGTGTAGATGTCGTGACTCCCCGTCCAGATTCTCTTTTTCTTCTACTTTTGTAGTAGAGACTCGACAAGAATAGCAACTTCGTCACAGTTTCATGAACCTTCCAATAAAACGCACGGAAACACGAATAGATTGAACTTTTTAATGTTTTTATTTGATGGGGACACATTAATGAACAATCAAATGTAAATTGTATATGTGCCAGATTGTAGCAAAACTGCAAATTTCCATCTGCATTGTGACGTTGTGTGTTAAGTAGAGCTGAACATTGCGAAAATTTAAAATCGTGGAAAAACTTTAAACAGCGTTTCGGGTTTCTGTTTACACGGCATCGGTGCTCGGAGCCAATTACAGCGCAACTTGTTGAAAACGGATCCCGAGGTGGCACTTTGTGAAAATGCGCCGACTTCATCTCCGTGGAAACGAGGAAAACACGACTTTCGCAAGAAAGAACGCACCTTCTCATTCTCCCTGGATATGTGGGTTGGTGCGTTTTCTTTGTTGTTTTTGTTTTGAAAATGGTCCGTCTCCGTACAAGGAAAACGCAACTTTTTCCAAAAGCTCTGACCTTATCTCCATGGAAACGGGGATAACGAAAGTTTTCGAAGACGCTCAGTCTTCGTGTAAACGGGGTAAAATGCAACTTTTTGAAATCGGAAGGACTCTCTATCCATGGAAATGGGGAAAAAAAACAACAACAGCACCAACTAGTGGCCCTACATGCTAACTACACAATTTTCAGCATTTCTGCCGTTGCTGTGCATATGGACATTGTTCTCAAAATGGTGTGGTGTAAACGGGGTATTTGTCGGCTCCTCACTGGCGCGTTTTCCTCCCGCCTCCTGACTCGCGCACACATTTTCACCAACTCTTTCTCACCTCCCTCGGCAACTCGTCCACATATGTGCTGACGCGCAAACAGACACGGCCTCAGCATGTGTTCCCCCCGACCCTCCGCACGCTTCACAGGTGGCCGTGTCTCAACGGCGGCGGCGGCGCTGGTTAATCGGGCGCCGCTCGCCTTGACATCTCCGCTGAATTAAAATGGCTGCGTTTAAGCTGGGCGAATATCAGTCATGATATCACAGATGGCTTTGATGACCTCATTTGTTCAGCCAATCTGGCGCCCCGGCCCTCATTGTTGGTTATCTTTCAGGAAAACTAGTTTTGTTTTGTTTTTTTGGTTCCTTTCAAGATGCGTAACGACCCGTCGACCTTGATGCTCAATAACAAACTAATCTGTCACGCTTTATGATGTACATAATTGAAAAGATGATCATCGGTGCCGTGCGCCTCCCCTTTTTGTCCTTTTTTTTTTTTTTTGTGAAGAGAAACGAGCTGCAGACACAGGGCTGTTATCGTCTCCCGGGCTTCACAATAAATAAATGTTAAAGCATTGTCCCCGCACAAGGTTACGTTTTAAATGTCAGAGGTCTGTCTGAAGGTTTAATTCTCCATTTTAGAGATGCGAGAGTTTGGAGAGAGCTCCCCTGTTATCAGCACATTTTGGTCGCCCTGACTTAAAGCAGAATGAAAGAGAGGGGGGGGGGGGAATTTTCTGTTGAATAAAGCAGACGGGTTTTCTTTTCTTTCTTTCTTTTTTTTTCTTCTTTTTTTCCTTTTTTGTTCCCCTTCCAGCCGAGCTCGCAGATTGCAGCAAATGTTTTCGATCTCTGGCACTGACCCAATGTACTGAACTATGAGATATTGTAAGCTCACGGGGGGAAAATAGAGAAATGTTTATAAGCACCTCTGACATATCGCCTCGGCGTGAAAAAAAAAAAAAAAAAAAAAAGAGAGCCCAGATAGAGGAAGCTTCAGTGGAGATAAATGAGAGTGCAGTAGCAAACCACAAATTATACCAGTCTCTCTTTTCTTTTTTTGTATCGGGAGGAGCGTTTTTTTTTTTTTTTTCTCCGCCGCCCGGTCCGTTCTCGTTTATCCTGAAAAGAGCCGTACTATAATATTGATCTTGTTTTGAAGCCTCCTTCAAGGTTTTTAAGTAATTTCAGACTTTTAAAGTCAGTGAGTATTGAGTCCGGCTGCAGACTCGTTCTGCTGTTTGTCCGTCCTCTTTGGCCTCGTTGGAGTTTGCATGTCACTTGGGAGTATTTCTACAAACGGTTAAGAAACGTGCGTTTCAGGTCAATGCCTGTTGGTGACGGACCACATTCACACGCCAGCGATGTCAAAGTGAGAACTTTTGCTGCGTTTTGGAAAAGGAGGAAAACACAACTTTAAAAAGGAAAAAATAACAAAAGTACCACATTAAATAGTTCATTAAACTGCGTGTCAAGACATATTCTCTTGAAACGTGACAGTTTCATGGCTGAATAATGATCAGCGCCTGCTGGTGGCCTTACATGAAAACTACAGCATTTTCAGTGTTCCTGCGGTTTTCATGTAAACATGAAACTTTTCTTATATGGATGAATGGGTGGATAAATGACATATTGAACTCACTGTTCTCTGACGAGGCAGCTCGTCTATTTGTATGGAATTAAAGCACACAGATTTGTCAACACATTCCCCACTGCCTCTAAATCGTTCACATTTATTCTCTCCGTCTCAACCCTTTCTTTTATTCACCGCTTGCATGATCAGTTATATATTTAATAGTCCTTCAGACAAAATACTCGCAGCGATCTGATCCATCTTGTACTTCTGGCCCGCAGTGCTGATCTGTAAAGTTCCCGATCACGAGCTGAAGATAGCTGAGGGTCAGGTTGCTGTTTGTGAATACGAGACGGCCCTGTACGTGTTAGATTCTGAAAGATTTAAATTCTCCGTTGTTTTAAAGTACTGGGCTTTGTAATGTGGCCCAGAATCAAAACTTACTTGTGAAGGAAGATATTAGAAGTGAATAAGATCTGATTGAACTTCAGATACGATTCAAATAATGAGCATTTCATGGCGGATCAATATCTACGTTGCTTCTTTTTAATTGAAATTTTACTTAAACAGCAGCTCCCCCCCCCCCCCCCCCCCCCTCCCTCACAATAGTGGTGCAGGAGCGGAGAGGCTTTCAAACGATATTGTTTATTTAATAGTGAACACTGTATAATAATGCCATTCAGTCACATGTGAGATAATACCGGTGTGTGTGGTATTCCACGTGAAAGACGGCGACTGTAAAGAGCTGGAACCGGATCCACTGCTTACAAACACAAACAAGCCCTGGAGGGAACGGCAATACGCACATATTTGCTTATTTATGCGTCCCAACTGATGCTTCTAAACACACCGAGATGAAATCTGAGGGAAATTTTTTATTTCTATTTGTGTGCGTGTGTGTGTGTGTGTGTGTGTGTGTGTGTGTCTTCTGCTCACTGATGTTGGAGTGCTGGCCTGTGGTGTGTGGCGCTTTGTACAGTGGCTCTGGTGAACAGAGGGTCGTGCTGCGAGGCCCATCTGCTCTGTACTGCTCGGGGAGACACATGAAATATTGTGGTGGGGGGGTGAGCAAGGAGGACTCAGGTTGGACCCCCCCCCCTCCTCCTCCCCGATTCCCCATATCTCCATCCAGCCACCTGCCTGTCTGTCTGCTGCTCCGTCTGTCCGACTGGCCGTCTTCAAGTGTTGGTCGACACACGATCCACGTCAGTCTGGAGTTTCCATGAAATGTTCGCAAATGTGCCGAAGTTCAGTTAATTCCTCAGTAGATTTAATTAGTTCTGCACCAGTTTGTCGTTACTGCGACGGCAACATGTGCTGGGTGCATGTCGTAAACATACTGATGGTCTGAAGCAGAAAGAAATAAGGAAGAGTTTAGCAGAATGAACAAAACTGCCAGTTCTCTTAACCCTTTGTGTGAAAATATTTGGTCACTTGTGCTTTTTCCCTTTGCTTTCAAACATGAAAACATTTAATACATGATTAATAAATCACATGAAACATCCACAAAGGTGCTACAGCTGGTATGTGTTCCTTTTTTTTCCCCCGTTGCAGTTTTTTGACATGATAGTTGCATTCAAGATATATAAATACTATGACTAGAAACTTGTATAAATTAGTGGCAAGAGAAAGAGCACTGTAATTTGGGTTTGAGCACAGATCTGGATGCAGACAAATATTGTAAAACAACAATTAAGAGCAGCGGGTTCACTTGTTCGTCCCGGCACTTTGCACCATCTTATCCTTTTGTCAACCTCTTCAGCACATTAAACGAACCGTGGATTAAGTGTGATTCTGGCACCGGGTGCCGTCAGCTGGTGGCGGAGTTATGTTGGCTCATCAGCCGGTGTAGTGTAACGGGGATAACAGGCCCTTTCTGTCATGGAGCAGACCACCCTGGCACCGCAGAGGGCTTTTCTTGGAGCTGAGGAGAACTCTTATGAGCCCTTTTTCTTTCTTTGGTTTATTTCAAATGGGTTGTTCTGCCGAGTCGCGAGGTTTCCCCTTTTAAATCAATACATTTTTTAAAAAGTTCCACCTTGGGGGGGGCAGTTTTCAAAAAGGGGCGTTATCAGTGTCGGCCTGAAATCACTTGAAATCGTTGTCGCGTAAACGTGAACCTAAGATCACTCCAATTTGCATTTTTGACGCAAGTTTGGCGGCGTTGAGACTCAATGCTGTTGAATAACTTGTGAATTCAAGGTCTGGCAAGCATTATTATTTGCCCCTTTTTTACTCATTTGTCCAAAGAAAACTACAAAATCAACACGAACCCTGCCAAAACTTCACAGCTCCCCCCCCATTTGTCTTGAAAAGAAAAAATCTGCTTCGTGTTCCCGTGGTGAGCAGTGAAGTTGCTGACTGGTGTTTGGCTCTGAGGGCTTTTTGAACAACTGTTTCTTTGTAAAAGTGGAACCGGGACCACCATTGAACCAGAGAAGGGGGGGGGGGTTCAGGTCTGTGGCCTCTGGTTGCCTGAGTCGCCTCTCTGGGTCCATCCTGATGGAAAAGCCCCGGAGGCGGCGCGATCACTCAGCATCAGCGTCTCCCCTCGGCTGAACTCTGACTTCACCCTGACGGCGGCCATGTGTAATTAGATTAAAGCTAAAAGCGCTAATGGAAGATCTCCTGGGCGCGTGTGTGTCAATATTTGGACCCGTTTGTAGCAGGACCGGTGGGGGGGGGGGGGCGGGGGCATGACGCATGCCTTTCAATCTACACTGAAAACGTAATACGACATTCAGCTCCTTCACCCTTTAATGAGCTTATCCGGTTAAGCCAATAAGAGATTTGAAGAAAAAAGCAATGTCCCGATTGTCAGATAAGATGTTAAATCCATTCTGATGGGGGGGGGGGCGCCGGTTGTGTCGGATGATAATTGTCGCTGTCGCGGCGGCTGTTTATGGAGCCGAATCCAATCCCATCGTGACGGCTTGTTTTTGAGGTCTTTGTGTCTTTGAGACATGCACATGACAGCAGTGAGTAAACAGTCCATGGGAAGTGTGTGTGTGTGTGTGTGTGTGTTTACAGGCGTACGCATAAAACCGTGCGTTACCACGGCAACATGCATGCACCGGATTCCCGGTAGGCTCGATTTTGCAGCACAGCTTCACGCTGCACTTCTTTTACATGCGGGTGTGAACAAAAACCTCTGTGGAAAAAAACTAAACTGCATTTCTAATTTTGAAATACGGTTTTCCTTATTTAAACACTGCAATGGATAATTTTTTTTTTTTTTTTTGCAGATATGGAATGACCAAGAAGCTATTTCCCTCATATGATTGGTACAAACATTTTAAGATTTAAGATTTTAATGTATTAATAACAGTGTTCTTTCTCTTGCCCCCAATCGGCCTGAAGCTCAAAATGAGGCCGGAAGCAGAACATTTACGTTTTGTGTTTTTGGTCTCCGTTTACAACTGATCAAGCCACTGAAGTGAGAAAGATAAATATTTGTCATACATATTACTGTTGGCCAGTTAGAAGAAGAGCACTTCTCTCTTTTCCATCAGAGCGGACTTCAGGTAGTCCTTGCCTGGGCTATTGCTATTATTTTTATTCATTTTACTTTCCTCTTTGCTCTATTTATCTTTTTCTTGCTAATGAATGAAGGCGTTCACAGTCTCTTTATGTATGTTTTTCTGCACCCCCTGATGCTTTTGCACTCGTCTAAAGGTCTTTATCTTCACTGTTTGCTTGTTTGTTGCCAGTGAGGTTATAAAATCATCCACGTTTATTTCTCTGTCTGTGTTAACAAGATGTCTCATAAACAAACAAGCGGATCTTCATACAAATTGGCACACAGGTGCATTTTGATCAAAGGAAGAACCCATTACATTTTGGTGGTGAGCCGTGTCAAAATACTTGTTACAATAGAATATTTTCATTTTGCGATATGCTGTTTTATCTTGTGTTCTTTCAAATTATGAAATAAAATCACGTGATCACCAAACTAAATAAATGAATGAAGGCGGTTCATCTGGATGTGAAATACGTTTCATTTCCCTGCGTGCACGTCGACACTTGGTGGAGGTCAGAAATCAATTAAAACCAAATTACTAAACGTAAACGGCTTCCGAGGTGGAACTTTTTGAAAACATCTCATTGGAAACAGGTGTAAAACGCAACTATTTGAAAACACCTGGGCTTTGTCTCCATGCGCTGTGAATTATTCATTATTGGCTGAAGTCACAACATTTTGAAAGATTTATTTTGATGCTTGAACCATGTACTAAAGCAAAATGTTATTATTGGATTTATTACATTGGAATAGGCAACAGTCGTTACATTATTTGCAGGCATTACTTTTTTTTTTTTTTTGTCACCATTGTCGTTCAATAATTCCTTCACACCCGTGAAACAATACCATGCAGCCATCTGGCCTGTCTGCACCTCCCACTGTGGAGGTGAGTGTTCACGTTGGCCTGCATGTCATTGAAAACGTGTTTCTGCCTCTCTTCTTCTGTCTGCTCTGCATTCAGGAGCCTTTTTGTCCGTCCACACCGTCAAACCGGTTCACCTAATCCTGCTGTTTTTTGGCCCGTCGTCCACATGAGGCGTGTTTTCGGAGCGCGAAGACGGGTTTTTGTGAACACGGGTCCCAGAGTGGGGAAATTCTAAAACCCCGGCTCGTGCTGTCCACACCCCGGGGGGGTTGGAAGGCAAGAGCCGGGGTTTTAAAATGCAAAGTCTGCAAAGATGATCATCTGTGGAATAAAATGTGACATAATCGCCACCCTCTCCCCCTGATGTCATCAAATAACCACAACAATCAGGGACTACAAGTTCCAGTGGAGCTGCATAAAGCTACGTGATGCTAACAGCAGGAAGAGTGTGGCCATAGACCTATAGAACTAGAATTATATGGCGGTTTATGTGCATAAATCTACTTCAAAATTTCTATTTGCTTCGTTGTCTTCTGCGTTTTTGGTGTTTTTGGTGAGTCACAGCGCCTCTAAAGGCCTGCCATGTGTACTACATGCCCTGATGCCTGGCGTGGACTGATTTTTCTTTTGGAAACGGCTGGGGAGAAAAAAAAGATTTCTTTTTTTTCTGTCGCGTGGAAGGACCCCGAGAGAGGAGGAAAACCGAGGTTTCGGACTACCGGCTTGCGTTGACTATTAAACGGGGTCATTTCATCCAGTAGCTGCTGTCGGAAGACGGACGTCTGCTCTGCCCGGCCCGCCGTGAAGCCCGACACCGACTCTCTCGCCTGACAGCACTTACAATCAATTCCTGAAAAAAAAAAAATGAAGTGGCGGCGCTTAAAGTGTCGGGCCACTTGAATGGCGGGCCCGTCTCGGCCGTCAGTCACCGGGGCTGCGGGGCTTGAAGAAGCTTTTATCATGTCTCTACGTGGACGCAGACTTCTGGCTAATCTAGTCGCAGACTGTTTACACTACACACGATAAACCGATACGAGAGTGTGTAGTCTTTTTTTAAGATTTCCACCCGATAAACCCAAACAGTTTTTCTTGTCTGCTCACTGTGTGTAAGAGAAATCGGTGACAAAAGCAGGCCTGTCATCATCTCAAGTGTGTCCAGTGTCCCTTACAGTGCAGACATGCAGCCGAGTGACAGTGTTGCTCTCCTATATTGGTCGTCACCCGGCAAATTCTTCTTATTAAATGCTTATTGAAGTTTTGTTTTTGTTTTCTACTTTAAAAACATCAGAACATGGCCCAGCGTTGCCATATATGGCGCTGTCCCCCAATTGGGGGAAGCCAAACTCTCTCACCTTTTAACTCTGTTTATTTCCTGCATTTGTGTGTTTATAGCGTGTTCGTTATTACACGTTTTTACGGTTTTAACACGATTCCTACACAGGCCGAGATTTGGGCTGGTTTTTTTTAAGGTATGTGGGGTTTTTTGTTTTAACGTCGTTTGGGCTGAAAACGGTGAGTCACATCTGGCAACCCGTTCTCGTTCACGTCGTCTTCACGCGAAAAAATATTGGATCATAGCAGAAAAAAAATCGCAACCCAGCATCAAGACCTGCGACGTGAACGTAGCCGTAGCTCTGCTTAAGTACACAAATTGTTCAAACCCAATTTATTTCTAAATTTAAATGCAACATATCTTGGATTTCAGCTCTTTGCACAAATCCCCCTCACATACGTGTCGGTGTATATCGGTGTAGATGATTTGTGTGTGTGTGTGTGTGCGCGCTCCCTCCGTCTGTCTCGCCTGTGCTCCACGGCGTCGCCCTCTAGTTAAAAGGTGGAGGTCAGGGAGCCGGTGCCGGCTGGGGAAAGTGGAGTATTTATGAGACCGCCAAGGACTCGCCATGTGAAATACTCCCATGTGGGGCCGACCCTGACCGTGAAAGTATCTCCAGTTGTAAGAAAGAGACATTGTGGGGGCCCGCTATTTACCCAGCGTGTAGCTCCGACGCAGCCACTTTGTTCCAGTCCGCCTTTCTCGGTGACCGCCTGTCGACCTTCTCCCCCGCTAACTACGCCGGAGTGCTGACGGAGACGGGACTCCGGCTCACGCAACTCACCTTTTCTGTGCTCTTCACAGAGTGTTGAAATAAATCCAGAGAGACTCCTGTCCCAATGTGTCTTTACCCCCCCCCCCCCCCAAAATGTACCGTTAAGGACGTTTTTGGCAGGTTTTGTCAGAACCCCGACCTGTGGATGTTTTACTAATAGTTTTCATTATTGGGGTCATAAAATATTCAGACTTTTCTAGGATGATTCTTGAAATATGAAATAAACGTAAAGCAAATAGGCCCTGAATCAGCACACGTCAGGAGTAAACCACACCGACAAAGAGCTCGAAAGCACCTTTGGATTATATCCAGATAAGAATAAAGGAAACATAAAAGCAATTTCGTGAGCCAATATTACCATTTTCCTTTAAATGGAGCCTTTTTAAAATTCACTCTTATCCTGTCCCAGTTTTTTGTTCGCTGCTCCTGTTTGCTAATGGTTTTAATGGGTTGATTTCACTGCGGGGAAACTACAGTCCTCATTGTTCCAGTCACCTGGATGAGAGCAGAGGAGAAAATCCCCCAACCAGGACGGCTCTTATTGTTTTGAGTGAGATTGATTTGGAGTCGCTTCAGGACGGAGACGGTATGACCCGTCGATTTGAGATTTTTGAGGGGAGAGAAATGCGGCATTTGCTTCGCTTTAACAAACCGCGGTGATCCTAATCCCGAGATTATCATTAAATGTAGTATTTTCTGCAAGAACCCGACGGAGAACAGTTTTCTGATATGTGGGATTACTGCTTTGTCATATAAGGGAATAAAGTGAACATCTCTTCATCTTATCTCTTCCGCTTATGGAGTTATTGGATTTTTCTCTTGAGAAGACTGTTGTGTTTTGTGCCGTTGAAATGAAATTGAATTGGAAAAACGCTCATATTTAAATGACTTTAGATTATTGCATTAAATCCACATGTGCACATGTGAACCGGAGCGGTCACCTCAGTGCGCCGGTGTTGAGGGGGAAAACCTTGATTTTCACACTGCCGAGGTCATTCTGTCATGAAAACACCGAGTCGCAGCAAATCATTACGTTTAATGAACTAACTATTGTAAAGCCGTACCTCCGCCGTGTTTGAAGAGTCACTCTTGTTTATCTTCGGTGGAATAATCACAAGCCGTCTCACGAAGCTGCTGCTCCTCTAATGGTTTTGTTCATTTCCACCACTCCCAACCAAAAACCTGTTTAAATAGCAGACAAGTCCCGTTTAGCTTGGGCTCCCGACGAGCACTCCAAGTCGGCATAAGCAGTCCTTCATTGTGCAAGAAACGAGAGCGAGGCTGCGGGGAGGAGGAAGATCGAAAAAAGCTCATATTTGCATGTGTTGAGTCATTGCTGGAAAGTCCTTATCTCTCTCTTGTGCTTTTCATCAGATCCACATTCCCTGACTGGGGTAAAAAGGAAAATCAATTTCCCTTCCCTCCACCTTCTGCCTCATTTCTCCCCCCCCCCCCCCCCCCACACACACACACTCTTTGATTACACGACGGACCGTATCCTCTTAGCAATTTGTCCGTATTGGAGTCGAGTTATTCCCAGTGAATTGTCTCTGATTTTTGATTACTCTCAGTCCAGTGGTGACGCAACCCGACGCAGCGCCGTGAAATTGTGCGTAATAACGGCGGGGCGATGCTCGCTGGATGTCTGAGGGCGCCGTCGTGACAATTTGGCTTCCCGCGTGTCGTCTCCCGGTTAATTGGCCACGTTTTCCCTGCTCACTTTACGTTGTCAATCTGTGTTAATTTGGGTCGGCGGGTCAGATTGACGTGTGGGTTTGAGATTACTTTGTGGCGCGGCTGCGTCACATTAGTACAACATGTGATATTTGATCGTGTTGACTGGCGATAGGATCTTAACGTCTCTGGGATTTGCTCTCAAATAAGAGCTTTTTGTTTTCTTGATCCCAATTTTAAATTTCAACCAGATGCAGAGGTTTTTTTTTGTTTTTTTTTTTACTTCTTTTCTTTTCTTTGTTTTGGATCACTTCTGCAGGTCTCGTCAGCACAGTTGTTGACTTTGTTTTTCCTTGATTTCTGTGCTTTTGACCTGTTGCCACAGAGTCTGATGTAATCTGGAAATGCGTTCATTGTGTAGCGCCACATGATGAGCCAATTGAGCAGATATGTCGAGCCCGGATGCACGAAAAACACAACTTGTACTCCAAAGGTATATTGCAAAATGTACATATTGCCAATCATTTTTGCTTTTTTGTTTCAGAAAAGTTTTTGTGTTTAATCGGCTCTTTTATAAAAAAATTTAATCGATGTCCGTATATTGGTAAACAGAAGAAACGCTGAATACAATGTCGTTTTCATGTTGAGTCACTAGTGTTTTGTTTTTGTAATGAAACAACACACATGCGTACAGAGAACAATATGCATACACTGACATTCGTACAGACAGACGATCAAGTTGGATTGCTATTACAGTGACTGTCAAAATAAAACTCCCAAGTGTCAGGAGAATATGAACTCGGAGTCATGACTCTGTTGTTATTGTCCATCTACTCCCACATGTGCAAAAGAACTATTTAATATGTCTTCAAAATGTTTTCACTTGGAGTCAAAGCATTTTCAAAAAGTTGGGTTTTCCCCAGTTTCCATGGAGACGGAACCTTTTTCATTGTTATCCTCCATCTACCAGCCCATGTGCAGAAGAACCATTAAGGCCGTCCGTGGTGCGCATGAATAGTAGCAGGTAAAGTTGGTTGAAGGTTACATTTTCAAAGTTACCTTAGAAACGGGACTCGGAGAGTTTTCAAAAAGTTGTATTTCCCCCCGTTTCCGTGGAGACAAGAGTCGGAAGCATTTTGGAAAAGTTCCACTTTGAGAGGCGTCATCAAAAACTTGCATTATTAGTGGATCCGGGCACCCAAGATGCAACAAACCCTTCAGATTTTGATTTCATATTTGCAAAGTGCACGTCTACTTTGCATTGCGTCCGTTTTTTTTTTGGACACGCACCCCAAGTCCAAGCGTAATCGTTTGTACGTTCATCGGACGTTTCGCAGATCTGTTTTGCTTTTAGAGTTTAATTTATTGGCTTCTTCCATGAACTGCGCATTTTCAGCAGCTCTCTGCGTCACACAGCTGCTTTCTTTTACCTACAGAGCACATTGTGTCCTAACAAGAACCGAGGCTTTCAAGTCCGGATCTTCCAAACGTTTCCAAGCTTCCAACTCTCTGCAGAGTTCTCGCTCTCTCTCTCTCTCTCCATATATATATATATATCTCAAATGCATATGCATCCGCCGCCCTTCATGTGAAGTGGTAAACAGAGGGAGAGAAAGCAGAAGCCGTCTGCTTCTCTCATTCCGCTGCCCGCCTCTCCTGTAAATTGAGTTATCGACTCCGGAGCGGGAGATGGAAATAGCAAACAGGGAGGAGACTCCTGGGCTTAAAGCGCGCCGCAGATGCACCCGTCCTTTCAGTATCGGTGAAATGGTGCAAGTCATTGATGGGGGAGGAAAAAAAAAAACCCCCAACAAATCATATGTTCAGTCCACTGTGACTTCTAGGAATGATTCCGAAACAGAATCCCATTGTAAAGCCAATGTGCATAAAGCGTGACAAGTATTTTTTTGGGGAAACTCTCGAGCACTGCAGGGAGCGCAGGAGGTTTCAAAATAAGGAAATTAAGGACGCGTCGATCCCGGTACCAGGTCAAGATACCGGACGGCGCATTTTACTTTAATTCAGTATTACGTATGACATCCACTGTCAGCAGCAGGGAGACGAGAGGGCATGAGCGACGCCATCAGTTTGGAAAAACTTCAGTGTTAATGAGAAAATAAAGCAGACTGCACATTTTCTTTGCCAAAATTATCAAGATGAGGTGAAAAAATAGTTTGTACACCAGCGACTTAATCGTTATAGTGCGCTATAAGTGGGCATCCCAAAGTTAAATAGCTCCTAAAATTTGTGTTAAAGCACGACTTTATTGTATACTCAAGTTGGATAATAGACATTTTAAATACACTTATTTTTATTGTGATTGTTACCGGCCATAAAACGGAGAGGCTGTAAAACCTACAGAAGAGGAGAATTAGCACAATCCCAGGAGTGGACATGAAGCTCAGTTCAGCGGCGCGACACAGGACTGCGTAGTTTTGTCATTGTACATTCACTTTATCCACAGATATTCAATTTCTGGCAGTTGTGCAAAACGTGCAACACATTGGTGACTCTTGTTTCTGGATGATCATGAACAAAGTTTTATTTTCAGGTATTTGTTTTTATATTTGATATACATCATATAAGGTTTAGTTGTTGAGAAAGAATAATACATGGGGTGAATGTGGTCAATGATGGCAGGATAGTAATTCTATAAAATGCTGTTTTATAGAATTATTCATCCGCTTCAGGTTTGAAATAGTGGAACTGATGTTTTGATAAAATCAACACATTTTAGCCATTTTGTCAGCTTCTGACTCCCATTTGGCCTCAAGTCTGAGCTGGACAGTTTTATAGGAACCCGTCTCAATTGTATTCTTTGTGTTTAGAGAAGGAACACGTGGATTTTGGATTTACAGCGACTCTGCTTCTGCCTCCATTACTTTGGATCTGAGTAAACAGGGATTTACAGATTATCTGCCGTCAGGGATTGTCAGGGTGAGTTTTAAAACACTTATAGGAGACGTTTTGCGGACATGTCACTGTGTTTTGCACCTGAATAATTCATTAAAATGCACTGTATGTTGAGTGTATTGTCATTTTCAGACTTTTTTTTTAATATCACGTATACGCTGAACCACAGCGAAGGAAAACTTTAAAGTTTAATTGTAAAGGTTATTATGGTTCTATTTTACCAGGCCAGCCTATTCTAGGTGAAATTGGCCTGAATTAAAATGTGTTTGACACCCCTGGATTAAAATGACTTTTACTTCTATAATATTTGACATCACTGACTGCGATATTTCAACCGATCACTTTGAGTTAGTCTGTGCGTCAGCTTCAATTCTACACATTTAAATCTCTTCCACACTTTTTTTTTTCTGAGGTCTGATTCATTGCTGCCGTTATATGCGCATTTATAAATATATAATCTAAGTGTAAGAATGATTCTGTCAGAACTGGCGCTGTGGCTTGTGGCTACTTGGCTGAAACTCTTTGTCTGGGAGAACAGTATTGATCAAACTCTGACAACCCACCGAGAGGCAGAATCACACACTGATGAAAGAACGCGTTGCGTAACCATTACGTAGAATGAGAAACGCACTATACACCGAGGGGGAGACGCATGCCAGAGCACAAAACATCGTTGGAGGCAACAAAGAGGTGTAATTTCCTCCCGAGAGCAACAGAGTGGTGTTGATAATAAAGAACGCAGAGGATGAATGCGCTGGATGATAAAGCCACTGGCCTGGTTTGAAATAGAAGAAATGCATTGCAATCATCAAGTGTTCACGTCGCAAAGCCTCCACAGAGATCAAAATGGATTACAGTGGCTTGTTGTGAGGTTGACGGCTGACATGGGGAGCAGTCATGTGACCTGGAATGTTTGGTTAATCCTGCAGTGTCAAACACATTTGTGTTCAGGGGCGCGGGCAGCCAATTTCATCTTGATTGGTCAAATAGTGCCATACTAACCTTTTAAATTTAAGCCCGCAAAAAAACAAAACAACCTTCTATAGCTGTTGCATTATTCACGTTTTTTTACAAACTCACCCTGACAGCATGGCTTTGAGGCTCATGCTAGTTTCCTCGCTTTCACGGCACCATCCCCTGTATCTCACCCCGGGGTGTGTTGTGTTCATTTCTACAAGAAATGTTAATAAAAATCTATGTTTTCTTTGAAATCACTATCTTTTTTGGAGTGGCTTCCTGCCAATGTATCTTTTTACTGAAGAAAATTATAAAAACAGTGTGTCATCTCTGCAGTAATTATTTGCAGTGATTCAACAATTATGTGTTTTGTGGTTCCTATTATTTTAACGGTACTTGAAAGCATCATTAGAGTGAGGTGAGACTGAGGACTGCTTGTGTGTGTGTGATACCGTAGATTTTATCCACATACTGAGGTGCAGTTAACCTATCCATCTTTTATCAAGCTTTTTTTCCAACCCAGGGTTTGATAACAGGAGAATAGAGATTGTTTTCTCTTAAATATACAGTAACGGTAACATGTTTGCATGTTAAACATGTTTGTAGCATATTTAAGCTCAAGGAGATCCTGTAAACTCCGCTGAGAGTGCAAACTGTTTTTCTCTGGGATCCAGTGATTTCATTAAGGCTGAAGTCTCGCCATGTCACAAGTGTAGTCCAGTTTCAGTGAGTCGTCTTGAAATACACATGAATGTGTGAGGAGGATTTCTGATGTGATTTTTAGAAAGATCTTCTAAAGCACCGTTGGACTGTGGTTGTCGCCTGACGTATTGACCGGCTGCTGTGTTTTTCCATTTGACTGATGTCCGCAGCGCCATGGCAACAGCAGCTTCCTGAAAAGATTGACTCGAGTACCTCGGAGCGTTTTGCTTATTTATTTATTTTAACCTCCGCTACTGCTCTAACTTCATCATTGGGCTTAAAGTTCTTTGAACCATGGGGCTTTGAAGCACTTATTAGCTGAAAATCTGCACGACAACATAATTTCCCCCCCAATTACGCACTCTCAAAATGCAAATATCTTTCAGTGCATTAACTCTCCATGCCCCCTGCTCTTCACACGTCCACCGCTGGCCGACAGATGTTGAGTTGGAAAAGGGAAACCCGTTTGTCCGGCGACCTCGGCCTCCCCCGCTCCGCGAAGGCCTCGTCCATCCTCAGCAGATCCGTGTGGAAACACCTCTTAACCTGGCACACGGGCAGGGATCCAGAGCAAAACGAGTGCTATTGATCCTTTAACCTCACACACACTGCGGAATAAGAGCACACAACGCCTCTGAAAGGAGTACGAATGTACTGCCAGGAAAACTGGATGTACTTCAGATCTGAAGAGGAACAAAAAAATAAAGTGGACGTCGGGTAGGGGGGGGGGGGGGGGGGGGGGTTCGCTTTCACTTTCACTGCCAAACTCGATCACTCTCATGTTCAGTACATTGAGCGAGTTCACAGTGAAGCGCGTCGAATGCAAATGTGACCACGTCTGCTATTCTACCAGGAAACAAAAGCCTCAGATCGCCGTGCAGGGAGGGTTTTAGAAGGAGAATCTGTTTACTGTCAGATATGGCCCGGGTGAGCAGATGGAGACGGTTCCTCCGAGGGACCCCGCGGGGAAGGCCAGACTCCGTCCTCGTCTCTCCCCCTCGCCGTCCTGGAGACGGTGCCAGGTCTCCGCCGCCGCGGGCCGAGGAGGAGGCGGCGGCGGCGGCGGCGTCAGCCTGCTTCTTCTGTCACCCCGAGGGGGAAACGGCCATCTGCGATTAATCACTGTCCTCTGCACCCGTACCAATGCCACTGTAGGGTGCGTAGGGACTGATACTCGTAAAAGAAAGGCGAGTGCTATGCGACGCCGCATGAAGCCGCATGTCAGTGGTTTTGACGCTAAACTACTCAAATATCAACGGGAGGTAAAAGCTCATTTGTACACCAACAGCTTAGCTAGCCCGATGTCGCTCATTAGTTTAACTGCTCAAGTAGCGCCATGCTACATGCTACGTGCTCATTAGTTTAACTGCTCAAGTAGCGCCATGCTACATGCTACGTGCTAATGAGTTTCGGGTCTCACACACCAGCGATGCCACATGCTAAACATGATTAAAACCTGACATCTCCTCATTACAAGTACGACAGTACGCGTATAACACGACGTAGCCAGACGCTACGCACTGTTCTATACGTACTGTAGACGTGTACCGGAGCGTTGAAGTCCGTTGGAGGTGCGGTTGGCCGCGGCACAGAGGTTGTTTGCAGAGACGCATAGTCTTCGCACATCGTATGGATTAGACTTTTTGTTTAATAAAGTAAACATTTAATAAGTACTCCCATCAGTACCCGGTATTGGCGAGTAGCTAAAGGTTAATACTCCTTTAGGGTGCCTCCCTTGTTCTGTACATCATAAAGCACCGTGATCACCAAACGAAAGCCGATGGACTCCACAAAGGGAAAATCTAACCTTGTTACCGAAGACAACATGACATAAAGTTTCCAGTGAAGATCCACAGACTTCACTTTATATAAAGTCGCGGCGTGAAATATCATCATTTGATTTCCTAGAATAAACACAGCATGTCTAGACCGGGTCCCCTCGCAGACAGCCTTCAGCGGCTGCCAGGAAGTGTGGAATAACTGAACCCTCAGCAGTAAAAGAAAAACAACACATTATGCTTACAGTACCAGTGAACACCCCCTCCCCTCCCTTTCTCTCTCTCTCTCTCTCCCTGGTATTTTTTAAGCTGGGTAACAAGGCACCGCAGTGTTTTTGTGATGTGCTGGCGCCCTCTGCTGCTTGCTCAGGAGAATGCTTTGGCCCTTATTCATGGAGGAATCTCATTAACGAGGTGCAGTCACCCCACTGCCACCCACCACCCACCACCTCCACCCGCCCACCGCTCTCACAGTTTGTGGTACTTCACCCCGCTAATTACTCACAGAGGTTTAGGCGTGTTTACCCTCAAATCCGCAGCCCGGTCACTACGATGTGCGTGATAACTCCCTTACAAACCGTCCAGTTTTAAAGTCGCCTTTCCAGTGATTTCACCACCCGAGCCGTCGCCCACCCGTCACCGTGAGTTTCCTGTGTTCTCGGCTCGGTGGCTGACAGACGTACACACACACACACACACACACATGGACACACACACACTCCCCACGCCTCTCACTCTCTTATTACTCCCTTTCTCGGGGCCAATTTGCTGTGATGTTCTGTGATGCGGGAGAGGCAGTTTGGCGATAATGAAGCTAAAATAAGTAGAGCTTATTATACGGTAGGACATGCGAGCTACGCAGGGTTCTCGTGGCACAACAGTCATTTCTCCAGCAAGAAAAAAAAAAAAAATATATATATATATAAGATTAAAAAAAAATCTGCCACTCTGCAGGGATTGAACACAGCCTTGTTAGTGTTGAAGGCTTTAAGCGCAGTGTGTATTTCTGCGCGTCTCGGCTGCATAAAGCACATATCTCTTGTCTGAATGTCACACTTCACAGTTAACTGGATATAATGAGCAAAAAAAAAAAAAAAAAAAACCCCGCTGCGACGGAAAACTAAATTCTTTTGATTGTCATCCTGTTGACATACAGTGGTGCTATCAACAGGTGGAGCCTTGGCAGACGCCTCGTGTCTTTGAGAATATGTTTTCTCATTGATTTATTTTTAATGCAGAGAAAAGACGCGACTGATTTTTCCTGAACAGTCTGCTTGAAAGTTTTGTACTTTAGAAATCCGTGTGTTTCTGCTCCTTACATCAGACGCGACGTCGGCGCCGTGTTTAGGCGCCATTTGAAGTGTGCGTCTCATCCAAATGTGATTTCAGCCTCAAGTACACAAACACGACCTTAACATAAAAGCAAATTGGCATTAAATTGCTTTTTGTGTTCCCTCCGTAGATCGTTTACAGCCGCCTTTATGCTCTTTGTGATGAGAACCTTCTCTGTTGAAAATTGGACGTCAAGCCAACATTTAAACTTTGGATTAGAGTTGTTATTTATTTTCTCTCCAGTCTGAAGTATAACTGCGATTTGGCAGCACAGTTGCTCATAAATAATGGGCTATTTCTTCGATTGAAGCACAATCTCACAATGCAGTGGTGTCAAACCGGAGGCCCGATCCCCAAATCCGGCCGGAAAGAGTTTCCACTGTGGCCTTAGGATGACTTGGATGTTTAAAACCTTGTTTACGTGACATTTTCAAGTGAAAATGGAAACAATCTGTTGTGTTTTGGATGTTTGCTTATAAGACTATAGTGCCCAGAGCCACTGAAAACACAACTTTTTGAATAATAAGTGTGAACATTGACATGAATCATCCATGTTTTAGCTGATCACTGATTTATTTTCTAATGGCTTTAATCAGCCGGACCCGAATTTTGACTAAACAACAACAATAATAACAATAATAATAATATTCTCTTTCGTTGTTGCAATGTACAATTCCAGTAAGTAATATATTTATTTATTTCCCACTTTACTTGGAATGAATATCAAAACTAAACTTGTGTTAGGGTTTTACTTAAATGGTCAAAATCCAGAAGTAATTCAGACTTCAACTTTCTGAATAATCTGTGCCAACTTTTCAATATTTGTATTATTCATTTCTTCATTTTTGTATTATTTTTTTTTTTAACTGAATTTCTGCTTCCTCCAGTGTGACTTGTGATGTGTGAATGAGAAGCATTCACTCGTACGCGGAGTTCATGATCGAATACCCAGCGGTGCACTTCCATTTCTTCTTGGCGCTGACACCTACGATGCGATGCAGCAGGAATTTCACACAACACCCTCGCACTTAGAAAGGTCAAGAGCGGGCGTCATTATCTTTTGAAATACGGATTCATCTTTGCGCGGAAGGTGAGGTTCACTCGGATCAATAAGGCCGTCGTAATAGGGTCTACCTTTATTCCTTTTAACCGTGCTTTCGATCACTGTGATATCCCCTCCCCCCCCACCCTCCCCGAAGCTACCCTCAACCTTGATTCAAGTGTCTTCGGCTGGCTGCTATCTCTCGGCGTTGACCCGCTAAGAGGCGGAGAGGAGATGGCTGCTTTGATGCCTTTATGCTGCATCTGCTGCTTCTGCGGCTCGCCTCCAGCTATACAATACACTCGCACACAAGAACTGTCAAGAGGAGACGGCGGAGAGAAACGAGCCGAGTGCAGGAGACGGGTGTGATGTGTTGTGGGGGGGGGGGGGGAAGAAAAAAAAATAAAAAAATCACATCGAATGCACATGTGTTCCAGTGTTTTGAAGCGCGATCTGAGTCAGAGGCCACGATGCTGCATAGCGCCTACATCCCCTCCCCTCGTCATGTACACCCCCACCACCACCACCCCCGTCAATGCTACACATGTAGTTCACAGGTTACGATCGATAATCTGCTCTCCAGCCTCCTCAAAGGGATGTGGCTCAACCTCCACCGGTGCACGGCGAGGGCCTGTTGCTAAGGAGCATGGGTAATGGGGATGCAGTCAGTTTTTTTTCAACGTTTTTAATACGACCACTCCCACATAAGAGCCCCTGTGTGGATTGTGGTAATGGGCCGCGGGATGAACGGGAACGTCCTCTCCGTGCTCTACAGTCACAAGTGTTATTGCTCCGAGGTCATTAACCTCCCGTCCCATGCTGACTTACACTCTGACATGAAAAAAAAAAAAAGTGGTGGGGGGGGTTCAACAAAGTGGTTTTAGTGCCTTTAATTTCAGAGCAGAAGAATTAGCCAAGACCAAAAAAAAACAAAAAACAACCCGGCAGCCACTCGCTTTTATTTACATTTCAGAGTCTGTGTGACCTTTAAAGGTTCCACATCTGCCAGTTTGTTCACTTCATCTTTATTAAATTAGCTTTTATGCCATAATTAGAGAAAGACGCGGTAGTACGGCTGAGAGATGGTCCGATATTGTGTGTCTCACACACACACACACGCACACACACACACACACACGGTTAATGCTTATGTCACGGACCTCTCCCTCGCTGACCTCTCTCTGCACACATTTTCTCTGTCTTAAGGCCCAAATCTGTTTTAAATGAGTTTCAGCCACATTAACGGCTGAGCCAGACCGAAGTATCAAAGCATCCATTTGATGGATTGCGTTAAACTCTTGCTGCGGCTTTCTCATGCTGCCTTCAGGATTGAGTCGTGATAACTTTTATCATCCCCAGACTTCACCAGGTCGTCTTGTTTTGAGTCGCCCCAGTACAAAACTGTTGTTGTTCACATTACCTCAGATGTGCAAATTGTAAAATGTAGAGTGAAGAAATGAAAGCTTGTTAAACCCTTTATAAGACACTCAGATTGTGGTTTGGGATTTAAAATGTGAATGCAATTTCTCATGGGTTGACCAAAACCGTTGGCCAAAATAACCCATAATTTGATTATAATATCACTGCATTGATGCATTAATTCCTCCTTATATTACTGAGCTTTACAATTAATAGGAAGAAAGTCAAAAGGTCACAAAGGTACTTTACTGTCCAATCAAACAACAGTTTTCTCAGGTCTGGAAAAAGCCAGTAGAGTAAAAAAACAACAAAAAAACATTAAAACTCATTGAAATACTTTGTGTCAAAATAAATATATCAAAATACAAATTGTGTCCATAAACACATGCATTCTGATCTCTTCCTTCCCGAATGGACCTTTTTCCATGAACTCTTTCCGTTTCAATCACGACCGTTATCTGTGTCAGTCTTTGGATTTACACTTTTTGTTGAACCAATCAGCTGTGATCTCCAGCGCCGCCGTCAAACATTGTTCACCTTTGCCGCTCTGAGAATACGAAAGGAGGCGGAGTCGGCGTCTATTCCACCGAAGTCCGGGTTTCCCCGGTCATTATGTTTCACGGACTAATTACTCTTGTTAGAGATGAAATACAGGATGTTTGCAGCCGGGCATTAATTCAGCAGGGCTTGCTTGGAAATGTGAATTAAGGTCAGATTAGTGAACTGTAATAAGAGCATGTCGGGTATAAATCCACATGGCGGAGTGCACTCAGTCTGTCATTATCTTTATTAGCAAATGAGTTAATTGCCAGATAAAGGACATTTATGCTCGAGATGCTTCAGCCATTAAAGAGCCCGGTTGCAGTGTAGAGTGCACAAGGTCACCGAGTGTACACGCAAATCTCTCCCCGGGATTGTTTGCAAGTTCATTACTTATCCAACGCTCTCAGGCTTTTACTTATGATGAGTGCGTTTTTATTTTCTGCTCTTTGCTTCAGTGGATTTGTTGAACAGCTTCTGCCTCACCCGCGCTCTAATTCTGCGTGGCTTTTTTCACAAACACATAAGGAACGTGTAACGATCACAGAGGGGGGTTTGTTTTAGTTCAATATTATGTTGATTTGTTGTTCAAACAGGTCACTTAATGTTAACTCAGCCGTCGTGCGTGTTTACACGATGAGCACTGAGGTGACGCCAAGGACTTGAATCTTTAGATATCTGTGAAATTGTTGCATGTTTTGCACAGAGATGTACTTTGATCCACGTCTCCATCCCACAGTTCTCGAACCTGATGGTGCGTCGGCATTATGAGTACGATGGGAACTGAAGGGAATGTGCCATGTTTTAGTTTAGTCAGTAAACCCTGATTAAATATGGCACTTTTTGCGGTTTTAATTTATTTGTTACTAATAACTGATGTTAACCTGAATTTAAAGTCCTCGCTGTACTCTGAATGACATCACAGTGGAGTTGGATTGTTATGCCGGGTGACTGTCAACTATAAAAACTATATAACTACCAGGAGGATATGGACTGAGAGTCGTGACACCCTGGAAGCAAACGTTGTTGTTATTGTCCTTCTATCCTCCCACTCTTAACGAACCCTGAAACATCGTCTGTATCATACTGTATGAGATCACTGACCTACTGATCATTTAGTACAAACAAAAGAATAGGTTGATGATGTCACGTAGTACTCGCCAAGTTGGATCGGGGATCTTTTTTCAAGTACAACAGCCCATACGGGATCGGACCCGATACCCTGTGCTGGTATCGGTATCGGTATCGGTGCATCCCCAAGTGCTCGTTCATTGGCGTCGTCGTTAAATAACAGTCTTTAATCGGGCGATTTTGTGACGTGAGCAGTGGAAGGACACCATAGAAACTCAATCATTTCTGCCCTTAGTGTTTTAAATTCTTTCCTGGCGATTGTGCAGTTCGCTCATGTGAAAGGTTTGGAGGCCGTCTGGTGTGTCGCTGGGCCCGGCAGCGTCGCACCGGCGTCCTCACTCCCAAGTCGTCCCGTTTCCCCGACGTTCAAGTTGCACCCCCTCCTGTGCCTCTCCGGCCTCGTCTGCGAGGAATTAGCCTGCGTTTATCTCTCGCTTCCTGCTTTCAACCGATCCGTCCGCTGACCGCTGCCGGGACAGCTGGCTCCGTGGGCCGCTTCCCTCGCAGCCGAGACGAGAAGGTGAATGCGTGCGAAGGCGTCGGGGAAGGGATGAGGTGAACTGAAACATCCCGGAGCTGGCACGGGCTCATCCATCTGAAAGTCATTGGAACATGGAGTCATTTCCCCTCCTTTTCCCGATCCCCCGTCTCTCTCTGGAGCGTATTTTCCCCCTCCTCGTCCAGACCCCTGTCCAAATCGCCTGCTGACTCGTGTTTGGTAATGAGTTCCAAATGAGGTCCTGGCGCAGGATGTCAGACCGGGTGTGTGTGTGTGTGTGTGTGTGTGAGACAGAGAGAGTTTGTGTCTTTATTTGCAGCCTGGTTTCGACATGCTGCTCTCCACCTGTAGTTTTCTCCGCAGGCCATTTTTCAAGGTCAAGGTTGCTTGTAAACACGCTCCATCATGACATTCACAGAGCAATCTGGTTCCCACAAAAACAACTTCTCTCAGTTCCAAGATGGCAAGGCTTTAAATGTAACACACTTGAGTCTAATTTTGTCGGGTTATTTTGATTTCACTGAGACTGTTTCAAGCTGGGAGTGTGCAGTGTGTGACTTCTTCGGCAAGATCTCCCTTTGCTGGTCGTGTCTGGGACTTGTACTTGTGCAATGTGTGTTCCCAAACGTCTCCTGCATAGATGCAGTGCCTACAGACTCATAAACATTCCGCTGCTGTGCTCGTCGCATTGGATTACATTAGTCAGGCTGTGCTTCTGCCCGTGCATCACACTGTGGCATTAGCTTCACAGTACAAAAAAAAACAAAACACAGTCTGCTCCTTTGTCCATTGCCGGTCATCACAGTGAAATATGTTCTCAGCTAATGGATTCAGTGGCATTAAAGAGAGTATGAAGCAGGTTATGGATGCTTGTTTCGACATATTAGGGCCTAATGTGGCAGAAACTGTATTCTACTGATGACTGTGATTGTGTAAGTCTGTTCACTCTGTGTGACCAGCAGGCGGATTGTTATGAAAAAGCTCAGCTGCTCATGTTCCTCAGATGTGTGGATTTTCATCTCTTTACAGTTGGTGAGCCCCCCCAAACCCAAATCTGCATGTATTCACTATTTAAATTCATATTTAACTGGGCTTTATTCTGACATGATACATAAAGAATGTGAGCATCTGGACTCCTGCGGGAGTATTTTTGTTAACGACTTAGTGGAACTCTGCTTTGTGGCGCAAACAAATGGGATATTTGCATGTCCTGTTATGCAAACCAATTCAGCAAAACCTTTGTTGCATTTTTGGTGTCTGTTTAAACAACCAGTGGTGCAACTTTTTGAAAATGACTCCCGAGGTGAAGCTTTTTGAAAATACTCCATCTAGGTAAAATGCAACTTTAAAAAAAAAAAGTGCTCTGACTCCGTGGAAACAGTGGATTATTGGTATTAATAACTATTGTTCTAAGTATTGTTCTCTGTGCACATATTTGTGTAGTTTCATTTCAAAAATAAACAGCAGCACCCTCTAGTGGCCCTACATGCTAACTACATCACTTTGAGTGTTTCTGCCATTTCCATGTAAACAGACATAATATTTAAAACGTTGCCATGCAAACACAAAACATTTTCACGTGAAGCATTGTTGTATAAACATTGAAGCTTTACAAAAAGAGCAGTACATTTACATGCTGAGCAGTTTGGATTAGGAATGCTTCCGAGGATAAAGACAATCAGATTGTGAAGGCGGCGTATTTGATGTGGATTTACAGCTATTTAAAAAAAAAAAAAAAAAAAGCATCTGTCTCACATTTCCCCCACTAAATCATGAATAAAGTGAGTTATTTCATCTACGTTGGAATTAAATTGCACGCCGTGGGTTTTGACAACAACAAACATACGCTCGATGCTTCATCTGCCGCCATTCACCGCGCGGCTCTTCCCAGAGGAGGAAATTCAGGTTATTACTTGCACCTCATGGACCTTAATGCAAGTTGCCTCACTGCATTACAGCGAAAGTCATTTGTGCCAAGGCAGCCTGCTGCTGTAATCCCCAGTATTAGCAGGCGGAGGGAGGGAGGGAGGGAGGGAGGGCGGGCTAACGTGATTTCCTGGCTGTGGCCTGGATGGGTCTCGGGCCTGTATTATCTGGCCATCGGAGAGACTTAGCTTCAACTCTAATATCAGTGTGTGGAGGGCAGGAAATGGCCTTTGTGTTGCTGGCCAATACAGCCTGCGGAGAGGAAGCGAGGAAACATGCACTGTGTCGTGCCACGTCGGGCCACTGCTTCTCAGTGCGTGCAGCAGCATGACCGAGCCGAGGAGAGCGGGGCCTGCGACGAACACCCAGTTGCATCTTGTAACTCTTTCCTTCCCTCACCAACCGCTTGAAGGTGAAACACACCAAGAATCCTGCTCTCTCCTTCCCAGATTCTACTTTTCTCTGCTATATGTGATAATATATGAGGCCTTATTGCTTTTAGTTCAGAGGTCACACATGGCCCAATTTCATCAAAAAACTGATCTTTTTTCTCCCCAGCCTTCTCTAAAAACACTGTCCTCACGTCACTATGAACACATGTAGTACACATGCCAGGCCTTTAGAGGCACTGTGACTTATCAAACACACCAAAAACGCAGAAGAAGACAAAGCACATAGACATTTTGAATTAGATTTCTGTTCATAAACCTATAATCTATGTAATTCTAGTTGTATTTGTCTATGGCCACACTCTTCCTGCTGTTAGCATCGTGTAGCTTCTGCAGCTCCACCGGAGCTTGTCGTCCCTGATTGTATGTTATTTGATGACATCACGGACCACGGTGGGGGGAGAGGGTGGGCGATTACATCATCGTTCTTCCACAGATGATGTATTTGCCATCCGCACCCCGGGGCGGTGGGACGGCACGAGCCGGGGTTTTAGAATTTCCCCTTGACCCGTGTTCAAAAAACCCATTTTCGCACTCCTAAAACACGCCTCATGTGGATGACAGGCCAAAAACAGCCCGTTTAGGTTACCCGGTTTCATGGTGTGACTCGTAAAACAGTGCAATAACAATTTTTTAATTCAAACTGTGCGACAACAAAGAGAATTATAGATCACAATCAAAAGAATGCATACTGGATGTTTAAATTCAAAGGTTATTTTGGCACTATTTTACTGCTCAGACCCACTCCAGGTGAAATTGGGTTGTTTGTGGCTCCCGAGCTAAGATGTGTTTGACACCCCTGCTGTGAAGGCTCGTCTCCGGCAAGTCTGCAGACATGCTCCCCCTCCATGTGCACATTCACACCGGGGTCTGTCTGCAGCCTCGGGAGAAGCACTTCCCTCCAGTGGGAGCGAGTGTGTGTGCAGTCAGGCAGCTCCAGGGCCTCTGCAGGCTTCTGAAGCAGTGAGAAATCAAAAGGAGACATATCGTCAAACCACAGGCACCTTTGAGACACATCCCTGTATTAGATATTTGTCCAAGAGCTGGAGCATGAAAACCCATATAACTGCACCCCTCCTCCTCCTCCTCCTCCTCCTCCTCCGTCTCCTCGCCTGCTGATAAAGCTTTGCAGAAACAATGGTCCTTAACCTCGTGTTATTCCTCCCCGCTGCTCATGGAGTTAATTGTTTTGATATGATCTCCTTGCACGCTGTGTTTAATTGTTCAACTCGAGATCCGAAAGGGATCTCCAGATAACTGAGCATTAACGAATTTGCTCCTCGCATTCTGACGTTCCAGCGTCTCTGCGTTGTGTCTAAATACACACCAGGCGGTGGAACGATACCCTCAACCACTATCTTGCAGGTTTTTGGGTTTTTTCTCTTCTCGATTTTGTCCCACCGAACTCCTGGAACTGTGGCACGGCGATGGCCACGGGGGACGTGGCCGAGCGTAGGCATGTGTGTGGGAAGTGAGCAGGCGGGCAGGCTGTCACTTAGCATTACAACACGACGGGCTCCCCGTGGGTGACATGAGGAGAGCGGAAAGTGATAAGACGAGTGAGGAGGAGAAAACCAGATTGAAGGAAACGATATACAGCAGCCCACACACATGCACACAGACCCCCCCCCCCCCCAAGTCATGGAAACCGACTGTTTGTTTTTCTTATGATTACACCGACCACTCAGGATAAGCCCACCTGACAAGTCTTCACTGCTGGCCTCTGGAAGGAGGACCCGAAGTGCAACAAAGCTACGAGGGACAGGAAAGGGTTAAAGAGGGTAAACCTCGTCTGTGCATAATGTTCATGTGGTGGTGGCCTTCACATCAGTACATAAGAGGCGTTCTCTCAGTTCTTCACTTTATAACTCTCTTTGTGTCCGCTTCATAAATTCGAGAGTACTCGAAGGAAACGCCGGCCAAGTTGTAAATGACGCAGGCAGCGGATAGATTGTCAAAACGTCAAGCGTCTTTCGAGGAAACTGTCGGGCATTTAGCATTTTGCACATTTGGTATTTGATCTTAACGGCTTAAAAATGTTTGGCAGTGAATCCACTTTTATGAAAACATTTTAGGTTGGCGAATGGTTTAATCCACATGACCTGTCATATGTACGACAGGGGTGTCAAAGACACGGCCACAAAACACACACAAAAAGCAGCGGACACAACAATGAGACCCGAGCTGAGATATACTGATCCTGTCGTTAAATACTCAAATGGTCATTTAGGAGAATTGTTTTCGGGACTTTTTGGGATTTGATCTCATCTGAACTTCCAATGTTTGAGAAGGATCTGAAACATAATTATTCCAAATTGAGGTCTTCGAGTTCAAAGCTGTCCTCGCCTATTTCAGGGAGTCTTTAAAAGGCTTTTATAGTTTGTGCGTGACTCCCTCTGTTTCTAAAAAGAGTTTCCCCAGAACGTCATTCAGCAGATACCTCTTGGTGCCGCTCCTCTTTAATGAGCCTGGCCGCCGTTGGACATAAAGTCAAACGATTAGGCAAGTCACCATAATGGATTCTGCCAATTTTTTTTTTTATATATTTCTTTTGTCTTAGGTTGGCTTGGCACCAGTTTCGGGCAAAGGTCTGGCCGGGAGAGATTGTACGTCCATGGATGCTAACACAGGAGGGTGAGGGAGGGGGGGTGGGGGTGGTGGGGGGGGGGGGGGGGGGGGGGTTGCAACAGCGAGTCTGATTGCTTTTTGTTTATAACCTGCTGCTCGGCTATGATAGAAGGTTTGTCTCAGTTTGACTCGCGAGCTGCCAAATTGTAGCTGAACCCTGCGGGATGCGGGAGTCGGTTGGAGCTGGCAGGCGTCTCGTGCCGCCGCCGGAGGTGACATGGTTTTCGTACGCGGCGAGCGGACGGGCTGTCGGCCCCGCGAGCTTCGGGGAGCCACAGAGTGTAAACATTATCTGGGTGGCCCACTCCGTCTCAGCTTCGGCCCCTCAGTCCTCACATGTCAGTTTACCGCCCTCTGCCTCCAGATTCCATCCACTGGTGGAATACAGGATTGTTTCCCTGCTTTTACAATCTCACATAGTGACGGTTGGCGGGACGGGAGGCGGCTGGAGGGAATGGAAAGGATGCCAATTAATTAAAACCCAACGTTGGACTTTTCACACGGAACTCACACCGATTTTTTTTTATCAGTTGTAAGCAATAATCAAGATATTAAAACAGTTTTAGAAACTTGCATCTATGTATTACTGAACAAACATTCATATTTAAATATGAATTCATCAATAAAAACACAAAACACTTTCAGTCGCCATTTAAATCATCAACCTTCATCAAATGTCATGGGTTCAAACTCTGGAACTCTCTGGACAAATCATTTAAATTGCTTCCCTCTTTGTTTGTTTTTTTAAAGGTTAAATTATCTCCTGTCTGAATAGTGTCCCAATGATTCTGAGTTGATATGTTGTGACTGTTTTCATTATCTCATGTTTCAGTTTTCTCTGCTCACTGTTCCTTTTCTTGAAGGTAAATGTTTATTGATGGGGGAGGATTTGTTCTTTCCTCTCCTGCACAGTTTTATTTCATTGTCTTGTAATCTTATTTTGTGCCGACAGATAATTAACCTCGGATGATGAAGTTGGATTGTTATACTCTCTGGGAGTCATGACACTCTGCAGGCAAACATAGTCGAAGAGCTATTTTACTATTGTCGTGGCGTGCGTGCAGAGTAGCGCCGTTTCCGACGGAGCCTGAGCGTTTTCGAAAAGTTCCACCTTTGGAAGTCGTTTACAAAAAGCTGCATTTTTCAGTGACTCGGAGCACCGATGTTATATAATCGGACGCCGATAGCGCTGCCTTGTAAACCGTATGGAGTTGGAAATGTCAGTATTTGCCATTTATGAAGATTTAAACCAATAAGAACCTTCACGACAGCCTCGTGGGTAATGTCGGTCTATATTCCAAGATGTGAATGGCGGCGCGAAGCCGACGGTTCCCGTTTGCCGAGTCGTCCGGCTCGTGGGAACGCCGCGCCTTCGGGCTGCCGCCCGCAGAAATAATAAAGCGGACAGTGTTGCTTTACAGCAGGCAAGAGAAAGGCAAGATTGAAATGGATACAGAACCAGGTTAAATGAGGTCAGACTGAAAGGGCTCACCGGCGCATCAAAGGGAGCGATAGGGAAGCACTGGAGGGAGACACTGAGCGAGCGAAGGGCCGGAAAGAGGGGGAATAAGGGGAAAAAATGGTCCAGAGAGGAGGGATAGGGAGGAAGAATGTCAGAAGGAGAGAGAGAGAGGGAGGGAGAGAGAGAGAGAGAGAGAGAGAGGGGGAGGTTGATGCTTCGGTCTTTACAGTTTGCCCTCTCGGAAAGGAAACATCCCTCCGCTGCTTCTCTGCTGGCGTCCGCCGCCACCGGCTAACGGAGCCGAAGCCCAACCGAGGAGCTCTGCTGTCAGCCCGACAAGTCCAACACACACACACACACACACACACACACACACACACACACACACACACACACACACACACACCGTCAAGCCGAGGGGGGCGGCAGCCGGCTCAGGCGCAGAGCAAGGGGGCAGCAGCCCGGCAGGATAAAGTAGCGGGGAGGTTTCGGTGTCGCCGAGCGTCTGAACGACACTTTCACCCGCCGACTCAAAAACCCGCAGACACGAGGATGATCAAGTCCAGTTGGTTTTATGTCAAGTTCAAGTACAATGAGAAGGTAAGTCGATACGTTTTTTTTTTTTTTTTTTTTTTTTTCTGTCTTTCTTCGATTCGCCTCCTTGAAGTGTCACAGCTAATATTTAACCACGTTGTCTTAATTGGTTAAGAAAATGTTGAATTATTTAAATGCGCGTGGATCCGATGCCCAGACATTGTTTTTCTTCCCTCACTCGGCTGCTGGAAACTCGTAGTGGAATTTATATCTGCAGGCCTGTGGTGAAGTGGAGGTTAAACACTTATGTTCTGCGTGTAATTTCGCCCATGGGAATATCGACTCCTGGCTGCCGACAGCGCTTTTTTTTTTTTTCTTTTTTCATAAATACAGTATTTCAGTGAAAGCAGTGTAATGCACAGGCTGCGTCCAACGCCATTTGTTTGAGAGTGTTGTGAGTATGTGGGAGTGTCACACTCGTTTAAGTGGGAACACGTTGAGCTCTTGGTCATGACGAGACTGCGAGCTGCAGAAGGAGGAGAAGAAAAAAAAAACAAATAACGATTCAGTCCAAATAAAGTTGACGCCACAAACCTATTTTGAAAAGATGTGCTGATCCGAGCGTAACTGAGACGTTATATTCGCAATAACATTCAGGAATGCATTTATTTAATTTGAGATTTGAGTTATGACAAAGTCCTTATCCAGAAAACACTTCGACCCGAGTTGTTAAACATAATGTCTGCGGGCCAAAACCAGAGGCTCCAATTCAGACAAACCACCAAGCAATTTGTGAACATTTTAAAGAAACAATTTTATTTTTTTTAAACATTTCTCTAAAGAGTAGCAGACACATAACAACACTGAGACCCGAGCTGACATAAGATTTATTTTTTTTATTTTTTTACATTTCATTGTATTTTTCCCCAGAAAGTTCCATTAAAATTGGCTTTATATTGAGATTGTTATCACTTTTTGGGCAATTTTTCTTTTTTTTAAATTTTATATAGACATTTTTATCACCTATACACCTCAACAAAGAAAACATTATTATTGTGTCACTATTTAAAGCTCATGATGAAATCGGGGTGTACGTGGCCCCTGAACTAAACTGTGTTTGACACCTCTGACCTTAATGGAGCTGGATTCAGGTTGTGTTGCTGACATCATTTCAAAATGTAAAAAAAGTTGAAAGTCTTTAGTGCAGTACAACATCCTTACAAATACGTCATTTAATTGACTTTAAAATGTGTGCAAAATGTCCCGTCAGAGTTTCTCTTCAGACTAATTCTGGCAGAAACCCGTCACTTTTCACTGCAGACTTTTTTTTTTTTTTTTTTTCTGCAGGCGTCGTCGTGTTGTCACTAATTTATCGGTGCAGTTCAGCGAAGCTGAATCACGCGCTACGTCAGAATCACGCGCTGACCTCCAGCCTCAGAGTTACATTACGTTTACTTCTCTTACTAAAACTGGAAAAGCTGTAAACATTTTGATTTTTTAATGAAAATACAGACATTTTCATCACTGACTCGCACCACAACAAGGGAAAAAAGCTGAAATTTATAGTTATCGTGGCACAACTTTGCGATGACGTGGGCCCTGGGTGACATCACACGCTTTGGGCCAACCCAGCGCACTTTCCACGGTTACAATCACCTCCAGTCATTGGGCTATGGTGGAGGTGGTGGTGGTGGAGGTGGTGGAGGAAACCCACGGCGCCTATCGGGTTCTCCACACAGCATCAGGTGTCCGCTCTGCAGCACCGACAACGCTATCGCATTACCGGCAAAGCGTGGCCTTGCGAGCGTCTCCTGTTTGTTCTCACGCTTGGTGCCGTAAAAAAAAGAAACGGAGTACGTGAACGTCTTCGACCGTCTTCAGTGCGCGAGTGCCAAGTGGCCTCATGGGAGCATCTGTCGGCGCCCGAGGTGCTCCGTTCCCATCTGGTCTGCCATTTTCTACTCAAGCTTTAGCGGTTGAGGTGTGGAAATGAGAAGATGGCCGCTGCTTTGATCTCTTGCAACCGGCTCGGCAAAATACTGTTTACGCTTTCCTAACCCAACCCTAATATCCAAGATAGGAGAGCTCGGCCGTTCTCATTAAAGGAGGTGTGCTGCATAGCTATTGGTTAGTTACGTTTCTGGCACTGCCAGGAATAGCAGAGTGTAGCGGGCATTAGTTGGTGTTCCTGTGTACCTGCAACCATCACTTTACACTGTGAAGTCAATCCGTGGAGGAGAAATGTTGCTCGAGAACTTCAGTGTCTGTGGAGGTGATTTAAAGACACCCTGACTCCAGCGCCGCTCTACTTCTACAATCAAGGTAGAAAGAAGGAGTTCGGTGTCCTGCTTCTTTTTCTCCCCATCAGATTCGTCAAGGTTGAATGAGACGGTTTTCTCTTCGCGTTTAATCCACGAAGAAAGTGGGGATGAGAATGAAAGGGAGAGCTGGAATGGAAGGAGGCAAGATCAGATGGTTGGTTGATTTTTTTTTTTTTTTTATTTCACCATCCTCAGCGAGTACAGAAGGAGAAATGGTCGTTAGATACCGTGCAGAATATCGAACGTCCCTCATTTGCACAACTTGGATGAACCGATGGAGCGCCAGACAAGCTTTTTTTTTTTTTTTTTTTGCCTCCGAAATGTGAGAAAATTCCTTTTGACTGCTCTGATCCTCACTCCGAGGTGGCTCGGCTCTCCGGTATGCAGTCATAGAGACGGGTGTAGAGGAGGAGGAGGAGTGGGTGGGTGGGGGGGTGGGGGGGATGTGAACTTATGCAGACTGCTGCTCCTCGCCGCCGTGCCTCTGGAGCAGCCGGCCTCACTGCGATTAAACAGTGATTGACAGCGGCGCTTTCAGCGGCATACGAATAGGAAGTGACCTTAAACAAGCACTGCCATTTTTGACTGAGTGCCTGTCTGCCTCCCCCCCCACCTCCTCCCCCCCCACACCTCCCCACCCCCCCTTCGCTCTCTGAAGAGAAACGGGTTAGAAGGGCACGAGGCGTCGTGGCTTCTGGGTCAAGAACACAGGGTCGTCCAAGTCTGGGGAAAAAAAGGGTAATTGCTACCCGTGTGTGTGTGTGTGTGTGTGTGTGTGTGTGTGTGTGTGTGTGTGTGTGTGTGTGTGTGTGTGTGTGTGTGTGTGTGTGTGTGTGTGTGTGTGTGTGTGTGTGTGTGTGTGTGTGTGTGTGTGTGTGTGTGTGTGTGTGTGTGTGTGTGTGTGTGTGTGTGTGTGTGTGCGCGTGTGCGTGTGTGTGCGCGTGCGTGCGTGCGTGCGTGCGTGCGCTCATGTCCTCCAGCCAGAGGGAGGGAGGTGGATGCTGGAGGTGGGTTACATTCCTCTGAGTGTGTGTGTGTGTGTGTGTGTGTGTGTGTGTGTGTGTGTGTGTGTGTGTGTGTGTGTGTGTGTGTGTGTGTGTGTGTGTGTGTGTGTGTGTGTGTGTGTGTGTGTGTGTGTGTGTGTGTGTGTGTGTGTGTGTGTGTGTGTTTCTGCCCACAGCTCTTTGTGCCAGGACCCCCAGTGGGCCAACTGCAGGGCTGCAGACCCACAGAGAGCAAAGAGCGACCCGACCTGACTCACACTGGACTAATTCAATTTAACAGAGAGAGAGAGAGAGAGAGAGAGAGAGAGAGACCTGTGATTGGGGCGTTCACTCTCCTCTCCTCTGGCCACATGGCTGCACTCACATTCTCGACCTTTTAACCGAGATACGCCACCGAGGAAATCACGGGTTTATTAAGACTTTTGCAAATATCACTTTGCACATATTTCAACTGTGTATTGTGGAGGAGCAATGAAAACAAATACTGGAAAAAACAAAACACTGAATTATATATATATATATATATTTATATCTCGTAAAAAGGTAAAAGTAATCAAATTAAAGTGTTAAATTATTAAAAATGGTATAAAATGAAAATAAACTAAATTTAAAAAGCCATATGGTATTTTTCTTATTACGTAAATTAAATTAAAAAAAAATTAAAATTCTCTCAGATATAATACAACAGATAGTCTCTTTCCTTTTCAATTTTCACTATCTTTCAAATTGCAAAGCTTCTGGCTTAGTACAAGTCTTGTCTTTTGAATACTCATCAAAAGTGACTAGTTACAAACAATGAGCCATATGGCTTTAAACTATTGAATTTCTTTGTGTTAATAGTTCTAACGGCACAAATAAAAGAAAAGCAAAAAGCTACTTTTCGTAACTGAATAAAAACAAGTTCCTGATGGGTTTAGATGTAAATTAAGTTTATTTATTGTTATTTCCGTCCACATTCTCGATGCATTTGAGCTTTCGAATGTCAACTAATTATGAAATGCATGAATTGATTGATTGATTTACGGTTATTAATCAAACAAAATTCACAATATTGTTAAAAAAAACGATCTTTTATCAACGACGTGTGGTTTTGGTGGTGATCATTTAATAACCTTTACACACACGCAGACACGCAAATTTAATATTTGAAAAGCAACACGCTGGAAACATGGAGCGTTGCCGACAATAAGGCCAAAAGCGCGTCCGATGTTCACCGTGATACTTGTGTTCCGCATGCGCTAAGTACGCAAGCGGCTCAATAAGCTGTCCCAGATGTCAGATCGGTGAAGCCCCACCAGAATTTACAGTCCCTCCTGGCTTGTTCCCACATTAAAAAGCGGGGCAGCGGATTATACAGCGACCCTGTGTTTAGTGTGCGTTGCTTGGTTTGCAGAATGCTGGTGGGTGAGTGTAATAACTATAATGAATGTGGAAAGAAACCAGAGCGTGGGACGCAGGTTATCATTAGAGGAAGTCTCTGATGATGCCACGCTGAGCCCGGAGATACGACAAGAGCCCCTCCTGGGTGGCATCACCTATTCTAGCGTAAACTCCTGGAGGTTGAAACGAGCGCCATGTACATTCCTGCGGACTGTTCGGGGCAGAATTTAATCGTCTCCCCGAGAGCTCTGGTGGGAAGACTCGTCGGCTAGCGGCGAGGAGTTTTGCATCTAATCGTGTTTCCCGCTTCAGAAGACTCCTCCACCGTGGCCACCCCAGTGGCCAAAAGTCCTCTTCCTCAGTCATATAATGAATCAGGTGATGTGCATGAAAGTTTTACCCCCCCCCCCCCCCGGCCCATCCGCACACGCTCCCGGGGACTTTAATGAGAGTTTATTGGAGCCATTTCAGCCAAGCCGGTTTAATTTATTTATGCCTAAAAGCCGGAGCAGTAAGGAGCTTACGCAACTTTCGACCTCGGCTATGCTTTGTCGCAAAGCGTGCCCCTCTCTCTCTCTCTTTTTTTTTTTCCTCCTTTCTTCCAACCGGAGAAAGCTTCCTTACTTCACAGACACATTGAAATTCTAAGAGAGCGCTCCGCAGCTTGCCGAAGGGATTACTGGTAAATCCCTGCAAACTCCAGATGTTTTCCCGGGCAGCACGCAGCAAGGCAACATCGCCCATCCCCTGTAAACATCTGTCAGACAAAAGCCTCCGCCACGGAGGAGACAACAGAAGCTTAGAGGGCGTAAAGTAGCTCCACCAGTCAGATTTTTCACTGAGTTAGATCTGTTTGTTCGTGGAGGGCTAAGTGGGTTTTTTTTTTTTTTTTTTTTTTTTTGCGGGGCGTCTTCTAACTCCCGCTCGCGTCCAGCTTCAAAGTGGACGAGACGTACGCTGCGACTGAAATATGCGGCGGTTAAACAAATGAGGAGGCCGCGAGGGCGAGATGATCGTTGTTTTTTTTTTTGCCCCCCCCCTCCCTAGCTTATATCTTCTTGTGCTTTCCAAAACCCGGAGATTCCCGTGGCGAGACCACCAACGGAGGCACTTCCTTTTAATGACTGCAGTTTTCACGTAGGCTTAAGGAGTCGCGAGAGTCCAACATCCGCCGACGTTCAAACTGAATTTATCCGTCGCGGGCTGCGCTGCAACCCGTCACCGAGTTGGAAACACACAGCAGTGATACTGACAGTGTGTTTGGAGGTCTGTGTGTGTGTGTGTGTGTGTGTGTGTGTAAATGGCAGTTGCTGCTGGGTTCAGGCCCCGGGCAGGATCTCATATCCCCCCTGCCATGTTTGTGTTAATTTGCTGGATGTAAACACGGCGAGTGGGCCGTAACAAGGCAGCGCCTGCCTCTGCGTCTGGGGGTCGGCGGCCTCCTCGGCGGAGAACAGACTTGAGGAGAGAGGGAGCGGGCTGACCACTGTCTGGATCACTGAACAATCGCCGGCCGGAGAGGGAGAGAGAGAGAGAGAGAGGGAGAGAGAGAGGGAGCGCGGGCCCTCAGTGTGGCCACTAGGGACGACGGCTGACAGACGGATGGAGCGAGTGACTGGATGCTCAGCCAGCCGGAAAGACAACTTTCACCCTCACGGGCTGTATTGCGCTTTGCCTGTCGCCTGTTATCTCCGTCTCTTACGCGTAACCTAAAGGACGGAAAACATCAACCGTGTGCAGCCGGGACGTCAACACCACTTTAGAAACATATATGCAACTCAGGAACCTGAGTGTCACTCGGTTGATACCCTCCTCTCACACCGGCTTTGTGCGTTCTTGCTCGTGACCCGCAATATTTTGAGATGTTTGTCCTTCTGTGGGATGATTCCTTCAGGGATACGACAATACCAAACAGCTCTTAGGGAGTTCACGTACAAATATTTGCTTTACTTCTTTACTTACACTTTCCCCCCCGAAAAACTGTTTTTCACTTATCAGTGTAATTCAGTAAAATCTATTGAAAAGGTACCTTTTTTTCCTTTAATTCAGGCAAATTCAGCTCGGATTTAATGTGCACCCTGATCATTTTGTACTAAAATTAAGGTTTTTGTTTTCATTTCCCCTCGAAAAATGAAAAAAAAAATGCTTTCTTTATCAGATAATCATCCAACAATGACAAAATTTCAAAAAGTATTAATTACCATACAATTTAGCTATAGATCAGTGGGGTCACGTTTGAATTCAGGGGCCACTTGCAGCCCAATTTCATAATAACCTTTACATCATAACATTAAAGTTTTTCTTTGTTGTAGCGCAAAGCATACATGATGAAAATGTCTATATTTTCAGAAAACCAAACAATTACCACAGAGAATGACTACAATCTCCACTCAAAACCAATTTTAATTAAACCTTCTGGTGCAAAATACAGTGAACTCTCCAAAAAAACATCTACAACTGTTGCATGATGGGTGTTTCTACAAACTCGCCCTGACAGCGTGTCATTGATGCTGGTTTGATGTCAGCGATGAAGCTCCCTTCCATGGCAGCATCACCGATATCTCAGCTAAGGTCTCAGTGTAGCATTGTGTTCTTTACTCTTAACAAAAAAAAAAAGGTTATTTTAATTTAATGGTGGTTTGGCGGCCGGATCGGAGCATCTTGCGGCCATTTTTGGGCCCACGGGCCTTATGTTTGACACTCCTGCTACAGAGCGTGAAAGATCAAATATTAAATAGTTGCCCATGGCTTCTTTATTGATTTACACGTGTGCACATGTATAGTCTTGCACATGTGGTTGATGTAGAGATCGTTTATCACGTTACCTCGTGACCGGGTCAAGCCCGCCGCGCAGGCTTTATTTATAACGGGCCATAATAACATTGAAAATAATATTATTCGGTCTTTATCAAGCTCTTTGCCAATAATCTTTGTCCATCTTTTCACAATGTTTTCCCTCAGATTGAGGTGTTTGCTCCGGTGCGCTGTCTGTCGGGGTTGTGCAGGAGAACTTTGAGAACTTGTGTCTGACAGCAGATGTGCATCTGTACTCATGGCACCGAGCGAAGGTGTGCGTTGTTTTTTTGTTTTCCCCCCTCCTTCGAGCTCATTAGGCTCCGTTAAATTCCCCCAGGAATGCCCTGGTCCTGCCTGCCGTCTGCTGCCGGCTCCCGGGCAGCTCCGGTTTCAGCCTGCTGGATGGCTGGGCACGGAGACGGTGGTTCCCATCGCCGAGCTGCCTGATGCTGCATGGGCAAAAGCCCCCGGTGCCCCGGCTCAAAGGGCCCTCTGTTGTCTCGCTGCACACGCTCCCCCATTGCAGGACGGGGGTCGCCCCACACAGACGCGCCCGGGCCTGGCAACGTGAGCTGTGGGAATGTCACAGATTTATGGAAGGATGGATCACATGCAGCGGCCTGCCGGAGAGCAAAGCCCAACAATTGCTTTTTGTCTGAATGTAAACTTGTGTAACTGCCTGGCAATACCAGGCCACGCTGGCATCGTCCACAGAAACAGTCCTATGCTTGTCTTTCTTTCTGCCCCCCCCCTCTTCCCTCCCCGAGCGAGGCTTGGCTTCAAATCTGTCTAACTTGGCCAGCGCTGCAGAACATAGACAAACACGGATCCGTTCCCACATTCAGATGCATAATGTCTCGATGGTTATTTTCTGTCGGGGCGTTGGGGGGGAAAAGTCTGTTTATTACACACCATTGTGCTCTGAAAATGGCTAACAGTTTTGCTGAAAGACCAATTAGCTTTCTCTCTCTCTCTCTCTCTTTTTTCTTCCCTTACTGTAGTCCTACGTCTTTTCCTAAAACTTTTATCCAGCGAGGTGGGGGTGGAGTGGAGGGGGGGGGGGTTTGAGGGAGAGTGGGCCAGAGGAGAGTGCATATCAAAGAGAAGCAGCCATCTGTCAGCACAGGCAGCAAACAGCTGGTGGAGGAGATGCAAGATGTCTGAACAAAGACTGACAAGATGGAAGATGACAGGAAACAGATTTCCCTCCCTCTTCTTCTTCTTCTTTTTTTTTTTTTTTTACCCGTCCTGCAGGAGGAGAGGTTGACCGTCGGTGCGCTGTGATGTCTCGCAGCCTCCAGATGCCGGCTCTCCTCTGCTCTCCTGTAATCTTCTTACCTCCGCGTCCTCGTCTCCTTCCTCTCCGACACCGTCCTCCGTCTGCGTCTGCCTCGTCTCTTTTCACAAAATTAAACAATTTCCGATGAAATTATCACGCGAAAGTGAATACATGATGTGCATTAAATACACTAATTAAGATAGCATTTGCTCAGTTTTCCCTTTTAGAAATATTTTTTTTTTTTTGATGCGTGGTGTGTGTTAGACCTAAATATTACATTCTGTGAATTATTTAGCTTTAGTAATTGACCTGCTGCAGCTTAAGTAGATACACATCTCTCTGCTCATTTGCTCAGATAAATGAAGCGGTGTGAGTCGTGTTAAGTAAATTTTTAGGAAATGAGCGCGGGGGCCTTCTGTTAATTAGTGCTGCAGCGTGAGCCTCGTTGCATCAGGTCCTCTTCTCTCCCTACTTAGCGCAGTCTATTCCCCTTTGTGCCTTTATCCCCCAGCACTGTTAATTTGAACAGAAAATGCCGTCTGTTCTAAATAGAGCAGCGGTGCACACGGGCTGCAATCATTAAGCCCATTTTCTGCCAGCTTAGAGCCGTTGAAATGCCTGTAATGGAGGGAAAGTGAGAGTGTTTTTTGTCTGCTCTCCCCATCCACGGTGTGATGTGACATTAGCCGGTGTAATACAGTAATGGCCCTAATTGTCTAATCACTTTAATATGTGGCTGTTGCTCTTGGACATGACAAGGGCAAAGTGAGCTAATAAACAGTGATTACTGTCACTTGAAATCGGCACACAGAGGACGAGGGAAATGAGAGCCACACAGGGAAGACTTTCTTTTTTCCCTGTTGCCCCCGCCCCCTCCCTCTTTCTGTGCTTGACAGACAGGGAGAAGCATGGCGGTGGTGAAAGGTCAACGTGTGGTTACACGCAAGTGACGGAATGACAGAGCGAGAGACAAGCGGAGAGAAAGAGCTGTCATCTCCCGATCTCGTCCCCCTCGGTCGCTGGGATTGACAAGCTGCCAGCCCGGCCGGCTCATCCTCCGCGGAACAAAGAAGAGACGAGGCAGCGCGCTCACTTTCCCCGACCATCTGCCTCTCCCCCCCCCCACCCCCGCTCCCCTTCACTCCCGCCGCTCACAAATCAAGTCCAACGTCAAAGCGGAGGCTGCGAGCGACTTGCAAATTCCGCCACTGCGCGCTCACGTTGCTACATCCATTCATCCATGAGTCAAGAAAATGAATTACGGGTTTATTAGAAGATACAAAAGGTCACCGGAAGGAGACTCGTCCATGTTTTTTTTTTTTTTTTGCCATTGTGAAACTGACAGAAGCTTATAAGCCGTGTTTCCACTGTGCAGTAGGGGTGCGGTCCGGGTTTTCGCACATACCGAAAGCACCGAACCCCTCCGTCACCTCCGTCACCCGACAAGCCCGCAATATTTCACATGCCTGCGGCCATTTTTGAGTGCATTTTGGTTGGGGGGGAAAAAAATCGGAAATGGAATCGAAACGAAATTGTTTGATTGAAAAATCGTCTTTTTTTTTTTTTCTGGGCCAAATGACTCGGCTTATCCGCCTGTAAAAATACATGTCCGTCTTTATGCGCCGAGTTCAACTTGAGCTCAAGCACATCTCATATATTCCTGCGTCTCTTCTTAATGAGCGCCGCTGCTCCCCGGTCCACCTCCAAAGTGCTCAGACTGATTTGAGATCGATCCAGGTCTGCCGCTTCCTGCTTTTGTTCTGTAATGAGTCCGTGCATGCGGAGGAACCGCCACGATAAATCAGGAATATGTTTAAGGTAATTGCCTCCAGACTATTAAGGTTCATAACCGTGGTGCTTAAGGAATAATTACCTGTTGTTAATTTTTTATGCTGGGGAAAGTGCGGTGGTGACATTGCTGTGATGTCACACAAGAAGCACAGCCAGCGTTGTTGTTTTTTGCTGTTGTTTCCTTATATTCTCCTGTCACAATCTGGAGTCATTCAGAAAGACGTCTATATATAAAACCCTATAGAACGTGCGTTCGGAAAGTGATGGAAAAACTGCAGTCGTGCGGGATTTCAAGTTGCAAAAACATGAAGACGTCCATTTTCTTTCAGCCTGCAGCCTCTTTTGTTTTCTGCACCATCGCTGGCCACGGAGACAGGGGGGAAAAAAAAAAAAAAAAGTTTGTGTTTGCACTGTTTGTGCCGCGTGTGATGAATGTATTTGTGTGTTGGGAGTTGATGTTTTCTGTTCAGTCTCCAGGCTGTGAAGCTCCCCGGAGACCAGTTAACCCCTCGTTTCCTCCCCTGAGCATCCAGCCAGGACCACAGGGTGTGTGTGTGTGCGTGTGTGTGCGTGTGTGTGTGTGTGTTCTGGCTGTATCTTCAGTGGAGCAGACTCTGTCTACAGTAGTGGGGGGGGGGCACTCTGATAGCCCCCATTCATTATTCAGCCTAACTCCACTTGCACCCCCCACCACCACCGAGCTGCACGGGAATAAAACAAGGTTAAGAATTGGCATGAAACGTGTCTCAGCAGATCAAGTGGTGGTGGGGGCGGTGGAGGTTGGTGGAGGTCGGGGAGGGGTGAGGGGGTGAGGGGGGGGGGGCACGAGCCTTTATCTGTGCACCATCTTTTATTAATTGCCCTGGTGCTTAGACTGCGAGTTTCTCCGTGATCATTAATGCATGCACGGAATAACGTATTTACATGTTCTCATGCGTTATGCATGAGCCGGGGGGCGGCTGCAGTGTTGTGGAGGGGGGGGCCTCTGCCCACAGGTCCTATGTTTTCTTTTCGTGCATGCACGCCTGTCTACATGTGTATCCCTCTGTGTGTGTGTGTGTGTGTCGATTTGCATTCAGCCACGCTGTAGGATCCGAGCCGCTGCAGGAAAAAGCGATCGAGCGTCGGACAACAAACAACATCTCCTGCGTTTTAACACAGACTGCCGAGAGGTCGGGGCGGCCTGACAGGCGGCGTCAGGCCAGAAAGCTGGAACCAGATGGAGCTCGCTGAAGGAGCAAAAAAAAAAAAAAAAAACATGTAGCTGCTGTCTTTATTTATCTCCTCACCGTCACTCTGCAGCCGGCGTCGACATCCCGCTCCCGTCTGCGACGGCGGACACGGCACGTGAGTGTCGGGACCCCGTGCGGCGCGGAAAAAGAGAAAAGCCAATCTGCGGCTCGGCGACGAGGAAGGCGGGGAAGGCGAGGAGTCGGCCTCGCCTGAACGTGTTTCAAACGCAAACATTTTCTCATCCTGCCGCTTTGCCCCGATTGATCACTTCAGCGCCGCGCCCTCGATTGGCCTCGGCGACTCTCCCATCGATCTGCACCGACTCCGCCGCGCTCTCACTTCTCGTGTTTCCACAAACCGCAGCTCCCTTTGCCCTCCTGTTTATTTTGTTGCATTTCATTTCCTCCTCCTCCCTTTGTTGCCACAATTATCAAGCGTCCAAACTCAGCAGATACCTCCGGTATCGATCGCCGCCTCGGCTCTGACTCGTGGAAAAGTGAGCACTGTGCGTCTCATTATTTTTGTTGTTTTTTTTTTTGTTTTTTTTTTGTAATTTGTGTGTCTTTAATTGTATCAGATATCTGCTGGTGTGGTTGGTCGTCGCCGCTCGCCGCCTCGCATCAGAACCGACTCCCGCCGCATAATTAGAATTGATTTAGCTACAATTTAATTAATCACACTGTTAAATCTCTGGTACTTACTGCAAACTCGTACTGTTCACTTTGCACGAACACCAGTTTGCCTGCGCGCGTGCATGCGCGCGCGTGTGTGTGTGTGTGTGTGAGCTTTTTATGTAATTACTGGGTAAGAAAAGAAGCCATTTCCAGAAATGAACTGGGAAATGGGCTGCATACGACGAATACACATATTTTATTTTTTACTCGGCTTTTATCACAGTTGTTTGGGGGGAAAAAAGGGCAAAGTAACTCGCTCAAGTAAATCTCAGCATCAAACTTTGTAATTACAGACGTTTCTGTGACATTTTAAATGTGCCCTTTAAAGATTTTTTTTCCTTTTATGACAAGTTTACCAAGGCTCCATTGTGTTAAGTGAAAACAAATATTTAGTTTTCCCCATTTTTTGGGGAGGGGGGTTTCAGAAAAGTTTCACGTTTCCATGACAACGTTCTGAAAAAGATGCGCGTTTTTCTCGACAAATGGCCGTCAACTATAAAACTGCTCTCAAAAAGTTGTGCTTTCAGTGGCACGAAGCCCAAAACGCAAAACAAAAGCTTTGCATTTTCACGTGAAAACGTTGTTGTATAAACCAGGCGTAATGAAGCGGTGAAGTTTAGATGAATCTTTGCAGGCTTCCAGCTTAATGACTGTATTAATTGACTTAATGGCAGCGTAGACGAGTAATACATCTTTATTGAGTGCAGAAAAAACAGCATTAACCACCGAAAAAAAAGCATTACTCTGCTGTTAAATAAAATGCAGCCGCTCTGAAATGTCACACATTGTCTGTCTCGACCAGGATCATATGTTTTATCCAGCAGATTTGGCTTATCCAGAAACATTTTTCATTCTTCTGATTTAACATGGACTGAGATTAGTCAAAGAAAAACCTCGAAGTCAAACAGGCGAGGGGCCAGAAGAGGTATGGTCACTGTTTGTTGTGACAGGTTGGGATTTTAGAAATAGTAGCTGCAACACTAAATATTGTGTGTCGGTATCACTTTAAAGGGAGAAAAAAATGACTTATTTAATACAACACTTGTATATCACTGAACAGCAACATCATTTGTTTTGTCTCGGCTGACAAAAATAGACTCTGAGCTTTTAATGCTCGTCGCTTGTGGATTAGCATATTTCTGCATTACAAAAGATACTGGAACATTTTCGAGGTGAAAACAAAAGAAACGGCAAAACATTGGTATTGTAATGGAATGTTCGCAGACAAATGATTTGGATGCCGTTAACAACTGTTGAAATCTCTGTGTTGCTTCTGCTGCTTAATCATTTGTATTGAAATATAGGGCTTAATTGATTTAATCAATTCATCGATTTTGGAGCGAAAAACGATTTTTTTTTGCGTTTCGTTCTCGTGGATTGTGGGGAAATCACAGCATTAAAGTTGCACTTGAGAGAAAAAATTACCCTGAATTTGAAACGGGGGCAGCGTGCACACAGTATTTAACTTGGGTCCGAATACCGAGCCCTGAGGAACGCCTCTCAAAGCAGTCATTGCAAAACTGGATTCATAGAGGGTGGTTTTTATGTCACAGATAAATCTGGTCACCATTTTCACTCTTCCCCCACGTTTTCAACCAATATTTCGGAAACAAGTGTTCTGATGTGTTTTTTACACACGAACGTAAAACTTCTTTTTCTGCTCTAAAAACTCGGAATACACCGTCGAGTCGGTTCATCCCGCTTGTCTCCCTTAATGCCTCAGGGTCGGGCGACTTTAAGCCCGACGCCCAACGTCACATTGGCGTTCCTCTCTCCCTCCGCCAGAGGAGACACTAATGGGATTTCGGTGTGTTCCTGTAGGTAAAACATGACGTATGTGTGCGGCGCGTGAGGCCGTGTTGTCGAATCGCCGCTCGGTTGAGCGTGCGCCGCGCTGGGACTCGTCGACGAGCAGGAAAAACCGCCGCCGTTGTTGTTCTCTTCAGGTTTATTCATGCTGAAGAGCGCTGGGAGTGTTGTTGTTGTTGTCGTTGTCGTTGTATGTGCTCGTCTTTTTTTTCCGCCTCCTTCACGGCGTCGGAGAAAACAAAGGGGTCCTCGCACTCGCACGCCCTGATTGCAGTCATTACGATGCACGGGCGCTCCCGGTGTGCCGGGGCCTCTCCTCGAGGGGATTCAGCTCCGCCGCTTTGCCTGTTTTTAATAACAATCATCTAAAATCGCTGCAATTAGCCTGCAGCTACAAGGAGATGGCGGGGAGAGGGGGTGGAGGGGTGGGTGGAGGGGGCTACATGCTCATATTCACTGAACCTTTCGAATGTCAGCTCCTCTTTCACATGGAAAATTCAAGAGGGCCTTTGTGTTCGTCAATTACCAGCCATGAAAGTTAAAAAGATCCATTGTGTATTTTTAATCAGACTTGTATTAAGAATCTTTGAACTGATTCCCAGCCTGGCCCCGGGGCTACAAGCCGAGGCAGCGCCTGCCGCCCCACACTGGCCCTCCTCAGCTCTATAATACCGTTATTATTTCAGCTCCGGGTGGGTCGCCCTGTGCACTCGGGCGAGAAGCGGCACAGCTGCGTGAAGCGACCGAGGCATTCCAGACGGTGAACGCGCAGGTCTGCTGTTAATGCAAGGGTTTCAAACTCGTCAGGCAGGCGCGTGAGGAAGAGTCACGGGGGTCGAGATGAGCTGAAATCATCCAAATGTCTCGCCCTGCAAACCGGACGCAGGGAGCTAAACGTTGGATTGGGAGCGTGCGCGCGCCGCCATGCCCTCCGTGCACTCTGCCTTTGCCTGAGGCGGGACTGGCCACGCCATGTGGCAGAGGTTAATTTGCTGAATCAACGAAAGCCAAGCGGAGTCTGATTTCACAGCGAGATATGACGTATGCCCGAGGATCCTGAATGGTGTTTCCTGTCCGTGTCCGTTCAAATACATCTCAGCTTTATATATAAATATATATATATATAATTTTTTTTTTTTTTAATGATTTAAATACTTCGCCTTGTGTGATTGATATTTAAATCGAATGTTGAGTGAGCTTTAATGTGTCTGCACAGGCCTGTTGGTTTTATTACACATGTGGACAGTCTATAAAATATTTCGAAAAGACGTGCAGTAGAATGTTGATGTGTTGGATTATTGCACCGTCCGTCCATCAATACCAATCAGGTCAAAAAAAGAAAAAAGGCAAATGAGTTTTTGAACAGCTGCACCATGGGAGACGTTTTCAAAACACTTGTGCTTTCAGTGACTCCGAGCGTCATTTTCTTATAAATGGAATCCCAAAATCCAAATTTTCAGTTTCGATCACCGATACATACTTTGTTCAGACACTAAAGCGTGACCTGTGCATTATCCAATGCAGCTGTACTTTTCCAGATCACAATGCGCTTTATATCTAATCAAATGTAGGAAATAAGAGTTGAGTCATCCAACTGAAAGCCAGACATAAAAGACCTTTAGCAGACCCAGACTCAAAAGTGGTGAAAGTTTTTGGAGGTGATTAACCCTTGGATGCACAACCTCCCAATACCTAAACTCAAAAATGACCCCAATTCAAATCAGTGCGTTTTGGCAATAAACTGGGTTGTCATTCTTCAAAATCTTTAAAACAAAGAGTTGCAATATTTTCATATTCTAGGTATTCCTCAGAAAACATGCTTGTGACATGAGCCCATTTGCATTTTAATTGATTTTTTCATAAATTTTAAGAAATTGCAGTTTTTTGTATCATGCCCCCACTCTTCCACAAGCAGTTCCTATGGAATCTTCTATGAAACGTAATTCTTAGCAACTCTGAATGTCTCACTTGCACATCTGATGTCATCGCATTTTACCCAGGAACACACGTGTAAGTGGGACAGTATTGACAGTCAAAGTTGCATTAGATGTGAGAGATGACATCACATGTGTAAGTGGGACTGTCAGAGTTGCTATATTAAAGTTTAAAGTTGAATTAAAGTTTCATAGAAGATTCCATCGGAACTGCTTGGGGAAATTTTTAACTCCACGTGTGCATCTAAGGGTTAAAAGGACAAAACGGCAAAAACGACAGGAAGAGTGAAGATCTGACAACATATGAAGTTGTGAGCTTTCGTCGTCAGAGAATCTGTAAAGTGACTCCCGGTCCTCGGCTCCATCCGTCACTTCCTCTACTGCTTACAGTAGTAACGTGCAGCAGGTTGGAAGTAGTAGCTCGTTTCTCGAAGCCGAATTGTAATATGTGGATTTGTGTTGCGTTTATAGTTAAAATGAAACGTACTTCAGCTGTACAATGGACAGAGTATAATAGTGAAAAGCAACAACTCGAAACCCCCTGAAGACGATCTGGGTGAAATAGATGAAATAATTTGTCAACAAGATGAGAAAATTGTCCTCTGTTCTTTCTTTTCTCTCTCTCTTTTTTTTTTTTGCCTTCTGAGATAAAAAGCGATTCTTCCCTGAAACGTCTTGCTGTGAGAACAAGCTCCGAGTCGCATCCGCGGATCAATTATGACCGACTTTCAATCGGGTCTTTAAAACGGCACTTCACAGATTCCGGCAGAGCGAAACCACCTTTCCTTCTGTGCGAAGACGCAGATTGTGTACAATCAAAATAGAACCAAAAACACTAAACTGCACAGATTCGGGTGTTTGATGCTTTTAGCTGCAGCTTTATCTCCGGTGTCTGGCAGAGACGAAGGGAGGCTGCACTTTCTTTTCCACATAGTAATCCCACTGAAGAGAAGCAAGATGTGCCAGCGAGATATAAAAAAAAACCTTATTTATGGTCATCAATCAACCTCACATGCATGTTTTTGGAAATCCACACACACATGGAGGAGAACGTGCAAACTCCACACAGAAAAATACTTTTCTGTTATTTTCTACGAGTTTTTTTTTATTTTTTATATTTAATTCCATTGATAATTGAAGTTTATTTTGACTACATTCCTTTTAATTACACACTGACACCCAGTCCAAAATATAATAAATGATCCACAACTTTACATTTGCATATTCTGTTATTTTACTTGAAAATGCAAAAAAAAAAAGGTTCATATAAAAAACATCAATTGTTATTCACGGACATGAAGAAGCATGGTTGTAAAAAGTCTCGCTGACTTTGTCCAATTTGGATTTTCAGGGTTTTTTTTCTTTTTAAGGACTAATTGTATTGGTTCCACTAACGAAGAGAAAGAACAGAACATTGCAGCAGGTACAGTCTAAACCCGGCCTAATTGGTTTGACAGAATCAATCCATTGGGTCAAACTTCTGTTTTCAGTTTTCTCTTTCTACCCTGAGGGAAAATCATATTTTCTCCAGAACATAAATCTCATGCAACAAACTCATGGTGGGTGGTTCTATTTTTAAAACCACTTCCTCGGAATGGAGCTCTTACTGGGTGTTAATAAAATTGTTGTCTTTGTTTTATCGTGTTGATGAATTCAAAGTGCAAATACTTCATTGCTTGCGGACAAAAATGACTTCAGAGATTCAGCAATTTTGACTTTTTTATGAGATAATTATGAGAAAATGTGAGTGTTTCTCACTGCAATGTTCTGGTTTTCAGACAGAATCGGGTTGACAAAGAGAAAAGATCATCACCGAATCCGCGACTGAGTTTGGTGCTTGAAACCAAGACGAGACAAAACCCAGAGACATTTGTTAGATGTAATGTCTGCAGGTCAAAGTGAAACAGATAAAACTGAATTGCCCACGACGACTTGTGTGACGCATTGAGGAAAAATGTTCGGTGAAAAGAAAAGAAAAAGAAAGAAAGAAGATGTACTTACACTTGATTCATATTTAAGTACTTTCACTGAAGTTCAAGTAAAGTTTATTCTTATATCACGAAGCAGTTACAAGGAATTGAAAGAAAATGCATTGAAACAAGGCGATGATGAAGGAGATAGGACAGTAGATTGAGCAACAACTTTATAAAGGAAAGTCAATAAACGAATTAAAATCTTATCATTTAAAGAAAGTAAGTGTGTCGACAGGAAGTTTGTCCCGCAGGTGAGGAGCGTGGGAACTAAAAAAACTGCTTCAGCGTGTTTCTTCGGACTCGGGGAACGCTTAAGGCGGCGCTCATGATGGGTGAAATGCTTCTGCTCAGTTTGATGTGTGTTGGGATTTAAAACAAAAAAACAATAGTAATATAGAAAAAGGTCCCTTGTGTTTCCACTCCTCCTTCACACCAACACACACATTATTACTTCCCAATCCCTCCTGCTGTCCTCCTCCTCCTCCTCCTCCTCCTCCTCCTCCTGATGTGTTGTCATGTAGCACCACCCACAGGTCAACAGGAGGCTGACAAGCTGCTGTGACGCAGCCGAAGGAACTCTCACTCCAGCGTGATGTTGTGGTTTTGAAAATCTACCGTGACGGAAGAATTCTCAGTCACGAAGTGCCCGACTCACCGTTCCATCTTGTGGGGGGGGGGGGGGGGGGGCAAGGGGGGGTTTGCAGCAGAGGAACCGGCGCTCTCTCTCAGATCCAGTCTTTGTTCAGGCTGTTGCTGAATTATTTACCCGTGTGTTTAAAGGACAGCTCGGGGGAATTTCCACATTAGCTCTCTGGAACCCCCCCCCATCCTCTCTCTCTCTCTCTGCAAGCTTTCATGAGTGGTGGTTTGTGCAGACGGTCGTAAATGAGGAGTTATCAGGGAGGAAAGTTTGGATGGAAGAGAATAGTTGAAAATGTGCTCTTTTTTTTTTTTTTTTTAAATGCACTGGATGCTTGTTTGAACCTTGTTCACGTCGTGCTCTCCTGCGAGACTGCTGGAGAGTGAAAGCACTTCTCACACAAACCCCCAGCGCTTCCTGTTACTTTCAAGATTGCACCCGGCTTTGCATGTTTCCTTCTGCTTCACTGCGTTTTATTTTTTTGGCTTTTTTTTTTTTTTTTTTTTGATGAAAACCCGCATTCTATAGTTCTGATTTGCATTCACTAGGCTTCTCCATAATTTATAACACAACTACCTTTTTACACGGTTTGAAATCGCGACGCTTCGTCTTCCAGCTGCGGATTTTGTTTGCTGGGTCGAGTTTTGTTTGATTAATCGTCTCTCGCTTGGAGAAGTGAAGCCATTACGGCTTGACAGGAAACACGTCGGCCCCGTGACTACGACTGGAAACTGCTTTTGTTTGGGTTGAGTGCGATAGCTTTGGCTTTCGCATCACCGATATCTCAGCTCGGATCTCTTAAGAAATGTGTTTTTTTTTTTTTAAGTTATGTTTTCTTTCTAATTTCTACCATTTTCTTGGTGATTTGGCCGATTTGGGCCCACGGGCCTTATGTTTGACACCACTGTTATCGATACAGCAGATAATGTTGTTTAAACTATTCACCAACGGAAATATCAGCATAAAAGTTAATTTACTGCAGTCGTTTTTTTAAATATTTATTGCACAAGCCACTGTCTGTGCTGAGTGATGGTTTATCCTGATGTTTCTCATTCACAACTCGGCCGGCCTTTCCTTCAGAAACTCTCAGATTTATAAACCAGACACCCACGGAGTTATAAAGTAAATGTACGGCTCGCTTGCTACTACCGCCATGCTTCACTCTTAACTCGATCTCGGCACAGCAAAGTCCTCTGATGCAGGTTAAACCCGTTTGTGTTGCTCATTAGCTGCGATCAACGCGCGAGCCTCCTCTTTGGCCCGATTTTTGATGGCGGCTCTGGAATCGACGCGCCGCAAGCCACCGCCCCTTCGCAATTCTGCACCGACGAGCCTGTGATCCGTTGTCCAGCGTTGTGTTGCGCAGAGCGCCCGCCGTCCACTGGCGGTGCAAGTTCAAAGCCGCTGGAAATGCAAAGTCGAACTCCCACATCACTTCCTTCGCCACTTCTTTGATTAGCCCTCGCCGGATTCCTCGCGCTGCTTGCATAAAGCCGTCTCGCGCTGGCCTATTTCGGATGATTACGCCAGTTTTGTTCCAGTAAATGGCGGAGGTTTCCAGCGATCAACCTCCGGCTGAGCAGCCAGTTTTTTTCCCCCCTGCAAACTCCGAAAGCCACGGGCAGACTGCCGCTCCTGCGGAGCCTGACTTTTAAATTGTGTTTTATTCAATTTTGTTGTGTGCTATTCATGAAAATTTCCACACTGAGGGTTAGGGAAATAATTTCTAGTGTTTCCTCGGGGGAGGGAGAAAAGCTGTATTGCCTCCTCTCCCCATTTTTCTTTCTTATTTTTCTTATTTTTTTTACGCGCAAACACAAAAGGGGGACAAACGGCTCAGTATCAGCCGTGATTTCCTGAATAGCCCAGTGGGAGCGCGTGGAAGTCGGGGTGCGTGCAGCAGATCGGCGTTGCCCTGAAACGGCCGCCACGCTGTGAGGGAGATGGCTTTTCTCGGAGACGGTCCGACTGTGAGCCACGGGTCTGCAAATGAAACAGAGGGAGGAGGGATGCTGCCTTTACTGATTCGGGGGGCCCCTGTTGCCTCTGCCGGGCATGTGTTGCCGCTGTGGCGAGCCGGCGGTGGATAAACAGACAAAGAGCCGCAGATAATTCAGCCGAAAACGCAGTGACGATATTTCCTGCTGCTCGTGAATTCATCGGGCCTCACGCTGCGCCACTTGTGATTTCTAAATATATGCGGCTCATCTGATGTAGATGTGTAAACTCTGTGTAGGGCTGTGGATGGCTGTGCAGACAGATTGTTTGTTCTTGGTTCTCTGCGGTCCTGGTAGGGGTAGGGGGGGGAGGGGGGGTGGAGGGGGTGGGGGGGGTCTGTCAGCACCATCTTACGTTGTTTTCCACATGAACTTTATTGAGTTCCCAATTACGATGCTGGTCCTCTTGTCTCGCGCTCACCACCGCCGCCGGACTGACCTTGCTGTTTTTTGCGCGGCGCTGCTGTTGTGTATTCAGGCCGGCAGACAGCGAGGCAGACTGACTCCCTCTCTTAGGCCTTGCTCCTGCAAGACCCTGCTTAACAGGCACCGGGCTTACACACTTAATGCTTGGGAGGCGAGCGCGGGCTTAGCTCTTAGCTCTCATTGCAGCCGACATTGTATCCCGGCAAGCAGACAAGGCCGGGCTGCTGCAGCCTTATTAGCCCTGTCTGGATTGGCTCCCACCCTCAGTCTGACAGTAATGTTCAATGAGGAAGGTTGCCGTGGAATTTAATGGACGGGGTGGAAATAAGACCGTGTACAGCGCGCCGGCTCCCGCCGGTGTTTTCCCAGAGCTCGGCTGCCTGAACAACAGAAGAAGGGGCACAGAGGAGACGCTTGCAGTAGGTGGAGCTCTTGTGTTGGATTTTGATGCGGGAGCTGGATTCACCTGCTGCTGAAGGACACTCCAGCCGCCTGCACTGTGCTGCTCGTGCACACGTCCCTCTCAGACGGTGCCTATGCAAAAAAAAAAAAACGCAGAGACGGCATATAGCAAGAGATTTACAAGCCTTCTGCATTCACCCCCCCTCACACACACACACACACACACGCACGCATCATATGAAGCAGGTTTTCACGGTGGGACTAATTGACGGCACCTGATGGGTGGCGCAGCTCTGCCAACTGCTCTTGTTTACATTAGACCTTATTAGAAATCGTAATGGGAGCTTGTGTTTTCATCTGGTAATAGTTTGTGTGCGTACGCGGGGATAGATACGCTTTATTTACTGCCCCGGACCCCACATGCCTTTCTCTTCCACCCCCCCTCCTCCTCCCCCCCCAATCCCTCCTCCCTGTCTTTCTCTCTCTCTCTCTCTCTCTCTCTCTCTCTCTCCTCGCGCCACCGCAATCTACCGCAGGCCCTCCATCTCTCCGGCCTGTCAGCGTGCTTTTTCATTTGGCTTGTTGCTACAGGGGGCTCGACGCTGGCAGATTACAACTCGGCAGCCAGTCATTTTCGATTTATCAGAGCCCCCCCCTCTCCCTCTCTCCTCTCCTCCCCTCCCCTCCCTCTTCCCCTCCTCCCTTTTTTTTCTCCCCTACCTCAGCTTGCCACACTCACTCCCCCTCACCACTATCTGTCCAGACACACAGCGATCCCTCATCACCCTCTCCCCTCTGCCTCCCTCCTCCCATATCTTCCCCTCTCCATCACCGTCGAAAAATTTAGCTCACAAGCCCCAAGACAAGAAAAAAAAAAAAACACACGAGAAAAAAAAGAAATAAAATGAAATATGTTGTGGCGGTGGAAGCGTTTAAGTTGGAGAGGCAGCTAGAGCTGTATTATTACTTAGGCCTCTGTCAGTGGTGATGACCCGGGAGAGTGGAGAATATCGATCGCGTGTCACTCAAGGCATTCAGCAGATTGCATTGACAAAGCTTGTCGGGGCCTTTAATAGCGAGGTTAGCAGCCTTGGCTGGGACCCAGGAGAAAACTCTAACTGTGCCCTATTTCACGGTGGCTTTTAACCATTGGCGGGGTCCGGAGAGTGGATTGATAACAGTAAGGAAGTAATTTTACTCCCATAATAGCCTTCCTGTGGTTGACATTTGTGGCCCCGAGTCCCTGGCAAAAGTGCTTTTCCAAGTGGCGGCGAAAGAAAGGCCGTCATTGTCCGACCGCTTTTTTTTGTGACATAAAAAAAGAAAAAATAGGCTCGACGTGGACAAAGATGTGCTACGACTAAACAAAGACTGGTAGAGGGAGGGGAAGAACAAAAAAACAAAAAAACGAACCGAGAAAAAAAATCAAAAGGAGTGTACAAGTGTGATTTATGAGTTAAAGGAAGTCCATTACTCGCTAGAGGAAACCCAGACCAAAACACAAACAGAGTGAGGGCATGGCTTGCAAAGAGGGTCACGGAGTAATTCTTTTGCTCTGCCAAGATCGCTGATAGCTGCTGAAAACACAACTTGTCAGGAGGAAGGGGGGGGGGGAAAGAGAAAAATGACAGGATTGCGATCTCACTGTAATTCTCAACATAAATAAGAGCACTAAACCACCTCTCTTTAAGCCAAGTGATGTGGAACCCAGCTGAAATGTAACAGGTCCCCTGTGTGTTGTAATTTGCCTTTCACACATGAGTGGAAGCTGTTTCTACAAGCAACAAAGTCATTGCTGGATGTTGTCGGGTCTTCCGGGGCAGGTAGCTACGCTCGGCGCCGTGTCGGCCTAAATCTCAACGCTGGGATGGAGTCAACTTCTTACACTCCGTCTACAGTCATGCTGTAGCATTGCATAAAGAATTTTTTTTACAGTTGGCGGTGCGAAAAGTTAAAAGGGAATAAGACGACAGTGTTCCATGGTGTGTAAAACCCGGTTTCATTGAAGTGCTACAAGTGTGTGCCCTAGTTACTGCGAATGTTCAAGTCGGAACGGCTTTAGTTTCCAAAGTTGTCCCAACTTTTAAGTGGAATTGCCGGAGTACTTTTCCTGCTGCAAACTAAACTAGACTGTCAGACTCTTAGTATGTGGAATTCCTCCTTTTTGGCATCAATTAACAGGAAAAGTGATACGAAATGCATCCAAGTCACAAGTAATAGTACAGCATTTCTACATTTTCTCATTTGGAGTACTAATTGTTTTTTTTTTTTCATATACGTGTATAATGGCCGTCACTATTTGTCACCTGCTAATTTTGCCTGAAGTCATCTTTTTCCGCTAAAGCATAACAAATTACCGGCTCGCATACACAAATGACTTCCGATTTTGTATTGCGCCCAGTAACGACAAACGTGACTGTTCGATTAATACCATGTGGTCTATACCTTTTGAAAGGCGGCTTCTGATTGGTTCGTAGTCGTCTGACTCGTCCCGGTGCGTTCAAATGCTGAAGCAGAGAGGAGGAATTTCCTTTCCCAAGATGCTGAGGAATTATATATCTGCAGAATCCACACAGGTGGTGTCATATGGATCTATCTAATTTTTCAATTCCACATTGAAATGAGAAAAGGACATAGATTAGTCTTGAGAAGCAAAAAAAAAGAAGAAGAACATCTTAAAGACATGATTTGGGCCACCCCTCAGTGGTTTTCTCCACAGCATGTCACATGTTTGTGTTCAGTAAAACCATCCATCCAGTTTTCTTTACTACTTTATCCAGGTCAGGGTGACGGGGTGACGAGTTGATCCCAGTCTCCTCTCCGTCTTCTGCGTTCATTACTTGTGTAATTTTGCTTTCAGGGAACTCATGGATGTATAGGAAAGCGAGTATTGCCCCCAATTACCTTCTCAGGGTCAGTGTATTGCAGTGAAAGGAACAGAAATGACGATTTCTCTGAGGGAAGAGTGTACGAACATGTGTGTGGATGTAACATCGAGGACATTACGTCTCCTGGACATCAGGACAGAGAAGCGAACAGTTCATGAACGTCTTTACTGGCAAAGTGGAAAACAGTCAGACAAGCTTTTAAATACTACTCGGGACACTGACAATTATTTTGGCCGTTTCATTTCCACAATACTTGACATTTTCTCGCGTCACATGGTTTCCAGGTGTGTCGCAGTACTTGTCAAAACCAGTAATAAGTCCTACATTGTGAATCCAGTGGATGTTGGGATGTTCCAGCTTGATTGGGTATTTATTGATATATGTATTTACAATGCTAGCAACTATGGATGCACAGTAGCCAATACTAGTATTGAGTATTCGTACTCGGACATGTAAATGAATCCCGATACAACCCGGCGAGTTTTAAGTGACGTGATCCGTCAGCAAGGTCAGCAGCAGGTAGACAAGAGAAGACGAGGGACGATTCTTCGATATTAATGAGAATGACAGCAGTATGACTAAATTATGTTTTGCCGAAATGCGAAGAGGAGGCGAATCTGAGTTTGTACAACAGCAGCAGTGAGCCCCATGTCGCTAAATGGTTTAACTGCTCAGTGGATCAGGAGGGCCAGGCTACATGCTACATGCTAAAGAGTTCCCGCTATGCTACATGCTAAACAGGATTAAAACATGACCGACACGCACGTCAACAGCAAGCTTGGCATCCCTGTGAACCGTATCCTAAACGCAGCTGGACAGACTGCAGCCAAAATGGACATCCGGATTGATTTATCTTTGCGAAAAATAATTAAGCATTAAACATTATTTGCCAGTTGTTTGTCTCAGCGGGTCGGGTGTCATAGAACATTCCCCCAGTGTAAACGTATCTGCCACATGTGCTCCTCGCATGAAAACGATATTTCGGTAACGGCTCATAAACGCTGAAACAACCCAGATTGCTTTCCGTGAGATCTCGAACCCGTCCACTTCCACATCGCATTCCAGCCGCACTTTTACGAGCTGCCAGATGAAAGGGAATCAGGTGCGCGGTCAATGCAACCCCCCCCCCCCCCCCGGTAATGTTTATGGACAGTATTCTGCCGTCATCGTGGCTTGATGCGTTCTGCTGCATCAGGAAAGAGCAGGCAGCGTGATGCTGAACTGCAAGTGAGTTATGTCTCGTCCCAGAAATTCAGATTATTCCAATTACAATCATGTTGTTTGGCCGTATTTTTGTTGCCCTTGGCTTTTCGCAGTCTCCCATTACCAGTCTGTTGGCGCAGATGTTTACTGGCAGACTCCTCGTGAGTAAGGCAAACTCGGGCTGCTATTAATATGGCGGCGCCGGAGCGCTGTCTTGTTTTATGACTTGATAACGACAGATGTGAATTTCGGGAAGGTGGCTAAATGAGGACGTTTACAGCGGGGATTAGTAATAATGCCGCCGGCTTCAGGCCGGCACCCTTGGTCAGCCAAATAGGAAATGTATATCCTGCCATCGGATTTTTACAGCTCTCTAATCCCCGAATAGCCGTGCAGATGGAGCCCAACGCAGGTAAGGTGAGACGCCATCATTCTTGTTGGTTTTTTGCGCCAGCATGTTGAGCCGCGGCGCGGTGCTTGACGGGCACAGCTGCCCGTCCGCTAAATGGTAATATCCGCCTGCTCACCAACGACCCCCTGACCTTCGCTTTAACTTCCACTGGGTTCCTCGCCGCCGTAATTGGATGGAAATCACAGTTGATCACAGAGGTCTGTTGGTGCTCACTGATAAGGCGATTACCATAAGTGAATGAAGTGATATTTCCCTCAAATGAAATGATTAGAGTTTGGCTCACGCGGCCTTCAAATGGTAATCTGGCAGTTAGTGGGACCTGTGTCGCCGTCACCTGCACCGATGTGTGTAGAATCCGCTCGTCCCTCTTGTGTTGCTTCAGCGCTGATGAATTTCAGATTGCATTTTTATCGAGCGATTTGGAGTCTTTTAATTAATCTTGAATAGCTCAAATATACCGCAGGTTTATTTACTGCACTACTTCCCCGCCAGTCGTCCCTCTACGCCTCGGGGTTCAGCATAACGACATCTCTATACATTTTTCTCTGGTACAGCACTTTTACAAATGTTTCTGCATTATATGGGTATTTGTTATAGCAGCATATGTCATGTGACGTGTTCCCCCGCTGCTATTCCTGTAACATGGAAGGAAAAAAAAAAAAAAAGCCCACTTTCCCTAAACTAGAAGCATTTGTCTATCATATTACCGCCACACATGAGCCTCACACAAGGCTTGACCCAGTGTTAAGTGTCTGCGCTAAATTTCATTGCCTCCATCTACTGGAAGGCCTGCCAATATACTGGCAGTGAATTCCTGGAGGAAAATAAATGGCAATAAAAAAGAGAAATGATAGCCCCTGCAAGCCGATAGGAGAGGGCTTTTTCTCCGTCGTCTTTTTTTTTTTCTTCTTTTCCATACCACTCTTTATTGAGGTTGCCCAGCTAACGGAGCTATGATTTGGCACACTGGCTGTGACTTTCAGTTGGACGAGTGTTTAAAAAGCCAATATTGGAAGTAACGACACCGTCGCACATATTGGATAGCTGGGGAATCATGTAATTAATTGCATGCAAATTTCTTTGATGAGTAGTTACATGGCGATGAGCACTCAACTGAGCCGGGAAAGAAAAAAAAAAAAAAAAAAAGTCTGATGCTGTTCAGGTTTCCATTGCGTTTTGGGAGGAGTGACAATATTCTCCTGGTGTGCGTTTCATGTGGCGTACGTGGGGAATGTTAGAGCTCCGGGAATTGTAGGTGCGTTAAGTGGGCAGGAAGGTTATTTTACTGCCACGCTGGGCTACTATAACAAGATGTTCAGATATGATCTGAGAGAGTACAGGTCTCCCACTGCTCTTATATCCTCCCCCTCCTCCTCCTCCTCCTCCTCCTATCACCACCAACACCACACTTTTTTTTTCTCCCTCCACCTGCTCAGTTCATTATTAAATCTGGGAATTGTCCCCATAACTCAATCCACCAGACTACAGCATTATATGACCATTTGTGAGAGGGGTGATTGCGACGCGGGGCAGAGGATGGATGTTAAAAGCATATTGATTTGTCTGTAATGTCGTCATAGATCAGAGATTTATGGCAATATATAAATGCAGCCACAAGCCCGAGTAGCCTCCAGCCTGCGGTGGAGGAAATGGAGTCCTTAGTATGACTGATGAGATCAAGACAGTGCTTTCAACCACGTCCCCACACCCCCTCCCATATGAGCCTCCATTTCCCAGTCCTCCTCCTCCTCCTCCTCTTCCTCCTCCTCCTCCCCCCCCCGGGATGCTCTCACCCAGTGGCTCCACATTCCAGCACAGGCGCTCGAGGAGCCTCCTCCGTGGCCTGAGATTGGTCGGAGCAGGTGCATTCGGCGTCACTGATCTGTCCCACGCCGGAGAAAAAAAAACTCCCACCATGTCCAACAAGGTCACTGGAGATCAGCGCTGGAGGATTGAGAGGAAATGGAGCTTCTCCATGGTTACGCACCTGGATACCAACATAAGCCACCCGGCCGCCTGACTGCCGGTGACGTCTTCGCCCACGGGCACGCGGTCGGACAAACGTGCCTCCTTGCTTTTAACGTCATTTAGCCACGGCGACGCGACGGCAATGCTTTAACAACAAAGGTCTGAGAGGTCGTTATCGCACCGTACGCTCGTGACCTGCTGGCGACGCGTGGAGCTTACAGTAAACAAATGCGGGGCAACAGCAGCCAAGCGCTGATGCTCAGTGACAGGCTGTGAGCGAGGGTGGCAGAAGGGGTTACGGGTGACGGGGAGGGCGGGGCTCCTGTCTGTGGCGGTTACAGCAGCCGGGCCTCAGAGCCCCGGCGCAGGGTCAGAGCCGGGCCACGCCGGTGGGGCTCGTCGCCCAATGACACCCCCCCCCCCCCCCCCCCAGCCGTTTCACCAAAACCCTCGGCCCCATGTTTTCACACAAACAGCCTCGTCGGATGAAGGCGGCTGTGGAGCTCAACAGACCCGGCAGTTTCCAACTGTTGTCGTCGAACTGCCCAAGGTGGCGTTTGGAGATGGGCTCACTGTGAGGCCGATGCGGTGCGGGCGCCGGCCGGGACGTAATTGGGATGCTTAATGTGCTCTAACGTTCGGCGGCGATGCGTCCCGAGGCGATAGGGGAGCGCGGCGCGCAGAACCAAGTCGACAGAAACTCTTGAAGTTGTTCATTTTAACTGCTCAGTCGTGAAGCTCTCCAGCACTTTAATGGCTCCACTATATAGACCTCTGAAGGTAGCATAAAGGAGATATTCAAAGTGTAGTCAGTGGAAACTGAGGGGATTTGACAGTGCTGCAGGAAATAGACAATTTATTATCAGCACCAGAGCCGGGGTAGTGGATTATCTATAAAACTTTCATGGTTCTCCCTCAGTGGCGAGCAGCCATAAAACTTCCCAAATGAGGGACTTGTTAATTTACTTGTTAAAGCAAATTAAAAATTTATAAGCGCTTTTAGGTAAATGAGATCCTCTTTCATTGCTGCCCTAGTGGGATTCTCTCTGCCAGATCCTGAGAGGACAGGTTAGCTGTTGTGAAAGCCGCAGAAGAACAATAAAAGCCGTTAAATTGTTCCAGGTTTTATTACCGCCGAGCGCCGCAGCTGCTGCTGCGCGTAACTAAGGGAAACCAGGAGCTGATGGCTACAGAATCCCACCGAGGCCAGTAGAAAACTGAGCCCAGTTCTGTTTTGTTTTTTTTCTTTTTTCTTTTTGTGGGATGAGGAATGGGAGAACTGAAGGGGTGGATTTGGGACGGGGGTGCGGGTGGTGGTGGTGGGGGGGGGGGGGGGGGGGGGGGTTGGTTGTGTATAGCTCTGTTTAAAAAGGCCTTTGTGGTTAGAAAATGTTAGTGGGCCTACTTTTGTGCTTGATTGCATTGAGTCTCTAGTGCAGCCCTTGAGAATAGGTCAATACACTTGTAAAATTCCACCACGGCCGTGGTGAGCACTTTTCAGTAAGTGAGAAAATAATTGACTCCACATGTTGGAGACAATGTTGTAATAGCTGCTTAAGCGTGTTTTTCAGGGGGAACGGCGTTTGAGCGAGATATTTCATCATTTGCAGTGATACGTTGGAATGTCTGCCTCGGCAGTACTCGCCTCTATTGCCCTCCGCTGCACCGAACAGGCGACCTTCCTTATTGACTTTTTTTTTTACATGAGGCATCTGGAGTGCCTAAACGCCGCATTCTTCCTCCTCCAGTAGACATGTCATGTTACGTACATGTGGCTTCTAAGCGTGGCCGTCATTGAAACTGTAACTTCCCACGATTTTGCGTGGCCGCTACGATAAAGGCCTATTGAAGAGCGGCAGCCTTCGTGTTCGCTCGGAACGTCTGAAACTCCAAAGTGCGAGAGCAGGAGCGACTGTAACACCAGTCCTGCAAGAGAAACACATCCCTTTATCAAGGCCAGTCAAGAAGTAGTAATCTTCTGTCGCGCTATTGGAAATCTATACTATCGTTGAGCTTTGAAGAGGAAGACATTGACAGCTCCCATGCTCCTTTATTATCCGTTAGATAGAGTGAACCATCTTCTACCATAGAATTTATTTGTATTGCAAAAGTGTTTTGTGAACGTCTATTCTCTATCAAAGTATTATGAGAAAATTGCCTTTCTGTTCCTTCAAGTTTTGCAAGTCGGCTTTATTGGTAGAAGTTGTGTCGTTTGTGTCATATATTATTTAGTTTGGTGTTGTTTGGAATATGAGCACAGCGTGGAGCGAGGACATCTGACCAAACAACGGACAGTAGATCTTCCGTGTTCGACTCCTTGCTGCAGTTCATCATGAGCTCCACTTCTGTCAAAGTACCTAAATCCTTCCAGAGATTCATGCAAGTAATGCAAAACTTAATTATTAGTGTCAAACAAATTGTGATTCAGAGTTTGGACCCTGAAATGATGTTGTGTTCTATAAGGAAAAGGTCATTCCTGCCTTGATTTTATATAAAACATTATTAATTCTGTTTCAAGACACAAGTTTGTTTGTTTTTTTTTAATATAATTTGACACATTTTTTTTATAGTTTTGAAAGAGAAAGAGAAAGTCCTGGTGCCTTAAGGACCTTTAATTCTTTCACAGTAGATGTTCAAACAAGGATCAATTCACTTTTAAGAACATGAGGCGAAGAAAGAAAAGATATGTAAAAAGACAGAGTAAATATTATAAATAAATATCCTCATATAGTAACATTAAAATCATCTTTTTTCAGTCCAAGCGTTATTAAAGTTTCACTGAGCGAATGAATGATCTTAAAAGTTTTATTTCTTTCTTCAACAGTGTTTCAGACCGAGTCCAGTATATATTCACTTCCGATCGCTTGGTTGCAGGTTTGATTCCTCAACAGAGTCTTGAAACTCTCCATGGAGGTTGATGACTTGCATGTGTGAATGGGTGAATATGATTCGATGAGCCATATGAATATAAACACGAGTCCATTTACCAGGAAGCAGGCGACCATTTGGACGCAGCAGGAAGTGTAACACTCTGCTAACAAAGGAAACTAACGGATGCAGATGATGTAAGACTTTATTGAAGGGTCTGTCGCGTAGAAAAAAGTCCTTGCCGACTTTTTTCCGTCAAAGGGTTTGTTCAATCACCCGTGTGATATTCAGACGGCGTTTGAATAGGTTTTTCCATAACTTAAGTGCCGTCGTTATTAGAGTTGTTTGTTGTTGGTGTTTTTTTTCTTTTTAAAGAGTAATCTATAACAAAGGTGAAGAGATTTCTCCCACTCGAGGGGCGAAAGCACGCTGCGATTCCACCACTTTTTTTTCCAAAGCATCACACTGAGTGCTGATTGAAAACAGTTGCCGATTCTCTACTTCAGTAAATTCAGACTGGTAAGAGAAACTCGGAGAGAGAGAAAGAAAAAAAAAAAAATCTAAACAAACTACGTCATCCCCCTAACACTGAACAGATTGTAGGAAAAGAAGACCTCACTGTGTGGAAATTAATGGCAGATGCACTTACTAGTAGTTTAAATGTTTCATTAGATGCCGACGTCTTGCTGGGTATTTAATTGTTGTGAAATTAGCCTCTGGAATATTAAAACCAGCTGCTTATTATCTTCCTGCAGGGCTGGTTTCCTACCCAGGCTGAGCAGATACTGTACGGTCATTAAATAAATCCTTCCATATGCTTCAACCTGTGTCTTAATTAATGTCTTTATGTTATTGCTGCTTTACAGCTCGCCAGTCTGGGCCAATCGGCTCGAACCGCGTCGGAGCTCTGCTGAACGCTCCGGTGTCCATTACAGGAGCGACGTTTAAAAGCCTGTAAAACGTATAGGGGACGACTTTCACGTCCGTAACAAGTGGGAGGAGCCGAGGCAGGTCACAGAGACGGCAGGCCTCACACACACACACACACACACACACACACACACACACACACACACACACACACACACACACACACACACACACACACACACTCATCGTCAGACAGCAGGTCATTAAATTTCAGCTTCATTGTCTGATGGCGCTGACCACCGCCATTTGCTTAAGGCATCCATTAATCACTTCATAAAAAGAAATAAATCCATCATCACCTCCGGATTGAGAGCGTGCATGACGAAGGGGGTGAGAGGAGAAGAAGAAGAAGAAGAAAAAAAAAAAACACAATTCTCTGAAGTAATTTAAGGGAGCTCAGGGGGAAATTAAAGGGAACAAGCTGAGGGATACGTTTTCAAATAGCTGTGTAATCAGGTCCCGAGCTATGTAATAGCCCTGAAAGATGAGCCGCTCTTTTATTGGAATGTCTTTATTAGACGTGTTCTTCAGACATTACACACACTTAAATCTGTGCAAGATTTCTGATTTCATGGAGCACTTTTCCCCCCCACTGATAAACCAGACTACAGATGGCGTGATTATGTGGTTTTTCTGTGCTGCGGAGTCAGTTTGATACCACATTGATTAATAAAAGACAAATCTCTATATCTCTCCCACACTTGCCTGATTATACCCTCTGTAAGCCCACCGTATATCAGCTTGGCTTTAGACGGGGAACATTTGATGGAGAAATCGAGAACAGCTTTCAGCTAGTCCTGCCTATTTGTGTGTGTGAATGTGTGTGTGTGTGTGTTCACATTCATAAATGCATGAATGTGCTGGCATGTGCTGCCCAGCATTGTCAGTGGGGACAATGGCTGGATAATAAATATTATAGGTCAACGTGTTTTGATGAAGGAGCTCGCAGAGCGGGGCGGCAGGCAGCATCTCTAACCTGCTCTTTTTTTTTTTTTTTTTTTTTTTTTCACAAGCCAGGATGGACGAGACATTACCCCCACCTCTTTTTTTTCCCTCTCTCTCAAAAATTATGTAAAGTCCCCTTAGACAAAGTGGCATTTACAAAAGAAAAAAGAGAGAAAATGTGCTCTGGTTTTTGTGGGAATAAAATGTGTTGGAGGTAATTAGTGCTATCACAGCACAGGGCGCTGCTTTTTGTGTGTGCCCGTGCACGAGGGGGGGCACTTGTCTCAACACTGTCTGGCCCGCATAGACAAACACCTACACATGCACACTCAGACACAGTGGAACAGGCCCACCAGGCATTCCCAGTGCTGAGACTCTCTTATCACGCTCTGCACTCTGGCGGATCCGCCCGTCATGCAATTCTCCCAAGGAATGGGATTCCTTTCACGCCGCTAATGGCTACAGAAAAGGGAACATTTTCATTTTAATTATCTGCTCAACTCGAGGGTTCTTTCGGTATTCCCCCACCTTGTGCCCTTCTCGTCACACTAAATGATGGCCGCCACCTGAAAGGAGAACACTGGAGCTGCATCCCCTGCATGTCCCGCCGTCCTCCGGTCCAAGTCCCGTGTGTGCGTGTGTGTGTGTGCAGCGCCACTTTCTGCCTTCCTATTAGGTGGCAGAGCAGCCATTTAATGCTCGGTCCCATAAAGGCGGCTTTTTATGTGCTTTGAAATGAAACCTGCGGCATTTGTCTGGTCCTGCAGACGCAGCTCGGACATCAATCGCACACTTGGACAGGGAGTGCAGACACCGCCTCCTTTCCACTCCAGTTTTGCACTCCCAGGAGTCTTTTATTGTTCTCCAGAATTTGAAGAGCCTCAGATGCTCACGAATTGGCACGTTACCCCCCACCACCACCACCGTCCTCCTCCTCCTCCCCCTCCCCTCCTCTTTATTCTCGTCGTTTTGCTGCATCTCGAACAGAGCGTCGAGAGGATGACACTTGCGGAGCCCCTGCTGCCTCAGCATGTGGTGTCTGCTTGGAAAGGATAGTGGCTCCATTTGAAGGTTCTGGAGGGGTCTTTTGTCCCCGTTCTGGATTTGGGAGGCTGAGAGGAGCTTCACACTGGGAGATCAGATGGCCTCCATCATTGGCAAGCCGACTGATGGCCACTGAATGAAGGCTCAGAAACATGACAGATTTTGCAGGGACGGCGCCGCAGCGCCTGCCAGTTTTCACATATTCATGAACCGATTTTCCGTGGGACCCCCCTTCCCCCCCTCCCTCGCCGGCGCACTCCACGCGGGGCTCCGAACTGCAGTGTTAACAGTTTTGCTTCATGTTATTAACCCTTGCTCTCTCTGTGTGCTGCAGCTGAAGCCGGGGCAGAACAACTGCAAGGACAGCGACAGCGAGAGCGTCAGCGGCGAGTCCAAGCCCTCCGTCAGGAGCAGCTCCAGAGACAGGCTGACGGACGTGAGTACATCGGCAAACGCCGGCCAAAAAGCAGCGGCGCACGGTTCCGTCGGGGTCAAATCCAGCCTCCGTTCGGGCAGGTTTTCAACCCGAGACCATTCGGCACACGGCAAATAATTTAGTCACCTATTGGATGAACGGGAGTTGAACTCCAGAGCGGCGGGGCTGGCCCGTCACATGACCCGATGGACTGACACACAAAAACACACACACGGCCTTCCGACTGTGTGAACGCCACTGGCTTTATGAATGAGCATTTTTGCAATTTATCCACCAGAGGGCGCCGCTCTAAATATTGACCATCTATAAATACCGTTTACACCAAGGGTGTCAAACATGCGGCCCGGGGGCCAGAACCGGCCCGCCAGAGGATCTAATCTGGCCGCCATGTGATTTTTTTTTTTAAGTATAAATATGAAAACTGACAGAGGCTGATCTAAAAACACTCGATTGGCAAAAATGACACTGGGGGGGGGGTTGTTTTTTTGTTTTTTTTGCAAATATAATAGTATCTGATTTCCTTTAATATGTATATTTCAGAATAGACTGGCAAATTCTTGCAGTTACAAAAGGATCAAAAGAAGGAAAGACTTCAACATTTGTCCATATCTGCAGTTTAACATGTTATGTTTGACTTGTTCTGCCCTCCAGAGGTCGGATTAGGTTGGATGTGGCCCCTCAACTAAAATGAGTTTGACACCCCTGGTATACGCCATAGATATAAACACTAGATGCCACCTGTTGACACCACGTGCCTGCAGCGCCACCATCTTGGGGCAGCCTCCCGCTCGCGCTAAACATATAGATCCCAGGATAGAAAATCCACAAAGACATTCTCGCTCGCTCGTCCACGTAGCAACACACCATAATACCTCAGTTTACAGCTGAGGAAAAGCTCTATCCGCAGGTGGTACCGCAACATTTGTTCCATGTCTGACAGCCTGTATATTCCTCTAACATAGAGCATAAATAAGACTTCAGGTCAGTGGTGTCAAACGTATGGTTTGTGTGAATGTTAACATTTTCGAAAGGTACTTGCACACGAATGTGACGTGTAAAGATAAGAATCCTTTCTTAGGTCCTACATATTCTTATTTTATGGCTATCTTCAAAATTCCTTGCGTTTGAAACATTCTCAATGAAATCTATTAGATATTTTACTCGCAAGCAAACTGGAACTCCAAGTGACTTTTCATGAAAGGTGAGTTGCATACAGGTCACGTGCTCAGGTCAGACAAGAAAACCTCAACCCTTCTTCATTGTGTATCTATGAAGCCAGAACCCACATTCAATGGTTTATTCAGTATTTTCACCTGTTCAGAATCAGCTCTGCTTTAAGGGTTCAGAAATGGGTGTGTGTGTGTGTGTGTGTGTGTGTGTGTGTGTGTGTGTGTGTGTGTGTGTGTGTGTGTGTGTGTGTGTGTGTGTGTGTGTGTGTGTGTGTGTGTGTGTGTGTGTGTGTGTGTGTGTGTGTGTGTGTGTGTGTGCGTGCGTGTGCGTGTCACACAGAAGGTGAGTTATCAATTTTGTCTGCATTTATCCGGTCTTGAACCGTTGACTTTGTGCCTCAACACAACACTTTGTGGTAAATCTTTGACGTCTTAAGAGAACAGGCTGAAGAGCACTATCTGCATCCTGTAAAGAAACACACACACACACACACACCCAGAGGTTTCTCGTGACTATGGGGTGGGGGGGTGGGGGGGGCAAAAAAAGCCTGCTGAAGGCAAGTATTAACAGACAAAAGAGAGAGTGACTGTGTCTCTTCACCCGCTATAAGTATAGCGAGCGGTCTCTGGAGACCTCGCCCACACACACACACACACACACACACCCGTGCTCTTTGATTTGTGTGGAGAATCTACAGCGGAGCGATCAGATATCTGGCCATAATTAAAGCTGTCATTTGGGAGGCGAGCGAGTCTTTGAGAAAGACATGGCCCAACAACTGAGGCAAAACGGATTCTGCGTGTAGCTTTACAATGCTTGACTGGGCATGAAATGAAATAAGTAATTTGATGTTTGACAACAGAAATTGAAATGATGCTTTGTGATTTCTGTCAGGTTGCAGTGTGACGTGGACGCGGCCTGACACGTTCTGCCGCAGCGAGGAAAGGTTTTAAAAGACAGCCGGCTTCGATTCGGTAGCGTTACATAATGGATCACGCACAGCGTGTTTTGTTTATATCTTAATGAAACTGTAGACCTACGTTGCCCTTTTCGATACATACGAAGAATTATTCATGTCAGTGCTTCGTGTTGGAAATCTTCACCGACACAAAGATCTTTGAAGCTGCTTACTGGAGTTTGATAAAAAAGGCTGCTTCGATTTACATCTGCATGTAAATGGAAAATAACAAGCAAGGACTCAATAATATCCAGCGTGTAGCTAATCTAAGGCCCCATTTACATTTTCAAGTGAACACACATGCATTTTGTAGCATTTTGTGTATCTGATTACACTCAGTGCCAATGAAGATGCAACTTTTTGAAAACGGTGGCCTGCAGAGTGTCATGGCTGCCAGAGTCTCCCGGGACTCAGTAGTTTTTTAATGTCTGTAGTGTATTGTTCTCTATGTGCGTGTGTGTGTGCTTTCTTTACAACAGGCAATGGCACCAACCGGTGCGTTTTTGCCATTTCCGTGTTGGCCGACAGCATTTTTTCGAAACGCTGTCGCGTAATCGCGAAACTTTTCTGAATCAAAGACGACGTGTTTTCACTTGAAACGTTGTCGCGTGAACCGGGTGCAATTGGTGTTGGGATATTTTTAGCTTCACTCACTTGTAATTTTCTCTTCCCTCTGTCCGATTTTCGTCGTCTGAACTCATTTGCGAATCGCTTTACATCGTCATTTTGATTTCACTGCCGACGATGTGCTGACGTCACATCGGTGCACCGGCTAAATATTGCATTATCTCATCCACATGAAGTGTTTTGGGAGATTCTTCTTGGAATATTGTCCCTCATTTAAAATGGTGCCCCCCCTTTCGTTTTTTTTTAATAAGTCACCTTCTTTTCCCACCTTTGATTGATTTTCGGAAAGCATCCATCGCCCTCTTCCTATAATCACTTCCACTTGAGCTGGCATTTCAGCCACTCTGTACACTCAGGGGAGGAGGGGGAGGAGGAAGAGGAGCGGCGGCCTCGTGCTTCATCTGGTCAAGACACCCCACAGGAGACGGAGTGTGTCTTCAGAAGAGCCGCCGAAAGCTGCGCTCGCATGAAGACAGACTTTTAGACCCTCGTGTCACTTTCCACAGTCGCTGTGTGCGAGGCGAGGCTCCGGGTCCAGTCCCTACAGGTTTGTGAACAAGTCCCCTCCAGCCATGCTGCAAAAACCCACTTCACACATCACAAGAGGTGCAAGCCGGTACTCCAGTAGCAGTGAGGTCCTCTGAAATACTGAGAGAATACCAAACAAGGAATAGCTCTTTCTATAAGCTCGTGTGTCTTTCTTTACGGCCGCATGTTGCGGGGGGGGGGGGGGGTTTCGCCAGCACTGTTGTGTGCAGGCGGCATTTTATGCTCTTGTTCCGTTCAAATGATTTTAGTTGTGACACTGCACAGCGGAGCTGGACTGCTCAGAGATGGCCCCTTACTGTATGAAAAAAAAAGAATAAAAGAAAGAAAGAGGAAAAAGCAAGCATCTAAGTCACTCGTTAGTGTCGGGGAGCGGTGTGAGACAGGAGCTCGCTTTGAACCCAAACTGTTCGTTAGAGCGACTATCCGCTAATGGTATTTGCCGCGGCGCTCCCTTCCCCTCGTGGAGGGACTGCGCTCCGACGAAGCAGATGAACTGAGTTTGCCGACCTGGCGCTGACTGGCAGGGAGATGGAGGCCGGCGGAGGTCAGGCCTGGCAGCCTCCTCCTCTCCCTCTGCTCGCCTCCCCGCCTCGCTCCGTCCTGCCAGCTCATTAAGGCCTACAAATGGCACATCAGCTCGGCTGTGTTTGCCTCAACCCCAAACCCCAGCTAAATTGGCAGGCTTAGCCGCATTTGCTCTGAAGCTCAGGGTTCCCTTTTGGGTTTGTTTGATGCCGGCATGGCAGCCCTAACCCCCCCCCTACACACACACACACACACATCCCCTACCGCACCCCACCCCTTCAGTCTGGGTGGCAGGCATTCAGGCAGGCTGCAATCCTGAGCAAAGGGAGTCTGCTGGATCAGGGAGGGCAGGGAGCTCGGGATGAATCACTCCCGTTTAGTCTCTGCGGCAAGGGGTGAAATGCCATCATTACCCGGCTGCCTATCAAATAAATTGGCAATTACGGGCCTGGGATTGCGAGTAAACAGCATGTTACTCCTTTTTTTTCCACCCAAGGCACTTGATGAGAGGCGGGTGCTGTAGAGAGACGCTCCACAGTACTGGGTCAGCGCCCGCCAGTCAACGTTAGCCAAGCTGTAATGAATGCATTTCTATATATCAGGAACCGACTGTAGCTGTTCTCCTGAGTAAATTCTAGCTGTCAAATCGTGGCGGCGCGCTTTAATTCCTCTGAACAGCACCTTTATTCAGTCAATGTAACACAGGGTAATGATCTGTGTGTTGACCTGGCGACGGGCTGTAGCACTATTATTGACACAGGCACTCTATTGGTGTTTGTCCAGGCGATTTCTCAAGCTGGTTTTTCCGACTCCAAAAGAAAATGTGAAAATTGCGGGTTTCTGAAATCCACACTCATACATCCTGGCTCTTTTCAGACGAGAAGGTTTTTTTTCTTTCTGCGGCGAGGTCTTTGAAAGTTGTTTTGTAATGAAACATCTGGAAGTGATATTGTTAAAAGTCAAGCACATCGTCTTTCCGTGCTTTTGAAGCGGTTTCAGCCCAAACATAGCTGAAGTCTCTCTTACGGCTCGTAAAAACTGAACTCCGTTATTACTGGCTTTCCGATGAAAACACCACGGCCTGTTCAGAGACATGTGAGCATGTGGTGAAACCATTTCAAATACTCAAATTACAGCTTTTGAAAGCTGATTAATGTCATAAAGTATACTTGTTGTTGTAAAGATCACTGCTATGATTGAATTTGCGGGAGCTGAGTTTGGGCTGCACATAATGTTTTGTTCTTGACCTTGGAAGAGTCTTTTTTTTTAAAAAATTTTAACTGAGCATTTAGTGTAAACCGTGAACCGCTTATGTAACGTGACCAGAGCATTACACTCTGTCCATCCCACCTCCTCAGTACATTCTCCAATTATTTCCTGACACTGCGATGTAAATGAGGTCACAGTCCCCCTACATGTCCAGATACGCCGGCCAATTTGCTCCGACACAGAACTTGTAATTGCTTGCATCAATTATCCCTCTCTTTCTCTCGCTGCCTCTCAATAATTTGAAATGTTTCTTATTAGAGACAAGCATTTAGATATGGCAGTAGGAATGTTGTACCTATAATTAGCTCATTATCATGGGATCGTACTCTCTGCTGAGGCGGCCGTGTTGCACAGTGACGCTGTGAAATGAGCAGCACATGTAGCGCGAGGATTACTAGACAGTCTTTTTGACTGTTATGTGGCTTTTCTGCAATGGCAGATTGTAAAAATCAAGATTTAAAAAAAAAAACAAGAAGAAGAAGAAATATGGTAATCAGGTACACAGTGTCTTAATACCAACTGGTTTCTGCTTGGGGAAATAAGGACGTGTTTGCAAACAATTACAGAATACACTTCAAATATGTGGGCAAAGGAAAAACATTTCAAGAAGTTGCGTGGCGTGGAGTTCAACACTCTAAAACGTGGTTTGGTCTGTTTCTGCTCGAAGACTTCCACCAATGAAAAGCTGAGCGAGAACCCCTGAGAGACTTCCTGACTCACATCCAGCCAGAAAAAAAAAAAAAAGAAGTGAATTTTAACACTTAATTCCTCAGATCGTTCCTCCCTGTGATCTGAAATGGTTTTAAAGCAAAAAAAAAAAAAAAAAGGTTTCAGCGGCATGAGTCACTTGCGATGTTCGCGCCATCTGGGTTCCCCATTAATTCTTCAGGAACACCTGGAGCAGATTGTACAGGTTTGTTCACCAGTTTCCTAACTGTCTCCCGGGTCCTGTGAGCTACAGAAGAGCTCATGTCTACAGTCGGAGCATTTTTCTCTTTCTCCGGTCATTATGTAAAACGACTGCAGAGCTCGCGAGCTCGCCGCAAGGCCCGGCGACAAGATCATTTGACTTGCGCTACGCTGCCCGTCTGATTCGGCCTTCTCCCACCGAGTGTCCAGACGTGCCCGTTTTTACGCCCCTGGCACACAAAATCAATGTCCCCGTCTTGTCTTCTCTCCCACTTCCTTTATTGTTCTTTCTCCATTTTCTCTCGCTCGCCGCCTGCAGTGGACTTGTCGAGGACCGGAGTATGACACTTTGTGACACGGCAGTCGGGCAAGATTATGCTGCACCTCCATCGCCCTGCCAGAACCCGGCGGCCGGACGTCCGTCAGGGACCTCCGAGAGGTCCAGCTCGGACGGCTTGTCTCTGCGAGCGCTGGGGGGCACACCCGCTTTCTCTGCCCACATTCACAAGAATTTAAGTGAGGCTCATCTGTGGCTACTCTCCAAAAGTATACTTAGAATGTGAGAAGCGCAGTGCGAATGTGTGCATAGAGCTCCGAGCATCCCTCAGGTTGAAAACAAATGGCAGGAGTTCATCTCACAATTTCGTTTCTCGAACAAAAAAAAAATCAAAATACAGAGGAATCAAACTAGTTTTTGTGACCTTTACTATAGTTTCCATATATCCGGCAAAATCAGGGTCTTAAATTGTGGAAAGCGATACGGAGGGGTGTCGGTGTGGTGAAAATTGTTGGCTTATCCTGACTGAATGCAGTCCTTCACTGCTGTGGATGATAAATCTATTCTCATGGAAGATTAATGGACTGGAGAAGTGGTGTTGAATGTCATTGTTGAAGGTTGAAAGTATTGAGCGCCTGAATCCTATCCATATGTTTTCAGGAATGACATAAATAGGCTCAGCCGGAATCCATTTTGACTTATCAAGCATAAACCAGTGCCAGAGCCATGCGATACTTGCCAAGTATTCAAGCTCCGAGGCTTCCAATAACAAATCCTATTCCACATAATTCTCACTGAAATTGGCTATGACTATGTGCTGCCACCCTGTTTTTTGCTTTCGCGGCGCATCCCACTCTTGGCTACACATTACTTCCGCATTCCCTGTAACCCGACCCTGTAGCCCCAATTTTTGATGTCACACCGAGCCCTAGTGAGGGAGTCTCTCCGCTCTTTGTTCCAGCCTTTTCAGCGTGGAGCCTGTTCCGGTGGGGTAAGTTGAATAAGTGGAGCCCAGAGGAATCTCTACAAAGGTCTCACTCTGATTGGATGCATGCAGAGCCCAAGGAGAGAGCGCCGGTTGCCATAGCAATGAGAGCAATGTGGGAACTGGCTGCATGGAGAAGGAGAGAAGGGGAAGTGCTGCTTTCTTTTGTGACGGGAGGTCTTCATCGACTGACGTTGTAGGCTTTTCGAATACATATTGGCCGACGCGCATGTAAACACAAATAAGCAAAGGCACGCAATCAGTGGGCACATGCACCTTTTTACCCCCCCCCCCCCTTCAGAACGAGCAGCCGAGCGAGAGTGCATCCTTAAATCACAATGGCTTGGTAGGGTTGTGCTCTCACACAGGCTGGGAACCGTAGAAAACACAATCCAGTGTTGGATCGCCTTTACGCAAGAAACATGACGACTGTCCATTCGCTGCTGCATGTCACTGAGAAACACGCTACCAACAAAGAAAAAAAACGCATCCTTCCATGTGCTATTTTTCCTGATTTTTAAGCGAGTTGGTAAAGTCTTACCCACGACAGTCAGGCCACAAGACTTTACAGGGGGTGATGCAAGCCTCTCCCAGGACTGTGTGTTTGTGTGTGTTTTATATAGTCCAGTCCCTGGTGTGTGTATGTCTGCATCAGAGTTTAGCTGCGGGGTATAGGAGATGTGTGGGAGGGTTGGATGTTTTTTTTGTGTACATGTTGAGCAAAGTTGAGTTTGTCTGAGGATAGGGTGCAGAGTGCGCTGTACATTTGGTTCACGAGCCTGCTGCTGTCCATCATTTCTGTGGACTGAATCCAATCCTGTCTATCGGCGGAGGAGGATCGCCGGCTGCTGATCTGCACAAACGTCCATTTTTTACAGAGACCGAGTTTGGACGGTATAAATTCAGTTGTGGCCAGTTTAGGTCAATTCTGTTTTCTCAAAACTAATATATACTTAATTCTGCATGATGAACTGTAGGTTAACAAGCTTGGTTGGTACAGTGGTCATCTCTCAATCATGTTAGAGTGTCCTTGAGCAAGGCACTGAACCCCATTTTGGCAGTGGTGGCATAGAGGCCAAAAGAAGCAGACTCGGGATTAGAAGCGTACAGGTTTGAATTCCATAGCGGACGGTTCATCTGAGCGAGACCTTTGACCCCCGTCAGCTCATATCATACACACAGGGTAGATAAATGTGGAATAAGGGGATTAAAAAAAGTCTGCTGAGTTTAGTTTAGATAATCTGACACGAATGGCAGCTTTCAAAGTATTGAGGTTGCGCAATAGAAACTTAATTTGTGACATTTTGTCTTTATCCCCATGGTGTCATCATTATGAAAACTGTCCAAACCAATTGGAGAATGTTACCTGTTAGTATTTATTCACACTGGGAATCGGTTGTTTCCGGAAGCATGCTGTTATCATATTTATTTGACACAGCAACTCACACGGGCCCCGGCTCAATTTGCACAGTGTGTATATCAAAACCTCGAGACAAGACGAAGATGCCTGTGCACAGTCAATAAATGCTGCAAATTCAAGAGCATTTAATATTGATGATCCAAACACCAGCCCCAGAAAATACTCCATCCTATCAAAGCACCATCATTGTCGGTTTTCACTCTATATTATAAAGATTATCAACACTGTATTCTTCTTTTCTTTTCTTTTTTTTTTTTGCCCACAATACCAAAGTTAGTTTCAAACTTCTTTTATCCGCAGTGGGAGAATGTGTCATTTCGAAACTGGCGTCCATAATTGAAGCCTCAAATTGCTGCTTTGCACTATTGTGCTGTGCAGAAGGAAAATGGGAAGTTACAGAAAAATACTGAACGTTTTGATGAACATGAAAAAAAAACAAAAAAAAACTAAGTGGATTGTGTTTCTAAGTATTACACACGGGACAAATGGCTTGTGTTGTACAACGTGAGAACATTTTGCTAATATGATGTGCTTACAGTCCAATGCAGTACTTTACAGTGCACTGAGTGATTTCTCGTCCCTCGTGCCCGGAGAAGAGCATGTTGCCTTATTTAAGGCCTGTGCGAGTGACAGGATTACTGTCAGGCATCGGATGTCACCATCTCTATTCCAGAAGCCGGCGCAATTTCCGTTAAACCACAAAACAACAGTGCCAACAATAAATAAATAAATAGATGCTGTAGATAGATGGACGGACAGACGAGTAGCTATACCGGGGAAGGCTGAGAGAGATAGTGCCTCTGGAATTACAGTTGGAGAAAATTATTCCAGAGACATTATTTCCCTCAAGTCATGGGCTTAAGTCAAATTTGGAAAAGAAATGAAATTGCCAGCAGTGAAAAACCAGACTAGGTAGGAGTTCATGAGTAGAGAAATAACATTTTCATTTGTTTCTGCCCCAGTGGGAGACGAGCAGCCTTTCAGTAAATAGAGACAGCTATGAGAAATGATTTTTTTGGTCGGTGGGATATTGTTTTAACGTGCACTTATCCATCTGCAATCTAGATGTCAGGGCCCAGGAATCCACAGGATGGCCATTCTACTGTTGTCTTTATGACACGCGAGTGTTGGCCTCGCCTCGCCTCCAAATGTCTCTGTTAGTGTCCCATTTCCACGGGAGATTCAGTCCTATATGTAGTCTTTTTTTTTGTTTTTTTTTTTAAACCTCCTTTGTTAAGAGCTACCAGCTGATGCTTCTCCTTGGAATCCAGGCTTTTTATATTGAGCTTTGCTGCGAATTGAAATGAAAAATCCAATCCCGGCTCCTGAGATTGCCATCTCCCTGTGCCCAACCGAGAGGCTGTGAATAAAGGAACATTCTGCGCTATTATTTGTTTCACTGCGGTATTAAGAAATCACGCGTGGCGCGTTTTAGCGGAGATTGACAAAAGGTCGCTTTCAGATTTCTCTTTGTTCCCGTCTGGTTTTGCTGTTCAGTTCACATACTTTCAAACGCATCTTCTGCAGCTTTACCAACATTTGATTCGGGCGCATCCTTCATTTCATGTCTTGGCCAAACGTCCACGCAGTCTTAAGTGTTTTCTTCTTTCAACGTGATCTGCGGGGGATTATTAGGGGATTACTTAAATTTTGATAAACTCCCACTGTCGACGTCTGTTAAATGTCTGATCAATGAACGTCTTTCTGCGCACTTTCACTCTCGATCCAAGTTATTTCTGCAGTGCCTCACAATAGCTGATTAATTTGCCGGCGCAAAGCTTTGATCTAAAGCTGTCAGCGGTGATGTACTCCCAGGTGATTACGTCTACTTCCTGTCATCCGCTATCAGCCGACGCATAACGCACTTGTCACATGGCCCATTCTGATTACGGTTGATATTGACACTGGAATTGAATAAATGTACACAATAAGAAGATTAGTGTTTCCCAAGAGGCGCCCGTCCCCCAGCTGCATTTCATTCCTGATGAGGCAAATCCCCCCCCATCTCCGAGTACACATTGTGTGAATAGAAAAAGCAGATGGGGATGAATCTGTTGGCCTTCTTATATCGAACCGCAATGTGCAACACGGTGAGTCAGGGGTGAAATAGCAGAAAAGAGCAGAACCTTGCAAGGCCTCATTTACACGAGTTTTACGTGTCCTTTCATTAAAATGACGTAACATTTTGAAAAGGACATTGTTGATGATGATGTAGTGGGCATGATGGGCCACTAGTGGGTGCAGTTGGTTGTTTTTTTTAATGAGGTGTGCAGAGAGCAATACTCACCTTTAACAACGGCGAGTGCGCAGACATTCCAATGAACAGACGTTGGATTGTTGTTACAGTTACTTTAAAACTACCAGGTCCGGGGAGAATCTGGACTGGGAGTCATGACACTCTGGAGGCAAACATTGTTCTTATTGCCTCATTATCTACTCCGGTGGTGCGCATGTGCAGTTGCGGCATGGAGGAGGAGCCTGAGCGTTTTCTAAAAGTTGCATTTTTAGTGTCGCCGAGCATCGTTGTCGTGTGAAAGGACTCTGAGAACGCAATGTCGTGCCAGGGCATTGAAATAGTTTTCAGAAGCTGCGTGAAATGTATTGTTTTGTGTGTGTTTGGGCATGCGCGTGTAAAACAGTGAGCATACACATTGCCTCCGTTCTCCTGACAAGTGCCGCTGGTTTTGGTGTACGCGTGTAAAATCTCTGGTAAACTAATTAGACGATTTGGCCCCGGACTTGTTCAAAAACGAGTCGCATCAGCTGTGTTTGAGTTGCACATGAGGTCAGAGGCCATCGCGGGGGCACATAGTACAGGGGATTGGATGGGATTAACCTTGGCCTGCCCCCTTGGCCCCGGGCCCAGGCGGCCCAGGAAGAGTGGAATTAGCCAAGCCAGGCAGGGCCATCTGATTCCAAGCCCTCATCCAATTACTGCCTTATCTCCTGGCCAAATGAGATCAATGCAGTGGAGGGCAGGGAGACCTGGCAGCCTGGCGAAGGTGCGATAATCAGCAGCAGGGAGCGCGGCACTTAACTCCCCTGTGTCCCTCAAAGAGCCAGAGCATGTGTTAGGAGCACCACTCACTGCCATTAGCTCCCGGTGCCTGCTGGAGCCTGACCTGCACTTTGCATGAGGACAACCCGGCGTAGTGCATTTAGGCATCTTAGCTTTTTGTGTTCAAGTGCTGCACTTAGCAAGGTGAATAATGTGTATAATTACAGTTTTGCCTCTTATCCTTGGTGAATCTACTCTGCAGATTACAGTGGTTAAAAGGTAGTAGAGACAGAAAAAAAAAAAAAACATGGGTAATTGCTTTTTCTATGTATTGCATATAAAAGGCACTTTTAAGCATTTTACAGTGGTTAAGAGCAACTCTGCACAGCTAATAAAGTCCACTGTTAATTCTCTTGTCAATTAGGGGGGAAAACAAATGGTTGACGTTTGGAGGTGTAATTATGAAAATAATTAACCTCTCTGTGTGCCATAAAAAGCAACAATTTTGCTCTCCACTGGCACTTCCTGAAATGGAGTCATTTGGCTGAAGAAAATTCTCCAGAAAACGGTCAAATAGGCTATTTTGCTCCTTCTATAGGATGATCTTTTATTCATGTACTTTGGCTGGGTGCACTTGATGGCGCTCTCCAGTTTGTGCAAATTTGAAATCGTGATCCACTCGGAAGCTTAACTCCTCGCAGGTGAATCCTGCTTCCAGGCGACACGCCGCCGGACGATCCGAAGCGGCCGCACGCCGGAAGGCCGGGCTCGTTCCAGGACGGGCCGTCAGAGCGGGAGCTTTGGCCGAGTCTTTATATAATCTGAAGCTCTTCATATTTATTCCATTCCTGATACTTCTGCCATCCCCGTGATTGTATTGCACCACTGGTGAGTCTCGCAGCCATCTGGAGGACCGTTCTGTGCCCGCTATACGGCCGGAGAGGGAGCCATTCTGCAGGATTTATGTCCGGCCATTTCTTCCCGCGCTTGTGTTCTGGGCCACGGGTATCCATGGGAGAGCAATCGGTGGCTCTGAAAGAGTGCCTGTCCTCAGCTGTGGCTACACCACAGACCTCCTCCTCCTCTTCCTCCTCCTCCCCCCTGCTCCTCCCACCTGTCCCTGCATGCTCCTTCCCTCCTCAGCCCGGTTAGATTAAAGTCCTCTTAAATTCACCGCAGCAGGCCAGGCCGCATGGGGGCGGATGGTGGGTGGGTGGGTGGGGGGGGGGGGGGGGGGGGGGGGGGGGGGGGTTGCCATCACAGGGGCCCTCTGACAATCAGCACCCGGCGAGAAAGCACTAATGAGCGCTGGGAGGGGAGTGGAGGGTGTCGGCGGCCTGCATAAAGACGGCGGCGGCGTCAGCGGAGGAGGGGGGGGGGCGTGTTGCAGGGATGGGTCCGGCACAGCGCTGACTAGATTAGCTTCCAGGGGGCAGAGCTGCAGTCAGTTTGGGAAAATATCACAGCCCATTAGTTAGGAGCAATGAAATGGAGTCAACTTCTGGGACTCCATTAGGCACGCCGCGCTTAGGCAGACAGCGTCCCTCGGTGTGATGTTGCTATTCTGGAAGGATTGAGCACAGAGATATAATTGGACTGGGGAAATCAAGCAAGTTTCAGCGGTCCTGGTGGGGCTCTCAGACAGAAAATGAGAACACAGGCCTTTGTATTTTCTCTCCCTCTCCCTGTTAGCTTTGCGCTGTTTTGAGACACGGCAGCGAGGCGGCAGCTCCTCGGCTTCTTCTCTTTCATTTTCATTCCTCTCTTTCTCCCTCTGTCCTCCGTCCGCTGTCTGCCTCCTCCTGTTTTTTTTTTTTTTTTTTCTTATTGGATTCCACCATCTGCTTTGAAATCCCCACCCACCCCCCTCCCGTCCCATTTTTATTTGTGGCTTTAGCTCTGGCTAACCCTAAGCTAAACAATATGCATTTATTCATCCGTGCCTTTCCCTAAGCGTTGATGAGACTGAGGATTGTGCTTGATAATAAACATGGCTTAGTCTAACACAGGCTGCTTGCTAAGCCTTGCAAGGCTGTTTACTGCGGATCAGTGCCAACTAAGTTTGGAATATACAATTACACCCAGGAAAGCGATGGCCAAGCACTGTACGCCATGGGTTTTTTTTCTTTCTGCCCCCCCCCAATCCACTAGTAAATCACCCGGTCTGGATAGTCATCTGACATTCTCGGTCCTCGTACTCCGAGCCGGGATGTAGATGGAGCCGACAGGCCTCAGCGCTCCAGGTAATTGATGTGCAGTTTTTAGCACCATCGTGGGACATCTCCATCCCTCCAATTCCAAACAGGCATGCCTCACTTGGTTCGCCCCAAAAAAAAAAAAAAAAAACGCTTGACATCCTCTGTCCTAAATAAAGGACGTTTTGCCAATTCTCCAAGTTAATATACTTTCCTGCCGCAGTCCATCATGTTCTTCTCATGCCGTCAGTTTAGTGGCGGCTGAGTAATTAGATTGAGTCTCCAATGATGTACTGCCAGTATCTCAGCTGCTTCATCAAGCACACGCTCGCTGCTTTTTAAAACGGCAGTAACCGGTAACACATTTGCCGGGTGTAAGCCTCCGGAAAGCCAGCGTCGCATAAGTATAGAATATCGTTGCAAAGCCGGGGGAATTCATCAGGTAATTTCTGATCCACCTCTTCAGAGGGATTGGTAGGGGATCAATCGGGATCCATCCAGTTAGCATAAGTGGTTTTGTGAGGGATTGATGAGCACGATTAGATTAGAAGGTCAGAGGGATACGTTTCCATTGAAACAAGAGCGGCAATGTGTTCAGTTCAAATACCTGTGTTGTTCCTCTTAACGGCGTGAAGGGAAACGCCATAATCTATGACTCGCAGGGAGAGCGACGCATCCCTCCCGCCTCTGCCCTTTTGTCCTTTCTCGCGGTAGAATTATACGCCCGTAGCAGGCCAGTGTTGACATTTGTGCACCTCATGGGAACGCATCGGCGTGAATGTTATCAGCGGCTTAAAGGCGGCCCTCGGCCCACATTGCGTCCCCCCCCCCGGGCGGGAGCTTTCAGCCCTGGACTCAAAAGACGCACCCCACCTCAACCTCCCACCCTTGACCCGACGGCCCGCCTGAAGAAAGACCCTCTGACAGCTGCCTTGATGCTCCGCGGAAGGGACTGGCTTGTAAAAAAAAAAAAAAAAGAAATAGGTGAAATGGAGGGTAAAAAGGAGGCCAGCCATTTGAAATGTCTGCTCTGAGATCTAATCACATGGCCGTCTTTTTTCATATATATATATATATATATATATATATGCCTTTTTCCAGGGTCCAGGCCTCACAGGGCGTCTTGTGTCAAACACCTCACCCCCCACCCCCACCCCAACACTCTCCTCTCCCCTCATTGAGTAACCCCCTGGAACACATCATCCACCTCAGTCCAAGCTCTGGATTTATCCCCCCTCCCCCCCCCCCTTCTCTCTAAAGCCGCCTTGACAGGTTTGTTATCTGTTCACCCGGTCGGCAAGCCCCCGAGAGTCGCAGCACTGGCAGTTAGGAAGGGGAACGCTACAGGAGAAGCAGGGCAAGTAAATGTCAAGTGAACCGCCAAGGATGGATATTATAGCTGCGAGGGACTGCAGACGGAGAGAGAGAGAGGGAGGGAGAGAGAGAGGGGGGGGGCGAGATGGCCTGTCTGTTTTACAGCCCTCCGCTCAAGATGGCAGCTTTTACCGTGTTTCTTTTTTTCCCTCCGTCGGATTTCCAGACTGCCGGTGTTCTTCGTTTGATGTGCAGGTTACAGTTGTGAGACTTCAGATGCCAGGGCTGCTATAACAAAGTGGGAACAAGTGATGAAGTGGTGCTACCGACAGTCGGGGGTGAAACATTTTTATTTTATTTTTTTTCTCGTTGTAAAAGCATCTGCTTTGGAACAACAAGCCAGCTTTCTATCGATGATACTGTTCCTGAACGTCGCTCATCTCAGTGTTACTCGTCGCCATTTACCAGGGAAGTGACCACATCTGGGAGCGAGGAGGAGTAAATTAAAGGGATGAATCATGAAATATTCCCAGTGTTTCTTAAGTCTGTGTACATACACCACAAATGAGGATTACAGTTATGGCAATTAATTTAAATTCCATGATTTTAGGCCCCGTTAGCGTAATGATTTGAGTGAAAAACGCATACTTTTTTGCTTTTTCGCTTTAGAAAAGTTCTGCATTTACGTTTTGAAAACAATGTCTGTTTACATGGAAATGCAAAAACGCTGAAAATCATGTAGTTAGCATGTAGGGCCACTGGTGGGTGCTGTTGGTTGTTTTTGTGATTATGCAAAACGCTAAAACTACCAAGTCTCAGGAGTAAACATTATATGTTATTGCCCAATAACTCTCACACGTGCAGAATAAACTATTTACTCTAACCATGATGCACAGTAGCAGAGTCTCAAAAGAGTTGTTTTTCTCTCTTTGACGCACCTGATTGATGCATTTTTTCTTTAATTTTGGGGAAAAATATTTGAGCAAAAATAGTGTTTCCGCCTAAAAAACTGCTGCAAGTGACATAATGTATTATTTAAAAACTTGACCCATCAATATTATTAATGTTCTTTATTTTTGTCATTGAAGGAGACTCAAATCATGTGACTCATGTTGAGCCAATCTTTAATGGGAACTGAAGCACAATTACACTTTTTTCGTTCTTGATAAAATGAGGTGCAAGTTAGGCGAGTTTTACACCATTTTCAAATAAGTATAGATATATATCCTCAGGCACACATTTAGTGAGTGCTCTGTAAGGGATGAATTAAATCATGTAAAAACAAAATAATGTAAAGTCGAATATTTTATATTTTAGACGGTTCACTTTTCACTTGCCTGACCTTTTTCAACAAGTGTGCATGTTGTGTGTGCGCGTGTGCGTGTGCGTGTGTGTGTGTGTGTGTATGCGCGTGCCACATGGGGTTGTTTGTTTGTTTCTTGGCTTCTCAACTGTGAATATCCGTGATAAATTCTCGATTTAATCCAAAGCCCACCTGTAACATTCATACTGTATGCACCAACATTATTTCATCCAGACGTATTGATGCCAAAGAATTCTTCATGCACTGCTGTTATTAAAATAATAATAAAAAATGTGTTCAAATGACTCATATCCCATTTAAATACCCAATCTGGAATTTGTAATAAAAAACAGAAGTCGTTCTCCAGAGCAGATATTGTAAAAAAAAAATTAAAAATTAAAAAAAAAAAGACTGTCACAGTGCCAAACTACATTTCTAATCACTTTAACTCCAGCCATCTGATGCACAGACAGCAGTCTTATTTCATGAGCCTGGAATCATAAGGTCTGTGTGGGTGGCGTGCGGCTCCTGAGATCCCCAGCATCAAAGATTTGATATATGAAAAATAGCTGTGAAGCTTTTTCTTTTCTTTTTTTTTTCATTTTTTGATGTGTGTTTGTGTTGAATATTTCAACCCCAAAATAACCCAACTCCATGTTAGCATTCCACAATTCTTATAAGATATAACTCCTTTTTTTAATATCAAGAAGAAGAAGGACGGATCTACTAAATAATGAGCTTTTAGTTTTTGGGATCACATCACACAGAAGATGTTTTTTTTTTGTTTTTTTAAGATTTACATTTATAAAGTGTCCCAGTCGACACTTGGGGAAACTTGTTGATGGTGGTTAACCTAATTTGTACTGATTAATTATAAAGTTTACTTCAACATGACATTAAGGCCCCGCTTTCGAGGGAAAACAGGAAGCTTTTGCTGGATTTTGAGGCTCATTTTACACACAACGGCGCTCGCAGCCACTGAAAACACAAGTTTTTGGAAACGGCTCCCAAGGTGGAGCTTTTAGAAAATGCTCCAATTCCGTCTTCGTGAAAACGGTAATGCTAATGCTCATGCAGCACCACAGCCATAGTAAATAACTCTTCTGCACATGCTCAGTAGATGGACAATAATAACGTCTGCCTCCAGAGGGTCACGACTCCCAGTGCATATTCTCCTGGGACTTGGTATTTTTATATTATATTCATTTAAAAAAATATTTTATCATATGTTCAAACTACTATAATAACCCAAATTATCGGATGAAAAGGTATCAATAAATTCCTTTTTTTTTTTAAATAACTAATGGTGTGTAATGTAAAATAGATATATTAAAGTGTGACCATATCCAATAATACATACATAAACTAAACATATATACAATCCACGTCCACAGACATGTAAAGGCACCAATAATAACAATCCAGCTTGGTCGTCAGTCCATACGAATGTCTGCAGCCTCGGCACTGGGAGCTTTTTGTCCTGATTGACGCTGTTTCCCGACAACAGGGTCGTACATGGCAGCATCAGCAGGAACCATCGCGCCACAATCGCCGCACAAATGCAGAATATAGCAGGATGAAATGAACCGTGATTATCCTTTGATGTTGTGAGTGGATTTTGTGTTCCTGGAAAGATGTGAGAGGGTTATTTCTCTGAGAGTGGAGGTATTGTGCCATTTTTAAAAGCGTACAGTTGTTATCCAGCATATTGCTGTGTGTGCGCGTGTGTGACTCATCTTTGTATCCCCGTGTTTGAGTCTGCTGAATAGTTTACCTGTAACACAGCACTTTCCCTGCCTTTTAATTCATCCCCAATGCGACGCCATTTAGTAATTTTAAGTGAATATTGCTATTCGGTTTCAGGTCCGCCGTGTCGCCGGGTGCAACAATCTCCGAGTATTTACCGCCGGCTTATTAAACCTGCCTGCCTAATTCCCCCACATCCTCATTTTGACCGCATAATCTTGTCGAGAAGAACCCTCAGTTGTATTTTAGGAATGAATTTTCAGTGCAGCAGGGATCCAATTTTTTCTTTTTCTCCTTTTGATTAACTGACTCACTAATGAGGCCTGTCACAACAGTGTTCACCCCCTGGACTTGCGGCGGTATCTTTTTTTTTTTTTTTTTTTTACCTTTCTCGAAATTCTGCCCGCCTGTCGTCGTCGCCGCTCGTACGTATTTGCGACGAAGTTTGTTTGGTTTCACGCATTCCCACATTAAATCTTTAACCTGTTAGTTCTCTGATCCTCCCCGGCTCGCCGAGGCGGAATGGGATCTAAATTGTGCGATAATTTCTCTGGCCTTAATTGCGCGGCTGCGGTGAAAGCTCCGCGGCTCTCTCCAATCCTTTTAGAACTACTTAAACGTTCCGCTTGGGTGTGGATTAGTGGATAATGGGCCCAGCAGCAGGCCAGGTACAAGCTATTGAAGTGTTCCTGAGATAGCCTTGGCGGGCCCCGGGGGGAGAGGGGGAGGGCTCATTGTTGGTGTGACAGTTTGGCTGAGTGGATTACATGCAGTTTAGGGGACTGTATTGGATTGGGGCTGTGCCCAATTATCCTCTTGGATTGGATTGCAAGTGAGTAACCTCCTATCCCAATTTCCAGCGCGCCAGGTGAAGCCTATAGGATCCTGCTGCTACACATTCCCAGAAACCATTAAGCCGCTGAGCCCAAAGATAAAGTAGTCATGTTCACAGCGTGGTGTGACAGCAGAAATTCCACTACTCTTCTTGTCGCCACGTTATTTCCACTCCCCGCCGCAAACACCAACATAAATTAATTGAGTGTGAAAATACTTTTTCCAAGCTATCAGGGTTCCAAGCTATCAGGGTGTTGTGTATTTTTTTTTTTTTTTTTCCCGGGAGTGGGCGCGATATCTCAACAAGTCATCACGCCGGAAGGGCCTTGGGGGGGGGGGGGGGGGGACGGCAGGACGGGTTTAATTGTTGGAAAGAGACTTCCCCCCGTGTCACTGCTCAGAGTTACACTGAGGTATAGAGAGCCGGAAATTCATTATGCAACATTTTTTATTTTTACACAGAGCAATGAAAAGCATTCGAGACATTTAATGAACTCCACTTGTGTGTTGTGGATAGCTCAGCATCCCCCCCCCCCCCCCCCGCTGACTGAGCTTTAAGGGCTGAGTTTAGGTCTCGACGACTTCCGTTGAGTTTTGGGATCCGGGTATCAACGGCGCTCAACGCCACTGGAAAATGGCTACCAAGGTGCAACTTTGAAAATGCTCTCTCTCTCCGTGGAAACTGGTGAAAATGCTTTCTCGAAACACTCCATCTCCTCCATCTCTGTGTAAACAGGGAAAAACACACATTTTCTGAAATGGCCGTAGGAAATAGTTCTTCTGCACGCGCTCAGTAGATGATCCTCCAGAGTGTGAAGTGTATTGTTCTCTGTGCACCTGTTACATTTCGAAAACATCCAACGGCACCAACTTCGTTGCCCGACATGAAAAACTAGATCATGTAACTCGATCTGTAATCACCATTGTTAATGTTTCTAGCGTATTCGTCTCATTTTCATTACAGAAACAAACAACAGCGCCCTCTAGTGGCCTGGCATGCCATGTGAATGGACTATTTTTTTTATTAATTGCTGTGTAAATGTGAAACTGTTCAAGATCTAAATTCAGTTGAGCTGAATGTGGCTCGTGTTAAAGCGCTCTGAGGTTGTTGTGGAGTAAACGTCCTATATTTACTGCAAACAACACTGATGATAGACGGGACACACTTTGGACAGGTCGACAGTAAATCACAGGATATTCACATCTATGGGCAATTTAAAGCCACCAGTTAACCTCAAATGTAGGATTTTGGATTGGAAGTGGAGTGCACAGCAGGGAAAACATACGTACATTCTCTGCCACTAAAGTCCTTAATCCCAGACTGGAACCAGGAAACTCTACCCTAGTAACATTAACACTCAAGTTTTTTTGGTTTTCATCACATTCAAGATTTCTGATCTTGAATGTGATGTCTCAAGTTGCATTTGCAGCTCAGTGGGAAGACGTTTCTGCATTTATTTTTGTGGGAATTGTAGATAAAATCTCTCTGTGTTTTGTCCATCAGTGCCCAAACTTGATAAAAGCCTACATTAAAACTAATCCCAGGTGGCTATATTGACACTAAGGTTAAATGACATTGGTGTCAGGACCTGGCCACACTACATTACACTGTAATTGGGTCCTTTGCAGTTTTATTTTCTTTCTTCTGGTGGTTTTTGGAAAATTTTCCTTCATTCAGTCACCAAGTACAATATATGTATTATTGATTTGCCCATTTTCAAGACCACAAGGTTTCAAATAAATGCTCTTGATGACATTCAAATCGCTTGAGTCACTGGATGTTTTGTCGCTGCGGTCCATGAATGCATTCAAAGAATATTCGCCAGCGATTCATTACAAAATGGAAAATTCAGTCTTGCCCAAGCTTCTCGGCAGCAGAGCCGCTGTGGGACTCGGTTGTCAACGCTCCCCCTCTCTCCGGGTTTAGCAGGAAATCTGTGAATTGGCTGTTTGACATTGCTGAGACACCAGAAGGACTCGTATGTACATCAAAGACACGAGTCTGACTTGACAGTTTTTATCTTCTTCTTTTTTCTTTTTTTTTTCCCCTCCTTTTCTTGCACGTCATTGTCATTTCTCATCATGAGATCTGTCTCTGCCTCGTGTAAATCTGTTGAGATGGAGGTTGGATTTGCACCCTGTGAGCTCAGAAGGAATATTTGATGGGCCGTGTGCAGAACTACATCTTAATACCGCTTTTAATTGAGAAGTGTGTTCATCAGCGAAGTCGAGGTTTCTCTACCAGCTGACGCTGATTCTCATATGTGGAGCTGTCACAGCTCGCTGTCACATTTTCCCCTCTTCTTTTTCTTCTTCTTCTTTTTTTTTTTTTTTACTTTTTCCTGGAGCCTTGCAAGTGGATAACAATGAGTCCCTTGGCTGTGCTCATCTGATTCCATCAGGAAGAGGAGGAAAAAGCACCACAGCGCCTTGGGAATACCGTGCCTGAAAATGGTAATTTGCCAACTCGAGCAATTCCTGGGAGAGCAGAGAAGATGAAGAGTAGACAGATTTCACTTCGCTTTATTTATTAAATTTGATAACCGGTACAGGCCTCCGGAGAGACTGAAGCATTCGGCTGTGTGTCATTTCGAAAAGTGGGAGTGAGAGCACAGTGGAGATCCATCAAAAGACCTTCCAGTCGTTGACGTGTGGCGATCCTGAGTCCGCATGCCGCCTTCACTTGCGTGACTTTATCCTCAAAGCACTTTCTGAGAGAAGACTGGATTTTAAAAGGTTTAACATCCGGCCCCTTCCTATACTTGGCCACATGTTTTTCTTAGGCCCCGTTTTAACCAACGTTCCAAGTGAAAAATATAACCTTTATTGCGGAAATGCCAAAAAAAAGCATTTTAAACCACAACGGGCACTTTGTAGAGCGCAAGTTCACCAACACCACATTCGTTTGCGGAATAGAGGTAGCATCAATATGAGCTAACTGCTATCATGATCGGGATGTCAGGTTACTACACTTACTACTTACTACTACTTGTGTTACTCCACAAAGATGTAGTAACCTGACAGTAGTCTTACTAATTATATCTTACTAGTTATTAGTAATCTTACTAATTAGTAATCTTACTAATCTTGTCGTAACCCGTAGTAATCTTTGTGTGAAAAACTGAGTGTAGGCGTCTCCATGGCAACAGATGCTGCTCTCCTCCACAACGTGCCTCTCTCATCTGCTTTGTATGGGAATTTTAAAATTTTTTTTTGCAGGTTTTTTATTTTTGGAAACGGTTAGCAATTAACATTCCAATAAATAAATACACGCAAACAAAAATATTACCTTCTTGGCCAGCTTCGTCGGTCGCCCAACTTTTGTTGGCGACGGTAACAATGTAGTTATGGCCACAAGTTGGCGCTGGTGGTTGTTTTTGTAATTTGACCACACACGCATGCCAGCAGAGAACAATGTACTATAAACATAAATAATTGATATTGGTGTGGACAGGAGACCAAGTTGGATTGTTATTACAGTGATTCTCGATTGTCAAACTACAAAGACAAACATAACGCTAATAATGATTTTGTGTTTTCACTTGAAATCATTGTGTGATTTCTCCGCTGTCAGTCTGTAGCAGTCATGTGACTTGGTGTGCTGCTCCTATTGGCCATTGAGGTATGAAGTCCAGACAGGATCGATACGTTTTAGTTCGGGACAAGTCCTGCAATATCTACATTTTTTGGTATGGCCAGCGTCACTCCAGACCAATAAATCACATCCACTGTCGTCGCAAACGGAGCGTTTTTTTTCCGTCTCGGACAAGAAATCCGGTCTGTCTGCGGCAAGCTTTAGTTTCCTTGCAAATGGCTGAACGATCCGGCCCTGCAGGTTTTAAATGGACTTCATTTGATTGATGACGTAGTTTTTGCAGATCACAATTTGCATTGATTTTTGTTTTATTTCTTTTTTTCTATAATGTAAAGTATCTTTCCTGCTCTTACCATGAGAGGCTGTACATAGCCACCAAACCCCCCCTCCCGCGGTGAGAAGGAAGCGAGTTAATTGATTGGCTGACCGGCGCCGTTTGGTGTCGGGCAAGCAGAGCGACTACCTCAAGTCCCGGCTCCCTCAGGCTATTATTTAATACAACTATGTTGTTCTCAGCTTCCTCCCTTTGTCCAGGAAAAGCTCACTGCCCTCTCAGTCCTCAGAAGGCTCCTCAGGGACACTTCACACAACTCGGAAGGGGGGGGTGGGGGGGTGGGGGGGTGGACGAACACAGCCACAAAGCCATACTTGAGAGGTATCACTTTGCAATCTGCCCGTCTCCCAGCTCTGGCGTCTCATTTGTTCTGTGTGCTGATGTGCATCAGGGCTTCAGGGCAAGGTGATAGTCTCCAGGGACAAGTTGCAAAGGAAAGTTACCTGAGGAGATAAGACGGTGAAGGGAGTAGGGGTGGGGGGGGATCTCTCTCTCTCTCTCTCTCTCTCTCTCTCTCTCTCTCTCTCTCTCTCCTGTGGATCTTTGTGTTCCTCCAAAAACCAGAAGCAGCAGTTTAGCAGCAGCCTTGCAGAAAGTTGCCGAGCCAGAGGGCCTTGAATGGGCCGGCTTTCAATGTCTGGGGTCTTTTGAATGTGCTCCGCTTGAATAAGAGGTCTTTTGACAAGCGAGGGCTTTGTGATTCTCCCGTGCTCCTCCGCTGTTATCAGCACGTCTGCGCCGGAGGAGTAACATCTCCCACCGCCGCCATTCTCTCATGTCGCTTGTTTACGTTCCTGCCTGAAATCTTCATTATCTGCTGTTGCACCCAAACTAATTTTTTTTTTTTTTTTGCTTTCCAGTTGCTAAAAACCCCCCCAAAAAGGATTACCCCATAATTCAGGGAAAAAGTGAAATCTGTTATTGTGCTTTACATAAACGACAACAATGCTCCATTTGTTGGTAGAGTGAGTGACTGACCACACCTAGAAGCAGTTGTAATATTTAATCCCTCCTGCTGAATTCCTGAGCCCCTTAATTCCTGAGAATATAGAAGCTTATATAGTTTTTTTTTTTTTTTTTTGTAATTAACAAATCACAATTTAATTCACAGTGCATGACAATTCAATTTGTTGATTGCCCCTCCCGCCTCCGTCCTCCCCCTCACCCTGACTCTCGTCGCCTATTTGGAAGCGGAAAAGGAAAGGGAAAATAATCTAGTTGAATGTATTAATTCAACATGATGAATCCTGTATTCAAGTCAGTGGAGTGAATAATTAAAATTAGCTGATAAAACTTTCAGCAGAATTACTTTGCCGAAATTGCTGAACAGATGTGTCATTTTAATGAAAATCCACAGCCAAGCTCCTTTCCCCTTCCCCTCCGTCGGATAAAAATATTATTCCCATGGCACATTCTTAATTTGGTGGTAAATACACTCACAGCCATCTCCGGAAGGGGGGTGGGGAGGGTGGGGGTGGTGGGGGTGGTGGGGGTGGGGGTGGCGGAGGGAGAGGAAGAGCAACTTGTCACACTTAGTAACTTGATTTCTCCCCCTGCATGCAGTAACAGCTATCTGCAGTAATTCACGGCACTCCATTGTTGCAGCAAGTCCCAAGGAGGACTTATTAAAATGCAATAATCTCCCTATTTAAACAGAAACAATAACCATTAGAATTCCCGCAGATCTAAAACAGAGCGTAAGCCCCCATCTGCTGTGAATGATTAGAGTCTTGACGAGGGAATTTAATTTGCAACATTCAAAGATGGGAATCTGAGCGGATCTCTCCTCGGAGGCTCTCACCCTCGTACTCATTTGCCTCTCGCTTTATTTGTCTTTTTAATTATTTATTTAGCTGCCACTAAAGTCGCTCCAGAGAGGGGGAAATTGGACACATTAAGGCTAAACAACAACAACAACAACAACAACAACAACAACAACAACAACGTGCTTTGGAGAGATGAAGGTCTTTGTGAGGTTCAACGTTCTACTAAAACCCTCCGTGACGGTAAGGCGGGCGTTATCGTCCTCCTGTGATCGACACGTTTTGACCGTCACACAACAGGAAGTTAATGACAAAAACACCTCCAAATATTATTGCTATCAAACAAGAGTAACTAACCTACACACAATTGTACTTATGAACCCGAGTACCCTGTGTCGTCTCCGTCCCAATACTGGTATCGGTTTTGGTGTACCTCTAACCAGAAGGAAAAAAAATTTACTTGATTTTAAACTCACAGACTTGAAACACAAGCTGTATCTCACATCATCCAGGCGGGATGTTTTGTACGGAAGCGAGACGGGCATACTTGAGTTTTTTTCCCTGCGAGTACTCCGGGTACAATGAACGTCTTTATAAAACATGCCCATCGAACAAGCAGATGTTAAGACATTCATCGTGGATACGTGAAAACTTTGACCCGCGGGTATTGTTTGAGAAAATGTGACATTCTCTTCGCACAAAAATGAACGCAGGGAGAGAATAGCTACGGAGGAGAAAATAGGAACGGTGGCGTCCTGCGAGCGTCGGGTTTGACCCTCACTCAGCCGGGATCAAGGACGCGCCGCTACTTGTGCACAGTTGATAATGTTAAACGCTTCATACACAGACTCGTCTTTGTCTTTATCTTATAAACTTTTCTTCCGTCCTCCTTTAGAAATGGCAGCGACGGCAGTTCTGCTCGTATGAATGTTCAGGCTGTGCAAGGTTGAAGCCGCGCGCTTGATTAGCTTTACTTCCTGTCGGTTTACGTTCTTCTGCAGTTTCCCATTTGTTCAGTCGAATCACGGCGACACACAGGAAAATGTAATTGCGAGATGCATCAAATGTTGTTTTTTTTTTTTTAATGTTTTGCTAATGAAAAAAAACTGGCCTGACGAATCTCACGCTTAGGGAAGCGGCGTCGGTTCGTCGGATCACAGGTTTACGGTATGAATGAGCTGACTGTAGTGAGTAATCCATCACTCCTCCTCTCCACCCGTACCATCGTCACAGCCTGAGGTCCTGAAAGCAAATTCTTCCCCCTGTACTGTGGAGGTGAAGATGGACGGATGACAGATGGTTCTGTACTCGTGCAACAATGGTCCAAAACAAAATCTAGGCCCCCGAATCGGCATTGCATTTCCGGGGTCCGTTTACACGACGACGGCGCTCGCAGCTACTGAACGTTTTTCAAAATGGCTCCCAATGTGGAACTTTTCGAAAGCGATGTGTCTTTGTCTCCGTGGAAACGCAACTTTTTGAAACACGGCTAATCGTGCCACAGTAGATGTAAACCATGAGTCTTAAAACGGCTTTAATGGCCTTGATTGTGCAACAAAGCATAATTTTAATTATGCTCATTTTAAGATAAATAAACATCTTTATTAGAACAAAGCCGAAACAGTTTGTTTTGGTGTGGACCGTCGTTCTGATATCCAGCTATTTTTTTTTTTTTTTTTTTCATTTGCATCACACTGTCGGAGCAGTCGCACCAGAGCCGGTGTTAATGGAATCCAGCCCGCCGGGTGCGTTGACACCTCCCCATGGGAGCTTTGGGTTTTCACCTGTCGACGTGTGGCGACCTGTCTGAGCCTCCCGCAAGGACAGCTGCTCGCCTCGGCTGCTTGAAACCGTCCACAAACCAACAACCACATCTGATTTTTCAGGCTCGGGTTCAACTGGAGCAGCCATTTCACCGGACCACAGCCTCTCGACAACCGTAGCCTCATAGTAATGAAGCGGGATTCTTTTCTCCCTCCTTTTTGTTTACGGAGCCTGAAGTCGGCGTCTTGATCCATGATGGCCAATTGTATTTGATTGTGTGACTTTGACGTCCGCCCTCGAATCCCGACGATTCTCGTGCAGGTGCACCGTTTTACAGGAGGCGCCTCGCCGCACCGCTCAACGCTGCGTCCGCCCACGGAGGCCCGGCAGTTCTTCATCATTTAAAACGCCTGCCAAAACGGAGGGCTGCACCCTCCGTGCAGCACCTCGGCAAGCTGAACCGTAGCAGGTGCAGTGCTAAATTTATATTAGAAAGTGCCTTACTTTGCAAGTTGCTGTATCCCCGTGGGCCCGGCGAGCTACTGATCTTTCCGGCTGGTATCATCCATTTCTGGTTGTGAGTGTTCCGAGTGAATCCTAATTCCCGTCTCTGGTTAGCAGTGCGCCCCAGAGACTGCCGTTAATGAGCTCGGAGGTTCGAAAACCTGGAGTGCCAGTCCCAGAAGGTGTTGTTGAGTTATGGGCTGAGGGTGGGAGGCTCCGCGGCGCCCCGGGGGACCCGGTTTGGGCCAAACCTTTGGCAAAAGGCGTATTATTCCCCAATTTGAACAGAAAGCTGTGCCATTTTGAATTGCGGCTAATTGGCACTCGGCGTGAGGAAGACTTGAGAGGGAACATTTGTTCAACATTAGTGCCGCCAAGAAGGTCTTCAATGTAACACGGGGCATTTAAAGGATAATGAAAAAAAATGTGTGCAACGATATTGTAATTCACGTCGATATGGTAGCAGTCTGCTTCAGTATTTGGGCTTCAGGTTTTTTTTTTTTTTTTTGAGGAACACAAGGTGTTGATTTATTTTGTGAATTCTCCTGATCTCAATCTAACATTTTCAAGTGAAACTACATCACTTGGAGTGGTTCTGCTGATTCCATGTAAATTAAATGAAAACGCTAAATAATGCATTTCACTTGGGCCTAAGTCAAGTGGCCACACCTTGTAACTCCCAGTAGTTTGAAGGATTGGTTTCTACCAGTTTGGCTCCAGATGTGTGCCCTGCTCTTTACCCAACACCAGCTGGGATGAGCTTTACTTCCTCGCGTTGATTACTGAGGATACACACCGGGTGGATGGTGCAACAATCAGAAAATGTACCAATGGGATTGACTAGAACATGATTTCTTCTCATCATTCAACGACCGTAAGACTGCAAGACCATAAGTTGTCACATATTCCCACATATTTTATTCGAAATAGAATGTAAACATCTTAAAAAAATCATGAAACAATAAAGAGTCCAAAGTTGAATCCAAATCCTGGTCTTAGATTTCCAGAGATCAACCAAGCTATAGGTCTGCGTTGTGTTTACATATTACTTTTTCTTTCCACGATGCCTCTTCAGCCGGCATTTGTGGATTTCCCAGAGCTCTGGTGATTCCCAGAAGTGTTCCTGAGCCCGAATAGTGATTTCCATTCCAGATTCATGCCTGCGTTTATTGCAGTGCTGCCTGGGGGCCCCGGCATCGCCGCCATCTATTCTTGACCTTGGAGTTTGTCCCTCGCTCGGGGATTTCTCCAATCTTTTCATGAGATCATGCACACATGCAGTTTGGCGAACCTTTACGTTTGAAATGCTCCTTTTTTTCTTGTCACTGACGTATCGGTGCGTTCCCACCAAAGAATTAAAAACAGGTTGATATTTTCCACGAAGAAGTAAAACGTCTCAGTTTCAATTTGCGATGTTGTTTCTGTTAAATTGGGAATAATATAAGATTTATGAGATTTGCTTGTTATTGCAATGGTTTCGGGGCAACAAGAGGGAATTTTCAGTCAATATTGTTTGATTTGCTTATTTCTTCCATCTGTTCTTGTTTGAGTTTATCACGTTTTTGTATTTGTCAAAGTTTGAATCCTGAAATAGTTTTGTTTGCTCCTATTCGGTTTTAAGAGCAAATAATCTGCTAATGAAAGTAAAGCTTCATCGGAGGTGATGTTATCACATATTTACTTCTCGTCAGCATAGTTGCCTCAAATCCCACGGACCAACGCTTCAGATTTGATCAATATTTAGCTGGAAATGTTCCTCGTACTGAGATCTTAGAGGAGCAGACAAAACTTTCATGAATCATTTTGCAGCATCTAAAAGAAAAAAGTGGCATTTTCAGTAAACACTCAAAATACAAGAAAAGTTTTGCATTTTCACCTGAAAACACTGTTAGATGGGGACATTATATTTCTATTTTATTTCTATTTCCTTTACGTTCAACCAAATGACGTTCTCTTCATATTTGATGAGGTGCTCGGAATAATCCGATTGAATTCAGCAGGACAGGAAGACGTCTCATTCATCTCATTTAAAGAAGACTGGGCGTTCATTGTTTGACGGGTGAGTAAAGTTTAATTTCAGAAGCAATCTCCTCCAGGGGATCTGTTCAATGTAGTCGAATTGACCTAAAGTTCACTGAGAGAGAAAAAAAGAAGCAGTACCACTGAATAACCCCGAAGAATCACATTGAAAATAGTTTGAATTATATGAATACTTACTGACCTACTAACATCTCGTCTTGCTCTTCACTTTTTAAAAAATGTTTCCTTTTGCAGACATCGACTTCAGAGTTCATTCACTCTCAGTTTTTGTTTTTTTGTTTTTTTTCTGCACGTGTGTCGGTGTTGACACGACGTTCCGATGTGGCCGACTCTGTCACCTCGTCTCAGATAAAACACATTTAAAGTGGCGGCGAGGTCTCGCTGGAGCTCCTCCAGCCACACTTCATGTACAATGAACACAATCTCTGACCGAAGATGTTTGGAACCGTCTCACTGTTAAACGACTTTAAAACTGTGACTCAAATGACTTGAGACTTGTCGTGTGGCCGACACGATAAAACCGCCGTACAAACGGGGCATTAAACACTCTGGAACAGTTTGACGCCAGATAGACTTTGCACATAAGCGTGATTCAGTTGTGTTGAAAAACCTAAATCACATAAAAGTGGACTCTGCATTTTAAACGCAGGTTGAATGGAAGCATAGATCAACATGCAAAGCACCAATAAATAGCGCTTTTGTATTTTTAATGAGTCTGTTGCAAACCTGTGGCCCCAGAAAGTCTTTCAGCACATAATCACTCGGATAAAATACCTTTTGTGACAAAACGCACTTGTAAATGTACTTGGAACTTTTCCACTACAATTAAGGCCAAATTTTGTTAATAATTCAACAATCCGACGTAGCTGAGATCAAACTGAACAAAGAAGTGCTCAGATCTCAGTTGGACAATCTGAAATGACTGTTAAGAAAAAGGAAGATATTGTGTAACGTGTTCCCTGAGTGGGCTCTGTGTTTTCCCCCGTTTTCGTAATGTGGCTACCTAAATGTTACACGCATTCCTTTGATGAATAATTCCCCTTGAATGGCTTGTTTTCCTTTAAAGCAGCCCTTTTCTGTATTCCGCTCGTCTTTGCCCTTTTTTGTGATGCGCAAGACCAACAGCCTTGAACTCGGACCGCTGCGGCGTTGCACCGAACTGACGGACTCGCTTCTCCACTTCCTCGTCCGCCGGCCGAATCGTTCAGTCCTCTTGGCTTAGGATCCATCTAATTAATGGAACAGGACCGCTATAGTGTAAAGGTAAGTTAGTAGGAACTGCGGCGGCTCTGCTTAATGAGGCTAATTATCCATTGAGGAAGTCCAATCCAGTCGGGCCTTTCCTGTGATTGCGCTGATTAATTACGACACGGCGGCTCTTACAGCCTGTTAGACTGGCGGAGGCGAGAGGCGAAGTCGCTGCAGTCAGGAGAATTCCCACAATCCACCGCGTCAGCTCTTTGGATTCAGGTGAAGAGCCACTGAGCGAGGCTATCTCATTAGTTTACAAATCAGGTCATTACGGGGGCCTCGTCTCTTCCACGTCGTCTTTACGGAGCAAACTTTGTCGAAAACAGCAGCGGACATTTACTAATTGGACGATTCCACTGACATTTGTAAGTATCTCTGCATATATTCAGGTAGCAGCCTGCCTCCTATGCCACCTATCCTGATAGCATGCGCGCCATGATAAGAAGAAATCTACCTTTTTCCACAGGGAGGATTTTTTATTTTTTTTTCCCCCTCGCCAGGAGGATTGTGTTCGATGCTTCGGTCATTAGCTGTGCCGGTGTTAGCACAGGCTCTCCTTATTTCCTCGGCACATTACAGCCGGCACGTCACCCTCAGCTGCATAAATCTGTGCTTTGTTACACTCCCCTGCCCCGACTCGGAGAGCCATAAGTAATGTGATTGTTACAGTGCCTGGCCACCTCTCAGATATTCAGCAAAGCTATTTTGAGCTTCTCCTGCACACATTTAGATGAACACCTTAATATGATTTGTTCTGGCAATTTTTTTTCTCTATGCCTCATTGGTCTTTTTTTTTTTTTTTTTTGTATATATATATTTTTTTCCTTTTTGAAGGACCAATCTTTATTTAATTGCGGTAATGATGCGATTATATGCAGCCAATAAGCGTGGCTGTATTGCAGTTGCATAAAGGCCGGCTCCTCGTTTGGGAATGGACTTCTGGGGAAATGTGATTGACATTAATAGAAACGAGCGAGGACAGTATTATTGCAAACCGTGGAACAGATTATCAATCCATCTCATATTCCCTCAGAGGACGGCGAGCTGAATGGTTTCACTGTGACTCATGCGTGCGTATAACATCACTGTAGCTGAATGTGGTGGAAAATCTGTCCCGATTTACACGGCTAAGAAATCGACGGTCTCCACAGACGTTTGGCTGCGGCGCAGTGTGGAAAATCGTAATGAAGAGAGGCAAGTGGAGGGGGAAGAGAGAGAGAGAGAGAGAGAGAGAGAGAATCTTGACCTGAATTTTGTTGGTTTGGTGACAATGAGAAAGATAAGTGATTGTGACAGTTGTGAATGATGTTCTGCTACGGGCCTGCGAGCTGCACTGTGGATAAATTGACACCGTTGTCAAACACACTTTCCCCGATGCCCAAACCTCCTGTGAACCATCTAATGTGGCAAATGGGAACCTTAATTCTTCATTAATTCTCAGGGAAGAGAGAAAAGAGAGAGAGAGAGAGAGAGAGAGAGAGAGATTTGGTCGTGTAATTTTCTCCTCGCTGGCTGTTTTAAAGATTCCAATAACCAAGCATTTACAGTTGACTGAGCGAGAATTGCTAACCCCCCCCCCCCTCCGCCCTCCTCCACCATCCGCCCGGCACCAGCCCTCGTCTTCTGCCCCCACTTCTCCTCCACTTTTTACAACATCGACACGCCGGCTGTGAAACCTAGTGATGCTTATAGCCAGACTTATTGCCATGGTTATCTTTAATGACTTTGAAATGTATTGGCCTCGTTAATAAGCGGCGAGGTTATCAATTCCTCTAATTAGGCTGCGTGCTCCCCGAAGAAATTTCACATTAAAGAGCCAAAAAAGATGAGTCGGGGCGAGGGAGGCGCCGCCGCGACGAGGGCGGGGTGGAAGACGGCGGTGGTGTTTCCAGCTAAAATTCAAAGTCTCGTACCCCATCCGGGAGGATTAGCATTAAATTATTGTGCCCCACACCACCCATTCTAATGCTGCAACACCCCCACCGCCCTGCCTTCTTCTTTTCCCCTTGAAAATGACTGTTTCACTTGCACATTATAGCTATCAGCGGATATGTGTGTGTGTGTGTGTGGGGTGGGGTGGGGGGGGGGGATCACAGACGGGCAGGGCCGGGTGGCGGTAATGGGACATGAGCACTGCTGAGGTGTGTAATACGATCAGGAGTTACTGTCACAGAGCACTGATGTGCATATCTCAGGCTGACATGTTGAGGCCGCGGCGAGGCCATTTGGGTAAGCTTTATGTGGCGTTCCGGGGGAGCTTCAGTCAGCCGCCGGTGAGGAATATTGGCCTTTTAGATGAAATGGATGCCCGCCTTCTGTCTCTGTCACGTCTCCGAGTCTGTGTGCTCGGCGGCTCCGAGACAGTCAGATGTACATCACGGCTTCACAGGCTCCAGGAACGGCCTTCATGTTGGACGGAAAAACGGTCGGATTTTCGGTAACAAGCCGAGGATAATTCCAAAATTGGGTTTTTAAATTCACACCGTCAGACTGCAGCATGACAAGGATATCCATTTATCATTGACCCGCAATTATGTATCTCCCAATTCTCGGAAAATACTTGCAATTTCTCAATCACTCCACGTCATATATTTATGTGCATCAGCAGTATGTGTGTCCCCATTCACACATACACACATGCGAAAATAAAGATTAGCTATAAACGTCTGTGATTTATTTGTGCCGCAGCCCCCCCCACACCCCCCACCCCCACCCCAGCAGCCAGACTAAAGCCTTGTGCAAATTTATAACCAAATGTCACTTTTACATGATGGGTTTGTAACAAATATCTGCTGCATATTGTTAAATTAATCTTCCATTTAAAATTAATGGAGTTAGACTCCCCAGGTTCAATGTAATTTGGTGTTCACGGGCAGCGAGCAACGCAGTGTGAATACAGAATGAGCTGAGGCCAAACGGCCTAATCTTCCATCACCTTGAACCTGAGAGGAGAGGACGCCTCATCCAGCAGTGGCTAATGAGATTGTGCTCACCTCCCGGGAGAAAGAGAGAGACGGGGAGGGAGGGAGGGAGGAAGGGTGGGTGGGATTTGTGGGAGGAGGAGGAGGGAAGTTAGAAAGATGGAGGAAACGAGGATGGATGCGTCCAAGTGTGCCACGGCAGAGATATGAGGGGGAGAGAGAGAGTTATGGCGGCGCGCTGAAAGAGGGATGTAAAAAAGGAGGGCGGGAGATATATAGACCCGGCGCCTGATAGCAGCTTGTAGTTTTCCGCCATGCCTCAGCGCTTGTCTTATTTTCGTCAACTGGAAGTCTTTCCGTAGGACGCCGCTGATGTATGTACGAGAGAGTCGGGGCATGTTGGGATGAAATGAATCCTATATCATTATTTCACGATCCTCACCTAGGCCGTGACAAAGACGGAGGACATATTTCACGGCTAAGGACGCGGTACTCAGCGGGGGTAGTCCGTCTCTCCATAATTCATAAAACGAGAAAAGGTTCCCCCCGTGCAAGCTAGGCCACATTATTGTCGGAGAAACCGCGGGGGATAGTTTACCGATACGACACGCGGCGTGGTGAAACCCAAAGCAGACGAAAGTGATTCTCACTTTCTCATGTGGATACGGTGTTTTCCGGAACGGCCTTTTGCGAGGCACTGCCCTCCAGCAGGCGGCGGCGGCGGCAACGCGAGCCAGCCGTGGCGTGAGCCCTGCCAGCGTTTACGGGCTCACATGGTTGGTTTTGGACGGGAGCGGTGTAATCCCGGCCAACTGCGTGGATTAGCAGCTCTGTCCTGTGCGGTGCAGCGTTCCATCGGAAGATCGTCCCACTGCAAACACCGTGACATGCATAACAGAGACATCAGAGCCATCTGTAGTGCTTGGGTAGAGAGTAACGTCTCTTTTCGGGATAATGTGCGTATCCTGCATGGTGGCGTCGCCGCCGTTTGGGTGGAACAACTTTGTATTTCTACAACACACAACACCATGCTCAATCCATGCAAAAATATTGTGTGTGGTTTGTTTTTTTTTCAACTCCACACGGTTGATGGCAATTTGAAAAGCAAAACATTGGAACCCTGTTGAAACCAACTGCAATAGTTGATATTCTTCGACAGCGGGCGTTCATTGACAGGCATGAGATCCTGCAAATTTAATTAGTTTTGGACCGGTGCCCCCTGCTGTTTACCTCCGACTACCCCTGTTTTTAATCACCCCGCTAATGATAAACTAATAATATTATTAATCTCTGCCCAGTTCTAACATGCCTCCCCTCACTCATCATTAATACATATTTCATGAGTTCATTGATTAACTCTTTCTCTTAATCACCTCCTCCTCTCATCCCCCCCCCCTTGTCCTGCCGCGTCCCTCGGCTCGTTTCCTGGCTGGTACATAGTAATTCACACACCTGCGCACTCATTTGTTTGTCCATTCGGTCATTGATTCCATTGATCCGCTGCATTGATCCCAGGCTCTCATTCGCCTCGCGCTCATGTATATCCATCCTTTGTTTGGGCGTCGGGATGACCCTCTGAGAAGCCACTTGGCTCGGTACCACACCCGTCCTGTGTGAGCGATGGAGCGGCCCGCCGCCCGTCTCCTCCGGGGGGGGGGATTACATATTACTGACACGGGCACTGAACATTCAGCCGGCGGACATTGATCAGCAAATAACTTGCTGTTGACCAGCTTTAAAAAAGATTAAAGATTTTGCACTTGTCTGTAAAAATTGATCCGCATGCCTCCCACTGATAATCACAGCCCCCCCACACCCCACACCCCCCCCTCCCCGCCTCCATGACGGCGCCCCGACTCCTCTTCTCCAGGCGTATCGAGTGGGCTGAGAGGTTATAAAGTTCCAGCTGGCAACATTTCTTTAATTACTTAAATCCACTCGATCAAAGCTTTTCGAGCAATTATGTCCATGCTTTCAAGGCCCGAACACAGCGATAAATGGATTAATTCAGCTGGACCTGCACACGGCTAACATTTCCCTTCGCAGGGTCGAGCGGGGGGTCAGCAATAAGTGAGCCCGGTGTGGGGGTGTCGAATCAAACTTACCAGTGAAAGTGCGTTGTGAGCGTAGTCCGCACAGCAGCCCCAGACATTAACGGAGGATAACAACCTTGAGGTGATTCCGGCAGCCGGGGTTGCGTCGGGGTCGACGCTGCGAATGGAGATAAGTGGGATTCACCTCCAAAAGCTTTTAAACCGTATCCCGCCGCCGTTCGCAGCCAGCGACGACTCGAGGGGAGACGAACAGCTTCCGCGTGGTCAAGGAAATGGTGTCGAGAACCTGTCGGCGAGATGTCGTGAATGTGGGACGTTTGCACGAGTCGCTCCGTCGTGCGTCTTATTGGCTGCTTTTGTGTTGACGGCCGAGGTGTAAAGATGAAGTTCCTCAATAGCATCTGAAACATATTTACACCTCGGCATGCCCGTTCCACCATTAACGTCAAGGCTAAGACCTTCTAATGGCAATAAAGGCACTATTCAACTCGTTTTTATTTGAATTTCACCGTTGCTCCATGACCCCATTGATTCTTCAGCAAGAGTGACATTATTCAAAGTAGATTTTAATGGGCAAAATGAGTAAATGCGAATAATCAAAGGTCAAATGTTTCCCAAAGTAGTTGGTGTACTCATTTTATTTTCAGAATGGCTATATCCAGCATTTAGAAGATGTCTATGCCGTATTTATCCAGTCACATGAGAAGAATATTTCTTTGTCAGCTTTGCTTTCATCTGCTTGTCTTTGCAGTTTCTGCTTAAAACAGTAAAAAAAAAACAAAAAAAAAAAAACACACTCAACAGCCATATTGTAGTTGCCCTTGTCAAGCTGCCTTGCACATTTAAAAAGCCCCTGAGACAAGTATACCATTACGAGCAGGTGCATTTGCGTTCCGGTGGAAAACTTATGGAACTATAATTCAGGAACTGTCAAGGCTGCGGTTGACGCAGGTTTAAAATGGCTGCAGGTGACAAACGCAGGATGCAACAACCTGTCCAACATTTCCCACCCGCTCGCTGTAATTACCCGACAAAACCGTGCGCTCGTGTGCAGTAAAACTTTTTTCACTGCCATAGTCTTCATTCGAAGGAGTAAAATTTTTATCGCGACGCTTCATGAGGCGGCTGTAAACAGTAGACATAAACCACTGTACACGGAGATGGCAGGACGACATCAGGAGTGACTTATCAGCCGCTTCCACGATGGCAGATGTTTGTCATAACTTTCACTGTTAAAAACATCTGACTTGGACTCAACAGACTGAAGTAACAACATCATTCTTTCTAACAGCTTCTGGTTCCCATTCAAGTTGTTTATCATGAGAGATGAATGGGGCCGCGTGCTTCAAAACTCAGACCCGTTTTTATCATTTATCATACGTGAAACTACAATACAGTGAACCGTGGTGAAGCCATTGTTGGTTTTTGGATGTGTTTGAACAAAAGTAATTGTATTTTCAGACGGGGGATGTTGCATTGCCCTCCTGGTCTCTTCAATAACGATCGAGTTTGGACGTGAATCGATGACTGTGATCTGTTTAAATGCCGGAGTCGCTGAAGAAATCCCAAACGGAACATTTCCACTGAAGTTGTCTTTCACTATTTCCATATATATTTTTATGGTTGATTTTGCCTCACGGTTTCTCCACATCACACAAGTTGAACTTGTGCTGCATTGCAGGAAGTCTCACATCCACAGTTACAGCGGCTCCCCGACAAAGGAGCAGATGTTGCGTTCCAGATGTTTCTTGAGCAAAGAATTGTGATGAAACCTTTTATAACTCGAACTGCATCTGTTTATCTTGGGCTCCAGGTTCATCCGAGTTAAGGCCACAGGCAGCTGAAGTGTTTCCCCAAAAAACTATTAAGTGAGAGGCAAAGCTACAGCATACTAAGCAGGCTATACAGCAAATTGACAGAATATTAGATTGTGTAATCCCAGCTGATGCATGCCCTCCACATCTCCGCTGCCTGGCTGAAACACTTTATCATATTCAGCCTGCGGGGTAGCATGCACATCATGAAGTTACGTTCCCAGCTACAGATCTACAACCATCGCTAACGGTACCTTTAGCAACTACGTTTATCGGTGAATCGGTCCAATTAGACGTAGCGAAACCCAGCTTCGTGAGAAAGCGGAAGTTGAGTGACGTCATTGTGAAATCAATCTATCTAGGTCCCCATTTACACGTCGTCTTTCTAGGTCCGTTTATATGACAACGGTGCTTAGAGCCACTGAAAACACAACTTTTTGCTTCATCTCCATGGCAACATTTGGGAAATGCAAGGTTTTGGATATGCTGAGCCGAAAAGGCAGTGACCTCCACAGAAGTTTATTATCTTTGACAATGAAACGTGGGGCGAAGGTTATATCTATATATTTATCATTTATTTATTGATTTGTATGTATTTTACAACCTTTTCACAAAAACTATTAACCAGAATTGCACGAACGGTTCAGGGATGATGGGCAGGTAAGATATTTACTCCATTGTAGATATGCTGGAGCTCCGGTGCCTATTGTATCTGCAAGCACACTGCTAACCCCCCCCCACCCCCACCTCTTCTCCACTCTCAGCCAATCACATGCCAGCTCACTCTAACATGCGAACCAACAGAAAATCATTTAACCCTAACGTTGCAACAACATGAAGCGAGTCAAACGACCATGACACGTGACGGAAGGAGCGTTGCGGTGGATCAAATAACCTTGTAATCCATTGGTTTCCGTGGTGACAAATATGGCGTCGCTCACTGAGACACAGCCTGCTGCAGTGACATTATGTTTGGACTCTACCTTGTTGTTTCTGTGCAGCTGCCAGATCCATCACCGACATCAACGACGCAACCTCCACCGTGACACTGCAACGTCATGAGAAATCACATAGGTGGGCCCCAAGATGATGTGTGCCCGAGGCCCCCAGATTACCTTAACCCTAACCCAATGACTGACCCACCACCCAGTGTTCAACGCCGGCTTATCGCCAATTTATCCCATTCAGTCCAACCCTCAGACAGACGGGGGTGTTTTATCAGATTGCAGTGTTGGATAAGAAAGTACGGTTTCACGCTGTTTGGCTGGCAGATGGAGTAGGTGTTACCTGTTTGACTGACAATGCTTTGAAATTTGAGCATGTCAGGTTTTCCTTTGAATTGCTTTTGAAGTGCCTCTTTAAATATTCAAAGATGGCCTCAAAGTTCAAGCTCAAAGCTGCTAACTAGCTTGCAGAAGCTCAGTTCCCGGCGCACACTTCATTGTGCCGAGCATTAAGTCAACATTTGGTATTGTTTTCAAGTTTCTCATGAATACTATATGGGGTATATTTTGGAGGATTCTTGCTGGGGGGCTTAAAAAGTTGAAACGACCTGCAAGAAGAACCGTTACTCTGTGGCCTTCTCTCTCTCTCTCATAAAGACACGAATTCTGTCTGTGTTTCAATGATTTTTATTGTTACGATCGGGCTTAAATTTCACAAGCCTCCAACTTACCATTTTTTTTCCCCCTCACAAACAGCAGATTTAGCTTCTTATTTGTCATATGGCTCTGCAGCCGCAGGCTCGACCAGGGTTGTTTTCAAAAAGCATCAACTATATGTCGCCCATTTTAAGACTTTCAACTGAAATAATGCTGCGACTGTCCTAAACATCAAAGGACGGTAATAGCATTTGTTTGCGGCTCACTATGGGGTGTATTTATGTGGTTTTGCACAGAGAAAAAGCTCCTTTGTTTGACCAACATCATACAGATTGTTCAAAGCACTATATTCAATTTGGCTCAAATAAAAACAATCGGCTCTGGCGGTCATTAAATCGAGCTGAACTTCACATCTATGCAGGAGCGTCATGGATGAAGTTATCGGCTCTTTTCCGTCCCCGGTGGAAACGTGCTTCCTCTGGAAATGCCTTCGCGGGGCACGTAGGGACAAGCTGAATAACTATCTGCTCACCCAGCGAACATATGATGGCGTCAGCACCTATCAAGTTTAACCTCGTTCATTTTTTCTCATTTACACATTTAAATGTCTTTTTTTTTTTTTCCCCCCGTCTTTCTTTTCCGAGCCTCGCAACTTTTGATTTAATGACCTGCTTAATGATCAGCTCATGGGGGAGTTTCCAAAGACTAAGTGCAGATTCACGTTTTAAAATGCAGGCTTAGCAGAGGCAATCTCTGCTGCCAAGAATGGATTTTCCCTGGTGCCCCGATGGTGAAGTAGTTAAGCTCCTCGTTGTAGCCCATCCAAGTTCGTATGCTGCGCTCTGTATTTCTCTGCCTCGTTCCGTCTTCCAGCGCGTCACGAAAACACCGAAATCCGACCTTTTTGCCTCGCGTCGTCCCCGACTCTTCTGTCGTTTCTTTGGATTGTCGCAGATGAATTTCAGGTATAGATACCGAGCTGGTGGGGAAATATATATGAGACGGGTCTAGAATATAAACTCCCCATAGAGGAACCAGGTATTGCATTGCATAATGCGAGAAACTCTCCTCTGCTTACACTGGGATCAAAAGACGCGGGAGGAAAGGGCCTTGAAACATTTATGAGTTGTGACAGATCTGACCTGGGGGAAAACATCCCTGATCTGATTGTAGAACTTGGAAATGCTCCGATTGGACCAGGAGTCTCCGTGGTTTTCTTAATTTATCCCCCATGTTGCTGACGCACACTCCTGTCCAGCAGAAAATACTGCAGCCTCCCCGAGTGAATAGCTTGCGGGTGACAAATAGCTCCTGCTTTACACTCCATTTGGTCGGAGGCAGCTCACACCCTCCTCCCTGTCTTCCCTGCTTCCATCCTCCAGCCTCCCATCATACCCTGCCCCTCCTGCTTCCTCTCCAGGCGCTGACCTTTCAGATGATGCCTTTCCTGGCCTCCCTGGCCAGCGGCTCCCCCGGGAGCTATAATGGACTCGGTGTTAATTGCCTGTTGAAGGACAGAGGCAGTTCTGCTCGGGCTGATTGCAGACTCCCTTGAGACTACAGCTGTCTGTTTGTGTGATTGTTGCTCTAATGCAGCACGGCTGGATAATCCACCCCGCATGTGCCCACACACATGTAGACAGGCTCAGTGCAAACGCTACACACACACACACGCACACACACATTATCCACACGTACTGGGTTTTTTTAGGTTACACAATCCTGTGTTACATTGAGGTCTTGGTCTTTTGATGGAGAAATTGGATTGTTCTGCTGTAATGCCGTGTGCGTTTGTCTCGCCCGCAGGAGTCTTTGAATTTATCCTCTCTGTACATTGGAGTGGATATTGAGACATTGCGTTCTGCTTCATCCTTTTACCAGTACCTGCCCCCAAAATATGATAGGAGAAGTGGTTCACTTCAACCCGGACTCCCCCCCGTGGCCCGGGTGTCAGCCTAATTCATAGCCTCAGACGAGAGACAGAGAGGAGAGATTTATCACCCACTCTGTGGATTATTTTTCCTATCTTTTATTCAGGGGAATAGCGCTGAGTGTAAGGTTAACTCCTTCAGCCCTCTGCGTCTTGAGGGTCATTGAATAATACACCTCTGCTGTGCTGCCATTTCCATGGATACAGACCCTTGTGTTCCACGGAGTTGAAAGGATAAAGGAAACATTTCTAAGACGAGCAGGTCAGTGGAAAGTATTTATCTTTATTAGAATACCTGTAAGAAGTCACAACACGCTACGTCACCTTTGACTGGAGGAGACTTGTAAGCCTGCCGGGGAAAAAAAAACGAGGCTATTATCAAGTTGAGAATCATCCGTTGCATTTTGGATACCCGTTTAAATGACGGTGTTAATTGGAGCCACTGAAAATGGAACTTTCAACTTCCAACGTGGAACTTTTTAACAATGCTCAGAGTCTATCGTCACGTAACTGTGCAAATGTTCAGGCCCCGTTTCCATGTCGACGGCGGAGACGCATGCTCACCACGACTGAAGTGAAAAGTTCTTTCTCCCATGTGAAGGTAGATGGACAATAACAACAATGAGCGTCATGAGTCGCAGTCCATATTCTCCTGGGACTTGGTACTTTTATTTTGACAGTCACCGTGATAACGATCCCACTTTGTCGTCTGTCCTCTAGAACGTCTGTGACCTAATATTGTTAACGTTTATATTGCTCTCTGTGTGGCTTCATGACAAAAAAAACAACAACAACGACACCCACTCGGGGGCCAGACATGCTAACTACATTGTTTTAAGCTTTTGCTGTGTCGACGCGAAAACTCTCAGATCCGAAAACGCAAGCGATGCGTTTTCATTTGAAACGTCGTGTAAACGTGGCCTCAGTGATGAGGAAAGCAGGTGAACGTTTATAGACTCACACACACACACACACACACACACACACACATACCTATGCCTGCGTGGCCCTTCGCCGGGGCCTTGATCTCTGCGGTTTGAAGTTGAAAGTAGGTCCAATGGCGCTGGCGGCCACAGAGTGATTCCGGCTCGATAAGGACCACCTTTCATCCCGCCTCTGAACATCTCCGAGCCATGCTGTCACGGTGATGGCTGATTTGCATGAACAGCTTGCCTGCCGGGCAGAAGAGGCTCGGAGACGGCCACGCCGCCGATTTATTTTGACATACTGCCGGCTTCCCGCGAGCCGACAATGTGGAATTTCTAAAGGATTCTGAGAACTCAATATTGACCGTGACAGACGTGAATATTTTGCCACGGCCATGAAGTCACTTTCTAACACTGTGTGTGTCGTCAACTTGGACTGAAGTCATGGGAAAAAAAACAACCAAAAAACGAGTCCATATTTGAAAAGTAGGGTTGCACTGATACCGATACCAGTATTGGTTCCATCAGGATTGCAATACCTCAAGCTTGCAATTACTAAACATATTCCATTTGAATGGTATACCTTAGTGTGTGTATTTTTTATCCACGCATTTTTCATTAGGGCCTCGATCCGACGTCATAATTTCCAACATGCATATCGTTTCAGGGGAGTGCGGTGTTCGGTGCCTAAGAACAAGCTCAAGTCAACTAGAGATGCTTAATGTTTTCAAAATCCGTTTTGGTTAAGTGGACATGATAAATCATTTCCATTACACACATGACTAATTTTTTTTAATTTAGCCAGGGATTCAATTAGCTGGTGTCTGATGGGAGGACTGTGGGAGGAAGAAAAAGTCCAGCATGCTACATACAGCAGCATAATCACATTAAAAAGCCATGAAGGGGCCCTTGTTAAGACCAAGAAATCACCTTGAGTTAGGAAAAGAATAATTCGAGGAATGATAGACCTCTTGGGTAAATTCAGCCATGAGCCAGTTTAGCTTAATGACACATAATATTTTATTGACAATAAATTGTTTCCAATTATTACATTGGCACGAAAAATACTTGTAACTGTTGCCTTTACTACTGGTGGGTGCAGTCGGTTGGTTTTGTAATGAAACCACACACACGCATGCGCTCAGAGAATAATATGATAAAAGACATTAACAATGGGAGTACGCAGACGTTCATATGGACAGGTGACGAAGTTGGATTTAGTACGACGACTCAACTATAAAACTACCAAGTCACAGGAGACATGACACTCTGTTGTCGGTGTCCACCTACTGAGCATGTGCAGAACAACTATTTCCACTGAGGCGGAGGGTTTTCAAAAACTTCATCACTCCTACTGTGTCCATGCTTACTTCTCAGAGACACAACCTCTGATCCCTTTATTTTCTATGAGAAATCCACATTTTCTTGGTCGCCAAAGACAGAAGTGAGAGGAGAACTTGATTTGTTCCCCAGTGATCTCCTGCGCTGCTCCGTCTCCTGCCTACAAAGCAAATTGCATTAACGGTTGTCGATCAGTCGGGAGGTTGCGGAGGCCGACGGCTCTTTGTCTTTAATCAGCATTACCACGCCTGTTTAGTTTTGGGGGGGGGGGGGTTTGGCTCAAGCTGTGGAATGCATCAGCAGCCTCCCATGAGCAGTTTGAGAAGGCTACTAGCAGGTGGTGGAAGGTGTGAAATGGGCCTTTGGACAGGGCGGTCGTGGCGAGGATAATGCAGCCTTTCAGGCCGGCTCTGGCTGGGGCCCCCTTTGTGCCCGGAGCTGACATGCTACTTCACCGAGGCTCCTGAAAGGTTCCATTTTGTTCAATTTGTCTAAAAGCTCCTGACTTATGTGACAATTTAAAGACTGCGGATGTTAAAGTTCCCTTAACCCACCGACGACTGAATGGGTTTTCTTTCTTTTCTTTTCTTTTTTCTTTTTTTTTGATCTGACCGTCATTCCTCACACGATCCCAGTCGGCAGAAGAGGGTTGAAGAAAACGAGTTGAAAGCTGCCGAGAGGGGCACCCTGCTGGGAGCTCCTTATAGATGACCAGGGCACTCTGAAGAGGCCCAGATGACTTTAATTCCGTGGAAAGCGTGAGAACTCCACGAGGAGCGGAGGATGGATTAAGTTCCTGGTTGGTGCTGGCAAATGTAACCATTTGCACATCAGGTCCAGATTATTGAGCAGGACTGAATCCGCGAGGAAAGCAAATGTGACTCCTGGCTTCTCTGGACTTTTTTTTTAATTTTATTTGTTTTTATAGTTTACAGGAGGGCATGGTACGATCCTTGACTTGGCTTACAAGTGTCTCAGGGCCTCGGCTTTCATGCATATTGTAATGGGGAAATTTCACAACACACGATAATCACATTGTGGCCGACTGGAACAGTTTAAAGTCGTTATTACTCCTGTTTTTGTTCTCTCGCCTGGATGCTGTTTTTGTTTCAGAGTAATAATGTCAACAGCTCCGGTTGTGGTGCCTCGCCGAGACATCTTGCTTTAATACGGAGCCGGCGCTTGAAATTGGTGTTGTTGCTCGCCGAGTCAACAGTGAGACGGTCAGCGAGGTCCCTGTGCGGTCGAGCATCATGGCACACATGACGCGTGGATCATTTCCACGCAGCCATGTCCCCGTCTCTGCTCCCGATTAATTATTACTGTCTAACCACAGAACTGTCCCCGGTGCACATGCAGAACAAGAGGCAACACAATGGAGGTGCAGCCGACTGTTAAAAGCTATTATGTCTTTGAAACGAAACGGACATGGAAGTCGCGGTGAGGCGGTGTGCCGAGAAACCGTGTTAGGAGTTCAAGGTTTAAGTAGGGCAGAGCGCTCCGGAGTGATCTGTGGCACTCTGCAAAAGGGCAAGTGAGAAACACAGTGCCGTCTCAGGACAATGTGATGAATTACTAAAGAGGCGTATTTCCACAGAGCGCCGCTTGAATGTGCAGTGACATTTAATATCGAGGACGCTGTTGTTCCTGTGATCAAATGATGTGCTGTTAAAAGTGCAGGGGGACATTGTGACTCTCACTACGCTTTAGTTTGAGGCTTTGATCCTTTAAATGTCATTTGTTTTGATGAATTTGCAAGATTAGGGTTGAAAAACGTTTTTTTTCTAATAGCGATAAGTTCCTCAAAAGTAGTTTTTTTTTAATGATCAGCTGAGTGTAGATTTTTATAAATGCCTGTCATTTTTGATTAATTCCACTTTCACAGAAAAGGACTGAGTTGAATGAGTTATAAGAATAATAACGCCACAGTTACTGTGTTTTTAAAAGAAAGTTCATGTTTCTTTAACAGTTGTACAGGGATAATTACCTCAGCAGTTTAATGTCAAATGATAGACTTGATGTGTCTGTGAAAACTTTGCAATGGAGTTTTAGAAAATACCACAGCGGTGTTGTAACTTTTAAGTGTCAGATTGTTTGGTGTCGTGTTTAATTTATGCACACCTCATTAAATCGGATCGTACGTAGACATTTTCACAGAAGCTGGATGTGTGTTGACAAATAATACAGCGGCTCGAAAGATCTCCACCATTGAACATATACGGATAATCCCAACATTCTGGTTTCAATGGATTAGTTGATACAATCAACAATGCGAGTGCAAATCCATGCAGCAACAGTGGAAACAAATAGATAGGACTAAATAGAAATGACATTAGAGAATAAATCAACTCATCCATTCACAAGTCTTTATATTAACCGTTTAATGTCCTCAATAAAATAAAGCCATGAAAAATGTAACTTAACCAAATGAATTAGCAGGAGATTGAAGGGTTAATTATGACTTTATGACGAGAGAAAGCAAGTCCCTGCTTTGAACTCAGCCGGCAACGTTTTGAAATGCTGAAACCGATGTAGTTTTCATGTCTGACCACTAGTGGGTGCTGTTTGTTCTTGTAATACCTGTATAACCACACACGCATTCGAGTGTGTGGACATTTTGTATGGACAGGGAACAAGTTGGATCGCTATTGTTGGTGACTCAACTGTAAAGCTACCAAGTCCCTGGAGAACGATTGGAGCGTTTTCCCCAAAAAGTTCCACCCCAGGAGTTGTTTTAAAAAAAAAACGTGAGTTTTCAGTGGACACCCGAAACGGTGCGGGAGTTTTCTGTTTTCTTTTGAAAACGTTGTCCTGGACTGAAGTAAAATGACAATATGAACTCGTATCATATCATCCCTTCTGCTTCTTTTTATTTTTTTTTAAAGCCCATTGACGCGTGTGTAAATGTTAAGTCGGGTAAGAAAGAGTTAAGTGGCGAAGACGGACCTCGCCTGCTCTTCGGATGTCACGATTCATCTTCGGGGCTGAATATTTCATGTGGTAATTAAAATTTGTAGGTCAAGTCTCCTATGACACCCGGTTCCACTGATATGGGGGAGAGCGGTGTTGCCCCTCTTTAATTCCCCCCCTTCACCCAGCCGAGATTTAAAAGATGAAGGATGACATTTTCTCCCATTTTGTAAATTAATGCAATTGATCTGGCTAACAAGTACAAAGTTAGGTTTCCAAATGCAGCATGATAAAGAGATTAAGCCCTTAAATGGCTTTCCAAAGGCAATCTTTATTGCAAGCCCTAAAGTAAGGGCATTGAACTTTCAATTAGAATTTCTAATGGGCTATTGACTGGAATGTATTAAATGTTGCTACACAGCTATATAGATCCTGAGAGGGGATTTTTCTCGATCCGGGGTACATGACCCCAAAATCCCCGGGAGTGAGGGAGACACACAAATACTCCACAGTCACCTGATGAGTGTGATTGAGCCGGGCATGTGTTTTCTCTTCTTTGCTATGTTCACATTGTAATTGTTGCTGTAAAGGTATTTACTCTAATCGACATCATGTTGGCCCACCTCTATAATCTATTGTAATTTCAGCGAAACCTTTTGATCCCCGTATTCTTTTATTTGTGGTCCGTCTGTCTTTCTTTCTTTCTTCTTTGGTTCCATGTCAGCTTGGTTCAATCTTCGCCTTGTGCTTTGATGTCGCTCCAACATCCTTTGTTAGTCTTAATTTCCAAGGTTGTCCGTATCCAAGCACATGAGCTGTTTCTAATTTTCCATGATTGATCTGGCGGGGTGGGGTGGGGGTCCAAATCGGATTTAATTGCCCCTAATTCCATATTAACTGTTGTCAAAATATTTTTACATGTCATACTAATTCAGCACCGCTACTCCTCGAACTGCACGGTCAAGGAATGCTACATCTGTTTTTCATCGTCTCTGCATCCTGCTCCTCTGCGCCTCTCACTTTTTCCATCTCGCAGCCATAATTTTCCTCCCTCCTTTTGTTTTTGCCAGCCTCTCTATTCCATTCTTGCGCGCACACACACACACACACACACACTGTAGCTGCAGGTGATTATAAGCTCTGAGAAAGCTGCATCAGGATACAATTTGTCAGGGCCTAACAGCCCATTCTGTTCTGAGGGGTTAACATTCTGTTTGTGTTACAGTGCATTCAAACTCTAATTAAAACAACATTACATTCCCCATCTGCCAATCTCCCATAATCTTCTTTAATTGCTGTAATTAAAGTATATTTACATGTGCAAAATACTTGTAATTTAGCAAATTGCACTCTACACTCTGCACATTTAATCAGCGGCGCTGCAGCGGAATGGAGTGATTTTGGTGTTTTGATTTCAGCGGTGGGCTGGTTCTGACGGGGTAAGTGGACCTCTGCCTGAGGTCTCGCGGAGGTTAGGAAAACAAGTCACTGGAGGAGTATTGTCATTGGGCCCTGATTGCAGCTCGTGTGGCTAATTATAAGCCTGTGCTCCCTTCGTGAAGCCGCATCCGTAGCTCGTCTGCTTGCTCGCCTCCTGATTGACATCAACCGTCCTCCTTTCATTTATTCCGAACGCAAAGTGAATTTACCGAGGTGGGTTTGCCACCCAAACAGAGCGAGCCGAGATGAAGGCGGTAAATACCTGGGAATTAAACCTGCAGCTGGCTCGGCAACTGCTGCCGTAATGAAAACCTCCAGTAACTGGCGCAGGCTGAAGAGGAGCGGCATGCTTGCTTTCAGATTATTGGCATTAGATAGGGATTAATCTGGAAGAGGGAATTTGTCAAGCTGTAGCTTTATATTAGCGCCCTTGATAAGCTAGCTTTACAGTGATGACACCATATTTCAGAGACTTCCCGCGCACTCCCGGTTTACTCAGTGCCTTTCGCTGAATGCCGAGGCCACAAGCTGTCACTTGGACAAGCTGCTGTTGATCCGCAGTGTTTGTCGACGGTCTTACAGTGAGTACAGTCATTAGAAAACTCTCGGTTCCGGTTCTCGGCGAGGCCAGTGGGACGGTCATGTCTGGAAAGCGTCCCTGGCTCTCCGTCTTGACTGTTGCTGAGCAACTGGCATCGCTCACGTCCTCCTGGCCTAATTACACTTCTGCCTACTTGGATGAGAGGAGCCCCAATCAGGCCAGATGGAAGCAGATGTAACAGCTCAGCAGTTTGGAGACGGAGGACGGGGGGGGGGGGGGGGGGGGTTGGGGAGGTGGGTCCCGGGATGACCTCCTCTCCCCTCCGACCTGCGGGGACAGTCGGACGGAGGCAGGTGGTGGCAGACCTGGCAGGAGGAACTGCCACCACCTTAGTAATTGGGCACTTCCCCAAGAGCTTCCCCGTCCCGCTATAGCTGCTTGTTAGCGTCACGCCGGCACCGTGCACATCATTAGGAGACGCCGCAGAGGGAACCCCCCCCGAACTGAAGAGAGGTTTTTGTCAGGAGGGGCTGTCGTGCTTTTCCATTCCCTTAATTCTGATGAAAAGTCTTCTCCGTGTCGTCATCATAATAGATGTTTGCTTCGTTCTCCTCACCGAGGTTTTAATTGCTCCTCATATTAGTTTTTTTTTTTTTTTCCTAGCAGCCTGATATACAGGTTATATCCAGTTTGAGCATGAAAGGTTCGCCCGTAGCGGAGACGTTTGGAAAGCACACTTGACGTAACTCGCGGGTAGCGCGTCGAAAATTATGTTATAAGACGGACACAGCCCCAAATCCTCATTAGCTGACACGTAGTTTCTCTTAATTAGTTTCCATTCACTGTAATTAGCGTGGACGAAGCTAATCATCTGATGTGAAAGCAATCTAACGCTTGGGATCCAACGTCCTTGGCCTCACTTTGATGTCAGGTTCAGACATTTTCTCTCTTCAGGTGGCTTCCCTGCGAGCTTTTTAAGACGAAAAGACTCTCGTTACGCTTCCTAAAGGAAATGTTTAAGACCTGCAGCCTTAAAGTCCTTCATATCTACCTACAAACGCACACATTAAAGGCTAATAAAGCCCTTTCAACAACCAATAATCGTATTTTAACCAGCGTGAGTTGAAAGCACGTTAATCTATTTTTTTTTTTTTTTTTTTTTTAATATAGCTCCTTCTCTGGCAGTGACATTTCCACGACCTTACACGAAGACATGAAGGAAAGGCAGATATCGTGACGACGGTGCTGGGATGTTTGGAGCTTCCGTCGCAGATCAAAACAATTGCGTGTTGTGTAACACAATGGGGCAGGACCGCGAGTCGAACGAGAGCGAGTGATTGAGGATTGCATTGTCGGAGGCAAGTTCCAACAGCCGAGTGATTGATGGTCTCTCTCCGCCTGTCAAGCCCCTGCGAGAGATCCTCCTCCCACTAATGGAGCATTTCTGCCAATCATCTTCTGTCTTCCAGTGGTTAAAGGGCCCCACTGCTCTCCGGTGCTCCGCCTTTGTTTTTGAATGCGAGCACGTGACTTTTAACAAATTCATCCGGCATCAAAGGTTTGATTCGGTTTGTCTTAACAGCCGTGACGGGCGGGGTTGCACAGGATATGAGCTTTTGATTAGATTTTCTGCTTTGTGGTGCTTTTGTGATTCTTTATTGATACCGCATACCTCATGTGATCCTCCTCAGATCTAAAATGTGTGTCGGCTCACCGCAAAATCATCACGCCTAATCTTTTGGCCGGAGACGAGAGACTTTTGAGGTCTATCTGATCCAAAAGTCCGATTTTTTTTATTATTTTTTTTCCCGTTGAGCACCGGGGGTTACCTCGTCCCTCGCTCAGCCCCTCTTCGCTGTGGCTTCTAACCCTGATCTAAAGCAGAACCCTGTTTATCCCCTCCGCTCACTGTTGTTACGACAGTGATTATTTAAGACTAAAGGGAGCTGGACAGGCCCACATTAAATTAGTTGTGTATCGACCAAGCAGTATCGTATTTCTGACATTTTAACATCTTTCTGTCATTCACTGGTTTCTGTCTCTTATTATTTCTTTCCTAATATGCTTTTGCTTTCCCACAGGCTGGATTCTTTTTTTTTTTGTGAAATGGAGTGTTTGGCATGAACTTTTGCCATATGCCTGTAGATTTGCCAAAAAAATATTCAGAGCGGCTCTTTTCTCGCGCCAAGTATTTGGCCATCTGCTTAAGTCTTTAACCAGCAGCGTCCAGGGACTTCATCAAGCTTGAACTGTGAAGTCAAATGGTTTTCTTCAGCTCCCAAATCAAGCTTCGGCACTGCTGTGCAGATTTACTGCTCTGGCAGTTCCAAGCAATCACACATATATTTTATTATGCAGTACATAGTCACATTTATGGGATTTGTACTTAATGACAGCAAGGTTTTCCCAGAGCTGCTCTTATGTCATTAAAATTAAAATATAGTTAAATTCAACAAAGTGGTCTCTTTTGAATCCCTGTAAATCACGTTTAGAAGTAACATTTCGCAGACAGAAAATCTATTTGTGTTAGTATGATGGTAAGTGTTAAGTATCTGCAAATGAGGGCGCAGACGGATAACTCCACCAGCTGCAATAGTGATCTCGCCCAGCTCTCCAGCTCTCCGGCTGGACTTTATGCGGGCCACACTGCCACTTGCAGACCGAGGACACTTAAGACAGGACGCTCTGCTGGAGAATGTGCCGCTCGTCAAACCGGCGGAGGAGAAAAGATAGCTTTTCCACGGAGGTGGGGTTCATTATGCAGCACACAGGACACCATTATTAGCCCCATTACACACACTGACAGCCGCACATTCATTCTCCCATACCTGCTTTTTAAAAGCCCCCATAAATAATGAGGGCTGCAGCCAGCTCCGTCTTGGAGGAAAGGAAAAAGGTCATTACTGACCGGCCCGCCATTTGTCAAAATTATTTCATAATCCCAGGTCACGAGGAGGGTTTTTGCTTTAGTTAATTGTAGATCAAACCAGCGAACATAAATTTTCATTAGCGATCAATTTGCTGCCCTCTGCAGAGTGTGACCCTGTCTGCTCTTTGTTGTGGTTATCGGTGACAGCTGTGAACAAACTGAGACGCTCTGAAATGCTGAAATCCAGACTGTGGTTCGGGAAAATAAAGCCTCGGGATAATTAAGAATGTTTGTGTCCTGCGGTAATCGTATCGATTACTCCCGATGGGTTTCTCCATCGACGGAGCAAAGCGACAGCGTCAGTGTGGATTTGTTGCTGCGCCGTTTTGATTTAGAGGTCACCATGCTGTCCTGGTTAAATGTGCTCCGACTGGTAATCGGTGGTGCTGTGCAGCATAATTACCCCAGCTTTTATCAGAATGACCTCTCTGACAAACTTCCCTGGCGGAAGGAGACACCTGAGAGCTTCCACACTTCCAATCTGCCCTTGTTTTATCGAAAAGGCCCCGCCTGAATGGATAATAGAGCCCCTGTACTCCCAACAGACGTATAATGGAGGGTGGAGTGGTCCTCTTTGGCAGACTGCTGCCTCTTCCCTGCACCAGAGAAACCAATACCGGGCCTATCAGCTGATATATGACACTAATACACAGGCTGACTGGGGCCCTAAACAGAAAAGAGGGATTGTTCTGACTTTCGACTGGCTGTAGGATCCATGACTCACAGGTACCGCACTGTCTGGCCCCTGAGACCGCTCTAATTGCTTTACATCTGTACAAAGGTTTCTTGTAATCGGGCCTTCTGCCTCCATTTGTCTTCCTTTCAGTCTCCTAGTGAAGGCCTTAATTGGTCTTAGTGGGGCTTTTCTTCCAGTTAGCTCCTGGGCCCGAGCTCGTAGAAGACGTTACCTCGAGGGGGGTGGGGGGGTGTGGGAAGGGGGGGTTTGCTGGCTGCTAGTGGTTGGGGAGGTTGCAGAAGAGAGGAAGTCAATACTTCTTTTACCTTTAACACTTTAATTAATGTTCTCCTGACAAGCGGTTTTCCCACAGCTTCACACGGGGGGGTTAAGCTTCTGGGAGCCACACGAGAAATCAAGACTTGTACAGCTTTGTGAGAAAACCTCCCATGCAGCCTCCAGTGGCCAATCGACATTTGCTGAGAATCCAGTTCTTTCCGTGTTGATTGTTAGTGCACATTTTTTTTTTCTTTTTTTTTTCTTTCCTGTCCGTGTCTGCGTGACTGAGAGCTCGTCTTTGTTGTCTCGTCATTTTTCCCTGCATTTCTAACCCAAATCCTGTGACCGCCACATCTGGTTATTTGGAATAATAATTGCAACATGTTCCAAAACGTTGGATGTTTTTTCTCCATCCGCCGTTGCGCAATCGTCTTTTTTTGTTCGCGTGTTTTTATGCTCGCACGTAACAAAATACTTTTTCAAAACCTTCTAAGGACATTTTCTTCGCTTGAATGTGCCCAGATAAAAAGCCAATATTTCATATTTTTCTGTTGCGCCCCCCCAAAAAAACCAACAAATTGGGGGAGCAAAAATGGAAAAGAACCTGTTTACACTAATTACTATTGCAATTAGAATTTTTTTTTTTTACTTCTTTAGTAAAAGTCTAAATCCTCTGAGTACATCAAATGTCTCCACAGATCTCTATTTGCTTTCATTAAACTACGGGAGAGTGTTTACTTGAAATAAAGTGCTGCTGGAAGCCCGGGCAGACTCCCCGAGCGTAACGTGACCTACCTCTCTTTATCTGACTCGACCCCGTTCACACTTGTCTCTCCCCGGAGATAACAGCTCATGTACATTGCTCGGTAAACCACATTTCACATCTTTAATTTAAGATAGCAGGGCGTGTCATATTCTTATCCTCGCACAAGAAACTGCATCCCAGAATATAAAATGTTATTCTATGGAATATAATATAGTGTCATTCCTAAAGGAGTGCCTAATTTCCTTATAGATTTCAGCATTAAATGAGTTGCGGTTGGTGAAATGGTACATAGATTTCACTTTGAGTGGCACTTTTCCATTGCTTGAACAGCTCCAAAGTGCTCCACACTGTGAATCACATTCACCCATTCACCCATACATTCACACACCATGGGATGTGGCTGCCATGCAAGGCACTCAGGCCATCCACTCCCACCAGGGAGAGAAGGGGAAGTGAACCTGCCACATCCAAATTGTGAGACGACCAACCAGGCCACAGCTGCTGCTACACAAATCTGCTGCTGCAGATTTGTGTATCAGAGCGAAATAGAGTGTAACATAATTCTTGTTTTTGACACAAACGCTGCTACTGTGGCCGTAAATAGTTGTTTCTGCGCGCGTGTGGCTCGATGGACAATAACAACAATGGCGACCTCCGGGGTGTCGTGACTCCCGGTCCATATTCTCCTGGGACTTTGCAGTGTTAGAGTTGAGAGTCACCATAAGAGCGATCCAAATTTGTCATTCGCCCGTACAAACGTCAGTGTTTTCGGCATTGTTCATATTGTGCCAACTCGTGACCCTACAAAACAATGCGTTTTGGGGTTTTTTTTGCTCGAAATGTCTACGTTACACTCCTTTCTGCTGCTCATGTCATGATTGACCTGGCCGTTTCTGCAGGCTTTGTACCGGTGTGTTGGGTGGTTTTACTTTGGCTTTGCCTCCTTTCTTGAAACCCTGCGGAGCCGAGTGAATAAAGGACGTGAGCTCTTGTCAGGAGTGTCGAGCGGGAGCCCTCCTCTGCTCGGTGCCGCTCGGCACTGCTCTCTGCATTTCCTGCTGACTGACTGATATGGAGCTCGGCTGCCAGGGCTTAAATAGCAGCTGTAAGCGTCCAGCTGCTCCCTGCCACGCTCCACTTCTCCCCAGATGGCTCCGAGACATTCCAGCAGCCCTCCGGAGGAGCGTTCATGAGGAAAGTGTTATGGAGTGGCTCTCTGAAACACCAGGGAGCTTCCCTCGCCGCTCCACAGTCGCCCTCCTCCTCCTCCTCCTTCAAACCCCCGGGCCCAACGCCCAAATCAGGGGAGGGCTGCTTATGCATCCTCGTTTGCCAACTCACCCACGGGAGGCGGCACAGATGGTGGTGTCCGCAGCGCAGGCCAGCATGCAGCAGGGCCCGGGGTGGGATGGAGGAGGGGGCGGTGGTGGTGGTGGTGGGGGGGGGGATCTTGGAGAGAGCGCATAGCATTCCTGGCCCGGGATGCCACCGATATCCCCCAGGAGGAGCTCACGCTGGCCCTCAGCGGATGACCGGCAGACGTCTGGCGGCTCGGCTCATCTCCGAGACGCTGCAGTGAAATGTTTTCCTTCCTCCACACAGGCATCTCTGATAAAGTGGAGTTTTTCAGAGCGCCGCCGGGCCAGCGGGGAATGGGTTTTGGTGGAAACGAGTGCATTCAAAGTCATCGTAATTTTCCTTGAACACTCGTTAATATACGAGGCTGGCTCCGGGGCAGCAGTCTCTGACCTTGGCTGTGTGTTTAAGTGATGAATGGTCCATCAGCTTCGCACCGCTGAAGCGAACCACAGGGTTCACTTCAACCATGACATTGCCCACAGAGATAATATCATGTTTAACATATCCGGCACTCACACTGTTCTCAAAATATTCTTGTTTAAAGGTACCCAGAGGCTCCCTGGCCACTGGTGGCTCTGTAATTTAATAAATGCAATCTCCTATTTCCTTGTGATTACAGAGTAACAGTTTGTAGAAACCAAAACAATCACGAAGAGCAGAATGTATTATGAACAGTTCAGACTAGAACGTTGTTTGGGAGCTAGTTTTTGTTCTGTCGTAAGGAAATGCAGTTTTATGAAAAATCCTGGCTGAAGCCCTGTACACACGACAATATTTTAAGTGGAAATGCAAAACTTTCATTGTCCTACATTGCCTTACACTGTGTGTTAGACGTACTTAACAAGACATGTGGGATGGTATGAAAATCCGGTGGTGAGAAGAGGTGAAAATGATAAAAGTAGACGAAATCCACTGGTTTTGCCCGAGGCCATGGTTTTTTTCCTTGTATATCCTGCCAGTTTTTATTTTTTTCTCCATCCTGATGGGCGCTTGTAACATTAACAGGTGGATGACAGCTACGACAGCAGAGATTATCCTGATTCTGGACTTCATCGACGCTCTTTTCGCCACCTCCAGACCCAGTCTTGACAAATTCTCGCTTGTCTTTCCTGAGCTGCTTTGTCTCTCCAAACACACAGACCTTCCCCTTTCTTCTTCTTTTCCCAGCGGCCGGAGGGACAGGCAGCAGGCTAAAGGGATGGAAACAGGTCGTTGTTGCCCCCCAGCTGTGGAGGCGGGAGCGGGGGTCCTTGCTCCACTGACCTTACTGTTATCCTTGCCGTGACAGGAAACATACATCATAGCGGGGCCTCTAATGGGAAACACATTCTGCCACGACTTGATCAAAGCCAGGCTGCCCTGACAACAAAGTGCCCTGTAATGCCGTATTTTGACCATATAATTGGAGAGTAATTACAGCTGACAAAATACGCGAGTGATTTTCTGTATTTTTCTTCTTTCTTGTGTCTTTCGGGCATCAGAAAGCCCCAAAGGAGGGCTGTCATAAACTGCGTTGGATTATTGTGTGTGCTGAGTTGGCTTTAAAGCTCTGGAGCGGGCCCCAGGATAGGTTCGTTTTTATTGGATCCCGATTGCCTTATTCAGAGACACTACTTACAACACACAGGAGTAACGGTGGCCTAGAAAAACGTCGGTGCACCGCATGCTGGTTAACCGTCACCGGCTGCCAAGACTCTCCCATAAAGATTTTTTTTTTTTTTAAACTGCATGCATGAGTCTCGTGACTTCAGCTGGATGAAGTTTATTCTCTTTCCTCTGATGACATGGTCGAGATCAGTAGTGTCAAACATAAGGCCTCTGGGCTAAAACCGACCCGCATTAGTCTCCAATCTGCCCCGCTAAACCAACAAGCAAAACATTTTTTAAAGAAAACATTTTTTTTTTGTTTTTTTTAACAAAAAACACTAAGATTGTTGAGTTGAGATATCAGTGACACAATCCTCGAAGCATTTAAATTTTAAGGTCCAATATTGTACAGTTTGTCAACAAATTCACAAAGGTGTACAACAACATGGTATTCAAAGAGTATTTCTCCAAATCCAGCATTGGTCCCGAGTTTCTAAAAGTCCCTCTCGTGAGCTCGACTGAGAACAGGCTGTTTCTGTGTCTGTACCTTTAAGTCCTCATGCGCTGTGTCTGTCCGCACCTATTCCGTCTCCATGTTTTCCTGTAACGTTTGCGAGGGGGAAAAAATGGCCGCCCTCACTTGTCATTTTAGTTCATCTACCGAGGGAGAGCAAAGTGAGGTCCACTACCAGAGGGAGCAATTATTTCCCTGCATGACATCATGAAGGGAAAATCTCTGTTTCGCTTGTATGAGCACACGTTCACTGAAAAGTGGAGCATTCAAGTGAGGGAGATGACCTTTACAACACAAAACCATTATAATGTGAATTTTGCATATTGTGGGACATTTAAAAGTCAATATGGCACCACTCTAATAAATTCTAGTAGAATTCTCCGTTTGTCACGTTTTCAATGCTGCCGAGCTTGTGATCTCAGCTTAAATGTTTCAGGCGCTTCAAGTCTTAGCTTAGTCTTTATTTTTAAACTTGGCACTTGATACTGTGCGCTAACATTTTTCTGTTGGCAGCAGCAGTTGAACATAATTTCATAAAAAACGAGGAAGCAGAACCTTTGACTGTGTCAAAGGTGTGGATTTGATGCAGATGTTGGCATTTTGCTGTGTTCACATTGGGCCGTTTGTCCCAGATTGCCGTGTAAACATTTTTATCCATGGGTAGTCTTTCATTGTGGAGCCGACCCCGCCCCCTGCTGGGGCAGTCAATAGAACAGAGCGCCTCGGGGCCCGAACTCTGCGGTATTCTGCTGTACGGCAATCAAACAGGAAACACATGAAACACTGCAAAGCATTACAGTTTGACAAAAGTGTGGAAACTCTATCAGATCATGGCTCCAAAATCAGAGCCTGACATGATGTTTGCGTACCTTTAATGGGAGCGGAACGCAGTAGCAGGTTTAAAAAAACAAAAAACAACATCCACACGTCAGCCCAGATCGCTTCAGCTTTGTTGTCCACAAGGTTTCCTGCAGTTAAATTAGAGTTTACAAACAATGGTGTCATCCTGTGATAATCCGGCGTGAGCCAGGCAGCCTGTTTATAGCTGAACAAAGATCCACAAACAAAACTTGAGACTTTTAATTTGGGCACTATTTGGGATTCTGCATAAACATCAGTCGCACTTTTGGAAGTTGACACACTGCATTTGTGGTTCCCTTAGAAAACTTGTTCATATAAAGATTGAGATCGGAGCTCTATTGCACACTGTTACTATGACTTCTGAGTGTGTCTGTCTCTTGATTTCTGCGAGATTGTCGAGAATCGTTTTGTGTTAGACAATTTCAATATGTGTAAAACATCTTGTATGTGCTTACTGGTACCTGTAACTGTCTGTCCTCATCTCCAAATCAGGTGGGCCTTTCACTTTTCTTCATACAAGTAGACTTCACTTGACAAAATTAACCTTGAGTCTAAACTGAGGGCAAAAAAAACCCGAGCTGGATGGGATTCCTGTGTGTGGAGAGGATCCAGACAGAATATGGTATAAAGTGTCAGCATAGACACACAAAACAGATTACGATCATTTGTATATGTGTACAAATCTCCGTAAACATGCAATGTTTTCAAGTGAAAATGGAAAAATTCAAATGCATTGTGACTGTCAGTTTGCATGACAACGGTGCTCGGAGCCACTGAAAGCACAACTTTTTGAAAACAGCTCCCAAGGTGGAACTTTGTGAAAATGCTCCGTCTCTGTGACAACTCGGAGAAATGCAACATTTCTGAAGTGCTGCCCCTGCTCATGCGCACCATGGACGTAGTAAATATACCAGTGTGGAGATGGACAATAACAACAATGGCGGTCTTAATATTCCTTTGACCTGTACTAGGAACCCAACTTTCCAGTCTGTCCATACAAAATCCAGTCTCCATTGTTAATATTTAGAGTATATTGGTCTCTATGTGGGGTTTAATTTTTTTTTTTAAAAACAACCAACAGCGCCAAATTGTAGCCCTACATGCAAAACTACATTTTCAGCCTTTCTGCTGTTTCTGTGTAAATCGTTTTCAAAAATGTAGAACAAATTCAGTATCGGTCGGTTCACATTATTGGTCAAACGATAAAAAAAATTAAACGAGGCCTCTTCGGTTTTGTGGCTTCGGCCGGACGACGTCAGGCTTTGAGTGACGGGCGGGCGCCGTCTCCTCTGGGCCGCTATGGCGGGAGGCGGTGATTGTTGTGAACCTGATCTCTGCTAGTTTCTGTCTGCAACCCCCCCCTCACACACACACACACACACACCCTCACTTAGCATGCTAATTAATCCCAACCAAACGGGCCATGTCAGTCACCTTACACCCCGGCAGGGACGCTCCCACTGGGCTCATCCCGCTTTAATTGAGCGGGTTTTTTCAGGAGCCCACTGTCCCCGGGACTACATTAGATTTCCTGTAATTCGCCCGGCCCGCCACCGGCGCGGGCAGAGTGAGCGGGAGAGCGAGGGGAAGATGAGACGAGACGCAGGGCTGGGAAATGTATAAATAAACCAAACAAACAAACAAACGAAAAAAAAAGCCAGACTGAGTGTTTATTAACACCCCTGGGATGAAAAAGGAGGTGAGTGCAGGAAATCATTAGCACAGGAGAGTCAAACTAGGCTCGTTTGATCTCGCTGATGGAGGAGCAAATGTAATTTAGCATGCTGTGAGTAATTTGTTTTAGCAGTTAGCATGGCTTCCTTTTAATTTCATTTTGCCTTGCATCAGTCTTTCAAATTAAATATTTTTATTTTGTACAAAGCGGATCTCCGTGAGCCTCGCGGCTCAAAGACCAGCCCTCAACAACAACTAATGTTTATTCATCTTTGCTTGTTTGCATGTGCGCTAGACAGAATCCTGACAGGAGTGTTGCAGTGTTGGCTTTTATTTGACTACTTTCTGTATAATGAGGCTGCTCAGATGTACAGTGTGACAGCTAGCAAATCATAGCCGGAGAATAACAAAGTGTTTTTGTCACTACAGCTCTAATTATTTGGAAGACGGCGCTGAGGCGGCTGCATCTGTTTTAGTGTCTCACCTTCTGTCCCCGTTCCACTGCGACTTGTCGACTGTGCAGTCTGTTTACGGTATCAAGACACCGCTTTTTCAAACTAAACACGGCTCAGAAGCACATTTTTCGAGGATTTTGCTAAAAATACCAGCTGGGTCACCTGTCAGAGTGGATTCAGCCCGTTGCAGGGAGTGGCTGTTCTTCATCAGCGGCTCGTCGACGGGTCAGCCCGGAGAATGCATCGTTTTTGTGTAAAGTTTCACGTGTTATGCAACTTTTTGAAAAGGATGTAGTCGGCATGTGTAAATGAGGCCTGTGTCAGCGCTATGAACTCTGCTCAACAAGAGGCTTAAGGGTGTGTAGTACACATGCCAGGCCTTTAGGGGCGCTGCAACTCACCGAATACACCAAAAACGCAGAAGAAGACAGAACGACGTCTATATCACTCCTAGTAATCTACGTACGTCTATGGCTCTGCTCCTCCTAGCAACGGTAGCTTCTGCGGCGTGTTGTCCGCCATTGTTGTGGTTATCAGATGACCTTGCGGACCTTGGATCTCTTGAATCTGTGGAAACATAGGACGTCATTTTGGATCCTTATTTATTTTTCTGCTCAGTTTTACACAATGTTGAAAATAAAAAATTGCATTTCGGGTTTCCGTTTACGCGACAGCGATGCTTAGAGTCACTGAAAACTCAGTGGATTTTTTTTTAATGACGTCCTAGGTGGAATCTTTTGAAAACAGTTGGACTCGTCTCCGTGGAAACGGGGGGGCAGCAAACGCTGCAACTGTGGCCGTGAATAGTTATCCTGCACGTGTGAGTAGATGGACAAAAGCAACAATGGCGACCTCCAGAGTGTCATGGCTGCCAGTCCTTATTCTACTGGGACTTGGTAGTTTTATAGTCGACAGTCACCAGGGAAAACAATCCAACTTCTCCGTCGGGCCATTATTAATCTTATAGCATATTCCTCTCTGTGCATTTATGTATGTGTGGTTCCATTACATAAAACAAACAGCACCCCCTACTGGCCTGACCTGCTAACTACAGCAGTTTCTGTGTTTCTGCCCATTCCGTGTTTAACGTGAAACTGTGTTTTGTTGTCACGTAAACGAGGCCTCACACTCCTCGTGGTTTCTTATCATCCCCCACGAGGAAGACATAATATTGGCATTATCTCCTGGAACATGTTTTTCGAAAACATTTCTGGTACTAATAATAATAATAATAATAATTCTAAGTCCTTCTGGGTGGTTTAAGTCTAACCGCGCTAAATCTGCTATCACTCTGTTACTGGAGCAAAAAAAAAAGCAGAAACCCTCTCTGACTAAAACCACAACCTTTCGATATGTCAGCATCTTGTTCAAGAGCTTGAACTTTCCAAGGCGGCGGATTCCTCGCTGCCATTACGGACTGATAAACAATGTGCGCTCTAATGCGAGAGCGCTGGGAACTGGGCGGATTTCAGCTGTGTACCTGGCAGAGCCTGCAGGGGTTGTTAGCATTGACAGCGCCGGGACGCGCGCGAAGCTTCCAGGCAGATTGTTGGCAGAGCGAGCCGGCTTCTCTCAGACGGGTGTCAGCTGGCTGCAAGCCTCCCAGCCTTCTCCTCCTCCACCTTGCTCTCCTCCCCGTCATGGCGGGAGCAGAGAAGAAGAAGAAGAAAGAAAAAAAAAAAGAGCTTTATGGAGCCCCATAATGATACGTGGCAAATGTGCAACACTGGGGTGATTGTTAACGGCGGCAGCTGCGCAGATAGTCTGGATGATGGAAAATCAGTGGGACCTCATTTTGGTTTGCCAGTATGAATATTAATGGCTCGTTTCCAGGCCATGGCTAATGATGAGGAAAATTCCCTAATAAAAACTTGATGTGATGGGCAACGACCCGCGGGGTCACTGGAGACAGTCAAAGTTAATAGTGTGCCATCAGGTGTGAGGAGTTAAGTGATTAGAGGCACAGAACCTAATCCTGATGTTTTTCTCCCCCCTCAGCTATGAGTCAGTGTGGGAGGGGAGGCAGGGCGGGAAGTGGGAGGGAAGGGGAGCAGATGAGGTTTATATCGCTTGACAACAGAGGGCTGCAGACTTCCCACTACATGCAAACAAAGAGCGCTGCAGGTTGTGCTGCTCGCTTCCTCTTTTCTTTTTTTTTTTTATAACTCCGAGTGACACTTCCAGCTCAGGTTTCTCTCGCTAACTCGGCACAACTGCTGCCGACGGAATCCAAAACGTCATTTCAAACCAGACTTAAGAAACTGTGTCCTCTAAATTTAAACCCGTACTTTAAATATTAAGAACTTCAGATGGTATTAAAATGTTCTCCATCTATTTTCACTGTCCACGTTTGCTTTAGTGGATAACAAACTTTTTTTTTGCGTTTACACTGCAACGTTTTAAAAACAATGTTTGTTTACATTGGCAGAAACATTAAAAAGGATGCAGTTAGCCTGTCAGACCACAAGTTGGCGCCGTTTGTTTTTGTAAATACCACGTCCACCATTGTTGTTATGGTCAAGTTACTTGTAGTTTTATCGTAATTAGTTACTGAGTAGTAATCCAGATACTTTACGGATTTCTTATTTTCAAAAGTAATTGCCTGAATATCCTATAAAGCTCTGCAGATCCCATCGTATAAAACCTGTTTTGTTCTTTTCAATCTTTTAACTTCATCCGCATTGCATCAAGCACAAATTAAATTAAATGCAACAGGAAATCGTTGAACATTTAAACCTATTTTCTGCACAATACACCATATTTTAATGAAGTAACGCAAGTACATCTTTTGTTATGTTGCATATTCGTGCATGTACTCCTTCATTGGAATAGATAAATGAACCACTTCCTGTGCTGCTTTCTCGTTGCTCGCTCAGATTTAAGGTGGAATTTTTCTCGGCTGTATATAAACGTTTTCTTCCCAGGCGGAGTGCACAGCAGACGCTCAGGTGCTTTGTCACCTTTTACTGAGTCAAACTCGAAGTGATGTCGGCTAAAGGTCCTGCTCTCTGCTGCGCTTCCCTCTCGTCTCCTGTTGTTTACACTGACGTCTCGCTGCTGCAACGCCATTGTCACGAGACGAGATCACCGTCTTTACTATGGCCTTTGTTGCACACGCTCAGTAGCAGCTTTTCACGAAAGTGTCATTCCCGCCATTTCCACAGAGATGGAGTCGGCACGTTTTCGATGAAACGAAAACACAAAAACCCCCAAAACACAACGAAGGTTTTCGTTTTCACTTGAAAAACACGTTGTCCTCTAAACCCTTGAAAAACGGTTGTGGTGTCAAAATGGTCCAGAAACAGGATGTGATGAATCTCCTGCTGCTTTGACTTCCTTATATATTAACATTTACGTCAATTATAATCTAGAAAAACATCACAGTAATCCCACTTCTCCATTTCATTGATTTTAAAGTCGTTTAGAATTGCCCAGCGTGAACACAAACTGTTCCCCTGAATGCAATTTAATGCCATTTTCTGCAATCTGGCGACGTTCTGTGCTCAAACCACTCCTTTCGTTCCAGTTTCTCGCTCCGTCTTTGTGGCACCTGCGCCTGAAATGTGACCATGTTGCTATAATGCAGATGGCAAATCACAACACTGTGAATGTCAAGCATGCAGAGGTAATTAAAATACAGAGCAAGTGGACCGGTCCCAGGGGAGCGGCCATCATCACGCAAACAATACCGCTTGATGTATGTAATTATCTCCGAATCCTTCTGTTAATCTTTGATTAGTCCAACATCAACTTTGAGCCCGGGGCCCCAGGTGGCGTCAGGAAATAGTGACAAGACTGAATGGGCAAGTGTGTGTGTGTGTTGAGACAAGTATAAAGTAAGTATGATGTTTTTTAGAATCAGATACATGATAAATACCCTCCCCTTTCTTTTTCTTTTTTTTTTAAAATTCAATTCACAGGAGTTTGTGTTTCTCTGCACTTCAGATCACCTGCCAAATCCAGCCATTAGCATCAAGCTCCTTTACAAACCGCGTTCCATCCTCTGCTTCTACTTTATTCATGGCGATTTAACATGTGGACGTAAAGACCATGTGGAGTTAATGAAAAAAAATTTAATTAAAAGGGTCTGATGTATAAAATCCACTATGTGGATATGTTTGAGCACCTTCCAGTAAAATAAAAGATTAAAAAAAAAAAAAAAAAAAAAAAAATACTCCAGAATATTGAAACCAGAGGTCACAGACTATAAAGTTGTTATTATTTTATGGAAGGCTTCATTTTCCTGCCCTCCTTCAGCTCTCCCGTCCCACTGACTGGAACCCAGAGTTTGCGGTCAAATCGAATATCTTCTGGATAAAGTTTTACATTTGAAGGGAAATTACAGTCAGATGTTGGCCTGCTGCTTTTGGCCGGAGCTGCACACGCGGATCAGACCCGGTTATATTAGTCCAGACAGAAGTCTGGTCCTCCCTGACGAAACATTCTTGGCTTCTGAAAGAAGCGTTCGCCTTACGTGACTATAAAGACTGTCTGAAGCACTCATGCTGAGACGCCCCCCCCCCACCCCCCCAACCACCACCCTTCTTTCTTTCAGGACTTCTCTTTCCCACCATACTTTTATGTGACAGTTCGACATCAAGCAGACGCGGTGGAAATTAGATGTTCGATGTCATCGCCAAAGAGCCTTGCTTACTTTAATGATCTGTCCCAGTCAGGCATGTCATGTTGAATTTCCTCTCCCCTCCCTGAACTCTTAGGTGTATTTACAAAGCTGTCTTTTGTGGGTACCTTTTTTTTTTTTTTTTTTTTTAATGCAGTTTGTGTGTCTGCTGGATTTATTTCTGAAGGAGAGTGATGCCACATTTCCAGGTTCACTGGAGTGTGAAGTCACTTCGGCCCTGGATTATTTTTGGGCGTGTCTGCTTTTCTTTTTTATTTCTTTTTTTATGTATTTATTTATTGTTAGCTGATTGATAACATTAAATTAGCACAGTGATTCCCAACCTTCACTTTAATGCAGGGGTCAAATTATCCAGCTTTTCAACACTTTCACATGGGCCTCGTTGTGGTTCCAAAACATTTTATTCACAGTTTATTGCCCCAAATCTTTCTTTTCCTTGCTTTTTCCTCCCATTAGAACATTGGATCATCGGAGCTGCGTTCAGAATCTGCTGTGTCTGTGTAAGCTGGACTGGCTCCGCCAACACACGCCCATCTATGGGAAGAGGAAGGAAGTACTTCCCCTCGCGGTGCTATGTGCCAGAGCAGAGCTGCCTGATTGTAGGAGGAGTCAAAGGGAGGGAGCCTACCTTGATTGTGATTGGCTAAACCCCCCGATGACACTATATAGGGTTTGATTTCTGATTGGCTGCTTGAAGCAACACACTTTTTAAAAACCGAAACAAGCCGGCCTTGTGAACATTTTGACATTGTCATCACATATACTCTGTGTCACAACAAATAAAAACTTTAATGTTTAAATTTAAAGGTTATTGTAGTGCTATTTAAGATGAATTTGGGCTGTATGTGTCACCCGAACTAAAATGTGTTTGACACCCCCGATTTATTTCAGTGTCTTAAAAACAGGTGAGTCAGCATTTAATTGTTTTGGTCACAAAACTACGGAGTGTTCACATTAAAAACGTAAGCAGCAATAGGAGAAATGGCAGAGCGTCAGGCTAACGAACAGCCGACGTTGTGAATGTTGTGAATCACTACATTATAAGGACGAGGCTTTCCTGCAGAGGTTTATTTTCCTGTTTCCACCCTGTCATTTTCATGCAAGCAAGTCGTCTTTATTGGTTGTTTTTTTTATTTTGACGTTTTAAAAAATGTTATTTGCGAGTGTATAGTGACGGGGCCGGCGGCTCCAGCTCGGCGTGCCAAAGCAGGTGCTGTGAAGCAAAACCCCGAGCTCATCAGTCTCCTCCTGCCCGTCTCCATTTGTTGTTCCTCAATTCACAGCGGCGGGACGAGCAGACTGAGTAATGTGTTGGTGAGAGCGAGAGACGGAGAGAGAGATAGGAGATGTCAGCGCGGTGGGGGGGGGTGGGGGTGGTGGGGGGGGGGGGGTTTGATAGCATGCATGGCACAGATCCCCATTTCACCATCCTGGTCTTCCTATATTCCCCGCGACTGCTGTGGCACAGCCCCGACCCAGCGGTAGGCCAGGCACGCCGCCATCTCAAGCTGTGGTGGAGGATGCCGTGTCCAGGTTGGTGAGTCTGAGCTCAGACTCATCTTCCCCCCCCCCGCCGCCGCCATCCCCCAACCTGCAGAGAGGAGCACTGGGCTCCAAGATGGCAATCAAGGCTTGATTTGCCAACACATTTCCAATGATTAAAATGTAATTAGCACAAGCGAGCACCTCCTCCCCAGCTAATTTCCACGCACGCTGTGACAGGCAGGCGGTCGGCGGCACTCGGGCCCCAGCAGCAGATGGAGGAGGATGCACCGGGAAGGGAGGAAAAAACCATTTTGCCATGTGACTGTTTGCATCAGAAAACCATCAGGACGCGCAGCTATATCGGGAAGGGGGGGGAAATGAGGAGCCCTCCGACGACGACGGCGGCGGCGTGTCAAAATTGGCACCGTCGGAGCCGACCCCGGCGATGGCGGCCATCCTCCATGCTGTCTCTCCCGCTCCCAGGCATTGCAGGCAGGTTGGCGTCTTCCCCGGGCTTCAACCCCCTTCAGCCAGTCGGCAGGACAACATGGCTCAGGTTGCTAAACAGACACCGTCCTCGGTGCACTGGGGTGCGTTAATGAAGCCCCCATCAGCCATAATTAATTCAAAGGTCATGGAAAGCAACCAGCATCACCTCCGGCTAATGTGGCTCGTGGGGGCGACAATATGCATCCATCACCCACCCGGACTTCTAAAGAAGTACACGATGCGACTTGTAAAAACAGACGCAGGGAGGAGGGGGGGGCTTGTAAAACACACTCTGCTCGCTTTTAGAACTGCTGTTTGTTTTTAATTCTTGGACTGAGTTTACATCTGTTTGTATTTGAGGATTTCTAGGAGGTTATGTCGGGGGGTGGGGGGGGGGGGGGGGTGAACATGGCATGGCTGCCTTGCACGCATGCCTCCTGTGATGTGGTTACCTCTCCGGCGCGAGACGTTTCTTTTCTGCGGGCGGCTCTGGCAAGGAGAGGCTCTGGTGAGCGCGGCCGCGTCGCTTAGCATTCGGCCCGCGGCTCCTCGTGTTCCCCTTCGCCCGGGCCAGTATCGCTCTCAGCTGGAGAGGATTTAGGACAAGAATAATTTACTCCTACTTTCCGACCAATACAAACAAAGGGCTCGACGCTTGGACAGAGTGGAGGGGAAATTTGTAAGAGCACTCAGCCAAGAGAGAGGCCCGGGTGAGAGCAGAGGGGCAATCAGAAGTGCTCCGGATACCGGCCAACATCAACAGCTCTTAGAGCTGGAGCTAATGTTTGACATTCCTGTGTTACTTAAACTAAACACCAGGGTCTGGCGGTACAGTATAATGCTTGCCCTGTGTAAATAGCACCGGGCCTGGATAGAGTATCACTTTTCTTTGTCAGCCCAGGACTAATGGTTTCCTTACTGTACGTTGCTGTTGCTTTAAATAAGTCTGGTCTGCCGCCTCGGCCTGTCAGAGAACCAACCTCACTCATCTCAATAGTACTATTGTTGTTGTTTTTGCCCTCTCTCCCACTGGTGTAATACACTCAATTCCGATTCATTTTAAACCTTTGACACAGGGCTTTTTTTTTTTTCTTTGGTTGTTTCCATTGGACTCGTTCTCCCCGGACGGGGATAAAGCATTTTTGGCTTCACGGTTAACCGTCGCCCTGCAGGTTTATTCACACTCGCCCGTCGGTAGCTTTTTAATATGACACAGAACTGGAGCAATAAGTGACTGTGGGAGCCGGCGCTTACCTTCCAAAAACAACACCATACTTTGGTTAATAACGAAGAGGCACGCCGGTCGTTTGTGACATTTCCCAGTGTTTATGGCTAAGCTGCGACTTGCGCTAGCTACCCGCATCCCGTTTCTGATGAAAGAACCAGCAAGTTCGGCAAGGAGAGAAAAGAAAAACCCTCCAGATATGCAGGGATTCTTTTCCCCCCGCCTCAGGTTGCGTTATGCATGAGGCAACGCATTAGTTCTCTATGATCACTTATCAGTGAGTGACAGCTCTGACTTGTTTGTACGCCTGAAATGTGTTTTTATCTTTTTAAAGATATTATTATTTGTTGCTTCTTGCCCCGCGCTCCAGCAGCGAGTCGGAGGGAGCTTTGGCGTATGCACTGTAAGGACGATCAAATTGCCTGCCCTTGCCTGTCAGGCCTGATCTCAGGATTTTTTACTTTGCTCATTATAAAGGTATTTCCATTTTATTAAGTTTTCCCTTTTTTTCTTCTTCTTCTTCTTCTTCTTCTTTTTTTACTCTCTCCCACACCCTTTGTCGCTCTGGGAAATTTGCATACCTCTATTCCTGGGGAAAAAAAAGTAATGACAGCAATTTCTTTTCTTTTCTCTCCCCCACTAGCCGTGTGAGTGCTTCGTTTAGTGGCACCTGCGAAAAGCGACAGGCGCAGGGATGAGAAGTGAAAGAGAGCAGTTGATTAAATCATCATCAAGTCGCAGCACAGAAAGTCAATTCTGCTTGCCGTCTACAATGATATCCTTTTATCTTAAAGTAATGAGCTATGGCACTTTTGCATCGGGTAATACGATGAGTTCCATTAGCATGTTCCATTTGCTTCACAAGCAAGGGCAAGTCATTCCAGCCGGCTTCTATCTTGGCAATCAAAGCAATTGGCTGCACAGCCAGGGAACAGCGGGGGAAAGGAGGCAGGGTGGGTGAGGTGGTGGTGAGTGGGGGGGGCACAAGAAAGATTCTAGACATTTTTTTTTTATTGATCACAACACAGTGGAAGAAAAAAAACAAAACTAAATATGATGTCCATTATTTGAAGGCTTTCTCCCGGGTATGTATGTGTGTGTGTGTGTGTGTGTGTTTTATGCACAGGCTTAGAGAAGCGGCTAATGAGCGCTCGGCCGCTTTCGCCGTCGTCGCATTGCGAGAGGCCCGAACGCCTCAACTGATCTCGCCGGCCGCCGCATTAGTCGGGTGCGTGCGAGAAGCCGCACGACGACGGCAACGCGCCGCGAGACACGCCTGTTAATTCACAAGCTGGGATAAGACGTCTAAACGCACCCTGTACAGCGCTTTTAGTATCACGTGTAATTATAATGCGTCATCATCCTGAGTCCCCCCCCTCCCTCCCTCCATCACTGACGGCCTTTTAGGGCTGCTGGCTTCCTGCGCAGTGTATTAAAACGGGGGCGGGTGGAATCTTGTGGGTGGTGGGGAAACGGCAAGTGAGAGAGAAATGGAGCAAGGGAACGTCTGAGGAGTGTTTGCCCAGTGCGTTTATTGCCTCTGCATAATTTATGAGCTGCTGGAGCTGACCATCATGGCAGTGTGCCGCCGGCAGCCCCTGGGGCCGTGTGGGACAGGCCTGTAAATTGGATGCTATGCTCCTGCTGAGCTCGCAAGGCCCCAACCCCCCCCCCCTTTTTTTTTTTTTAACCATCCAGCCTGAGAAACGGATCAGCCACAAACCCAGCCAGGTACCTTTGAGCTCTGCAGGGCCCCGGATCAGCAAAAAAACAAGAGAGAGAGAGAGACAGTCAAAAAAAAGAAGGGGAGAGTGAGAAAGGAAGGGGGAAAAAAACCAGCGGGGCCTTCTGTCGCTCACTCCCTGGGCCGTCAATCATCACGCCCCCCCCCTCCTTCACTCCCTCCCGCCATACTTTAATCGACACAACCCCCCCCCAACCCCCCCCCGCTCCTACCCACACACTGTACCAGCCCCTGCCCATATTCCCCCCCAGTGCCTTCTTCATTACCGACTCCAGTGCTTCTCTGCACCTCAGCCATATGCACGGCGTTGAGGGCCGCCAGTCACCCAGCATCACACTAATTAGTTGATAAAGAATTAAGTGGACCTTGAAATTGAAATTGGAACGAAAAAATGAAATCTAGCCACTTTTTTTCCCCTCCCTCCATTACAAAGTTGCCTACCTCCTCTTGTCATTTCGCCGTCCCCAGCCTTCGGCAGGAACACACATCACAGAATTGGAATTCAAGGGGCGATTAGCGTTTTGAAATTCCGGCGCCATCAGAGTTTTACAATCGGTTTGACTGTTAACAAGGAGCGGCGACCGTAGGTTTGCTTGTATCGGCTGATGAGCCCAACGCGAGAGGGTTTGGTCATTAAAAAAAAAAGCTAATAAGATATCGAATTTTAAATTACACTACAGCTTGCACATGTGTTGAGATTTGAGTCCGTGCAAAATCTCGCCACGTCTAATCGTTTTCCTTTCCTCACTTGCAGGGTGACACGGAGAGCGACCAGGACGACAAGGTAAGCCTGGCTTCTGTCTGGTAACCACCTCGTGAAAGCGCTTCAGGCGTCTTTTATCAGGATTCGATCCAATTCAAACATTAGACTTTCCGTTAAGAACTGGCGAATTTAATGTAATTAGAATTAAACATCCTGTTAATAAGAATGAGAAAGCCTTAATTACTTGCGCATTAATTATAAATGACTTAATGATGTGCAAAATCTAAATCAAAGTGTTCTGGCTTTTTAGGATTTTGACGACATTTAAATGAGACTTGCTGTGACAGCCAGAGAGAGCGGTGGGCGCAGGCTTTTTTCCCCTGTGTTTGCATCTTTTGCCATTTCTATGCATCTAATCTGACTATATTCGGATCCGCTGGCGAGATCCACACAGGTGCCGATTAGAGAGAACACCTTGTGAACATGTAAGGTGTTCTTGACTTATTTCTGCTCCTGTTCTACCAATCAACACCTCCTGCGAGTTTCCTGTGCTGCATCAGCCTACTGTTGCGGCTTCTCACGTTTATGCCACAGTTGTTGCCGTCAACACTTTCGCAAAACAAAAGTTGTGGCTGGGATGATTGTGGGAGCATTAAATTCCAGAGGTTTGTTCTTCATGCTCATTGTGGTGTGTGTAAATGGAAACGTATAGTTTTTTGTTGTTTTGGGGGGGGGGTTTTTGTGTGTTTTTGTTTTAGAAAACTTTCCGGTTTACACAACCACATATGGAAGATTATTTGCGTTTCCATGGCGACAGGAGAAAAACTAAAGAATATGTAGCTTTCTTTGAGGGCCATGTTTGTTTTAGTAATGAAACCACACGCGCACACACACACACACACACACACACACACACACACACACACACACACACACACACACACACACACACACACACAGAACAATAGCAATCCGAGATTTTTGACATCTATCAGTGGTGAAAATCTCTCATGTAGTTTTGACGTTAACCCTTAAAAGCCTATAAAATGAAATCCTGATCCAGAATCCGTTATTGTCAATCTACTCCCACTTGTGCAAAATTAACTATTTACTACTGGCCGTGATGCACATCATGCAGTAGCAGCGTTTTCCACCATTTCCATGAAGGCAGAGTTTCCATGGAAATAGTCGTAGCATTTTCCAAAAGTTCCACCTTTGGAGCCGTTTTATAAAAGTTAGTACACATTGAAGCTTTTGCGTTTTCACTTGAAAAGACGGAGTTAAAAGGCCGTACCCTCTGGAAAGGTTATCATGTTAGCAGTGTTAGCATGGGCTTGTGATTTGAACACTGAAGCAATATGAAACCTCTGTTTAAAAAAAAAAAAAAAAAAAAAGAGCGTTGGAGGTCTCGGCTCATGTTCGATGCGTCACTCTGGACTGAGACGAAAACCGCATCAGAGAGTGTGATGTTCCGCCGTGCACTCCATTATTTTCAGCACTCTCCTGAAAATGTCAGCGTGTTAAGTCTGATTCACCCCAATTATTTTCGGGCCACTCTAACAATCCACCCAAAACCTTTTCCCTCACCTTTACCTTCCGGAGATCAAATCCTCCGACTGCCTCGCAATGGAAATCAATGAAAGAAAATGCACAATGACATTTTCACATCTTCACTGTGCCGACTGCGGGAGGTGCGGGTGTAGCTTTTAATAATGTTTCAGTCGGAGGAGTGTGTGTGTGTGCGTGCGTGTGTGTGTGTGTGTGTGTGTGTGTGTGTGTGTGTGTGTGTGTGTGTGTGTGTGTGTGTGTGTGTGTGTGTGTGTGTGTGTGTGTGTGTGTGTGTGTGTGTGTGTGTGTGTGTGTGTGTGTGTGTGTGTGTGCGTGCGTGCGTGCGTGCGTGCGTGCGTGCGTGCGCGCGCGTGTTGCTGGCAGCGTGTGACGCTCTGCGTCCAAAGCCTCCTGATCTCCGGGATTCTGGGAGCAGCCGCCTCATCCACCGACTTCTAACTAGAGATCTCGATGCACTCTAATGATTTAGTAATGCTATTTGCTTGTGGTGTTTAGACTGTGCGGCAAATTGAGTCATTACTCAGTGTTGTCGATTTAAATTGCTCCTGTCTCGGTGGCAATTCCTTTTTGTTTCACGAAGAGAGAGAGAGAGAGAGAGAGCGGCAGAGAGAGAGCACGGTAAGCTGTAATCCCCCCAGTGACTGTATTAATTCACCCTGGCTCACGTTACGCTGCTGATGAACAGCGCCGACTACACCTTCCTGTCATTGATTAATTGTGTGTTAAAGTAACAGAGGAGGGAATTAGTAAATAGGGGACCCCGACGACAAGGGGCTGACTCATGTGTTCCTCCTCGATGTAAGGGAGTAATTGGAGTTCCCGCTCTAGACTTTGACCCCCCCCCCCTCCATAGTGCACGTCACCTCTGCTACTATCTCCTCCTGCCAGGCGCACCTTGCCCGCCGCCGCCCTCTGCATTCGGTGGGCAACGTCGTCTACTTCACAACGCAGCGGCGGAGGAGCACGCAGGAGAGCCGAGTCGTTTTAATGGGTCAAATGTATTCAGATGAGGACGAACGTGGCTTATTTAGTTTCCCTTCAAAAGCAGGAAATGGAAAAAGTGTTCCCCGGAGAAATCATGTTCCGCCTGGTGCAGAAGGCCTCCACCGCGTCGGCGGCGAGCTGCCAGGCTCTGATAAGAGACAGCTATTCGCATCTCGGGAGTGTGTGTGCACACATATGTGTGTGCATAATCCCGCTGCTGTATCTGTGTGAGTGTGTGTGTGTGTGTGTGTGTGTGTGTGTGTGTGTGTGTGTGTGTGTGTGTGTGTGTGTGTGTGTGTGTGTGTGTGTGTAGGGAACTGTCACAGCATTTGCTCATTACAAAGTGACCCGTAGGACGGGCCCTCTCCAACGTGACATGCTAATGGCGTGCTGGGAGACAGGTAGGAGGAAGGCTCGCCGCAATCACTCGTCACACAACACCGGTATTATTAGCTCCACGCGCGTTATCATTAGCATCTCCGTGAGAGGGCCCGGCGACCGCCAGGATCCGTCTCTCCGTCTGCCACCATCAAGCTCGGATAATGACAAGGGGAGAAGTCAGAGCCGTGTGCGAGGAAGAGGAGGACGGTGTGTTGCGCTTGCTATTAATCGCTCCCATGATTGGGTGTTTTAGCATACCGTCGAGATTCTGCTTCTGCGGAGGCCGTGAGGCCTGAGGTGCACCTGCCCAGAAATATCACTGTACACTGGCCTGAAGACCACTGCTGTGTCACAGCACACGCGAGCTTCCTCTCTATTGCGTCATCACCTCTTCGGTTGTCAGCTTATTTTTCATAATTCAGTAACTTTGTTGAAGAGCTCCAGCTCCTTGTTTTAAAACGTGCTGGATAGCTTGTGGATGGCATCGTCGGCAAGAAACCCTGATGTCAATTGTTTCTTCTTTAAAGTGCCGATAACAAGGTGTGATTCTCATTTTAAGGTCAGAAAATCTTTGCGTTTACGCTGAAAATGGTGCAGTTAGCATGCCAGGCCACAAATGGGCGCTGGTGGTTATTTTTGTAATGAAACCACAGAAGTGCGCAGAGTACAATGCGCAATGTAAACATTAGTAGTGGGAGCACACGGACATTCAAATGTCGTAACAGCGTTTCAGAACAGTTTTTTTCCATTTCCACGGAGATGGGAGTTGGAGCGTTTTCAAAAAGTTCCACCTTGGGAGCCGTTTTGACAAACGGCTCCGAGCACCGTTGTAAAAGGACGTCCAAAACGCCACGGAAAATCCCTGTTCCATGCAAACATTGCGAGAAATAGTCACTGGTTCAGTCTGGTGTTTCGCTATCAACTGGATCCGTCACTTCCTGGACGTACGGTGCGAGGAAGTGTAAGTATGTCATCCAGCTTTATGTAGCGTGTGCTCGTCGTGCCGAAAGTACAGAATGATCGACGCTTTCTGCCCCTTCAGGTCTCGAAATGCAGAGTTTCATAAACTCTCAGTGATGGGAGCTCTGGGTGGATTCAATGCATGATGTGAATCTGTAGCGCCCATCTTTATATTAAAAATGTCCTTGTTCACTTGTTTTCTCCACTTTTTGGTGAATTGGAGTGAGATTGCATCCCTTGTGGACTGAAATAGGCTTGTCCTGTTAAAATAACCGATTCACATTGGTTGGAAAGCGCCGCAACTCTGTCCTTAATATATTTCATATTTGTCTCTAAAGCCGCAAAAACGCATATATTCATGCTGTTAGTTTTAAGGGGCTGAGGGATCTCTGAGAAAAGTCTGCTAAACGTCTTCGGGGAGAATAATTCCATACAGTAATTCATGAATGTAAATGCACCTTGCCGCTTCTCTTGTAAAAATGTCTCCACCGAAACATTCAACAGTAATCATTTTCTATTTGAATCTTAACAGTTGTAAATTTGTCCTCCTTGTCGCGGCAGTCTTTGTAATATTGTCAAGAGTGCTCAGGCACTCGCTCTGTCTGGACTCACTAATGCTTAAGTGATTTTTTTTCCCAGTAAGTGGCACCTTGAAACTGCCACTCAAACATTTTAGCATGAATATCTGCTGGTGCTCGAGCCTCATTTTATTTGATTTTATTTCCTCCAGTGTCACCAATAGTGTTACTTAGAGAAGACAGTGTCTCTGCACTGTAATCTACAGGACTTTATCTCCATGGAGCTTTTTTTATTTTTTTATTTCTGACTCTCTCGCCTCCGGGCTTTTTTCTTTTATGGACCACACCTTTCCTGTGTGTTATTTACTCGCTCTATCAGTAGCCACTAGCTATAAATGCCATTTTGAAAATGCTTTGCGTCTTATTAATGGCCATGCAACGGAGTGCTGTAATTTGCTGTGCCGGGCTCTTATTGGAGGCGAGGGATCTAAGTAGGTGCTTTAGAGCAGCCGAGAGAACCTGTTTGTCCTTGACATAAAATAAAGATCTGAACTGGTAATATATTTGCTGTTTCTCTTCCTTTATTGTTTCGCTGTGTTTGCCCTCAGGCAATTACAGCAGAAGAGTCGTGTTTCTCAATCACTCAGCGGCACTGTACATAAAACCATTTTATATCCTCCTCCCCCTCCTCGAGCCCTCCCTCCTTCCACCGCAGTGGGAAGGATGAGTAATAAAAAGGAGAGAGCAACTTGTCAGCGTTAAAAGATTATGTGTTTTGCCCCCTCCAAAGGAAGAGAGTAGTGTTTACAGGCTTGAGTGGGTGCTCGCTAGGCCGAGGCTGAGGCTGATTGCACTAGAGTACCCTGTCAGCCCGTGATTTGTCATGTACTTTATCATCCTTGTCACTCTGCAGAGCGTTGTCATAGGTAACGTTCCCGCCTGCCCCCCTCCCCTATCCGCGCTTTGTACCCAGTCGGTGTAGGAAATTTGTATTTACTTTGGGGGAGTGTAATTTGTTCCTCATGGATAATATGACCCTTAGCGGAGCCGGATCACGGGTTAGTTGAAGTGATATTTTCCGGTAATGGTAGTCGTACATCATGGCTGTCAGGCCGGGTTAGGAGGCGAGCACATTACAGCTCCATTTTAGCACTGCAGGCATCTGGGATTATTTTCCATAACCAAGTATGACATGACCGCTCTGCGGAGTGCATTAAATTTTTACTAGCTTTTTTCCCTCCCCCGGCAACTTCTGTGGCTTTTCCCCGGGTCTGGGTCTCAGGGCTGCCACAGTGATGGATACCCCCAGAGTCCCAGTAGTCCTGGCCAAGGTTAGCGGGTGTCACAGACCTACACCGCTCCTCTCCATCCAATAACCGGCAAATCCCCGCTCCCTCTGAGGCGCGTGCGCCGGCCACCGCCGCGGCCGAGCCGGCGTGTCCTCACAGAGAAATAACAGGTTTATCCCTGTTGGAGAACTGAAACGTACAGATAACGCACACAAACACATAGATGATGGACGTTAGGACCTCGTGGAACCGCCCCACCCTCCCCGTTCTCACCCGTCTCATTGAACTCCGTGAATAGAGATCATGTTTACATACGGCGGCGCCCCGTGTCCACAGACAACGTTTCCCTCCCGAGCTTTTGATTGCTTTCTTTTCTCTCCTGCCTCCCGACTCTGCGACTTCCTCCCCCATTTTGATTTGATTCCTCTCTCCTTGGCAGCAAGGTCAGCAGTGTAAATGCCACTTCTTGCCATTGACAAATGGTCCCCCCCCACCCCCCCTCCCAGTCTGATAATCAGTGAGGTCTCAGAGGTGGACGAGCAGGCGGAGCTCATTAGGGTGCCACAGATGAGAAATTAATGTGGAGATTCCAGGTCTGGCATAGAGCCGCCACTGATGGGCCCTATGGTGGGGGGGGTGGGGAGGGTGGGGGGTATACTGCAAGGGAGTGTCTATGGGGTGGATGGGGATGGATGGACTCCATCTGATGGATGACCAGGTCGGTGGGCAGCAGCACTCCCCAGACAGTCACACACACACACACACACACACACACATACACACACACGCACACACACACGTGCGCGCATGCACACGCCCCTTTTTTTTCTTCCCCTCCGACCTGACGGTGACACGAGGTGAAAATGTCAGCCGGCAATTTACGAGTCATTTCCAACAGCTTTCTGTGATTTATAAATGCAGCTGCAGCCGCATTCTTTGGCCCAGTTGTCATAGTGTTTCAAGAATAATTGTAAAAATGTTGTTGCATTTTAGCTATTCGTTCACACAACAATGCCATTAAGACTTTCTGAGAACAGTCCTGTTTGACTCCTAGAATGCAGACTATTCAAAACGTCTTAATTTTAACGGGGAAAACGCTACTTTCCTTAAATAATAAATAGTCCTTCTAGAGAATAGATCAACAGCAGTAGTATAGCTTTTTTTCTGCTTTTTTTTCTGAAATTAACAGCACGTCTTCAATAAAGCGCATATTTACTTCATCATCTAGTTCTTATTTGGAGTCACATTTCCACCAGCTACTGAGAGGTCATTGCAATGAATAAAGACAGTAATTGAAGGTGCTTGAACGTTGACATTGCCTGTGGTTGCATTACAAGAAACGCCAACTCCTGGCCTTGCATGTAGACTACATTATCATCGGCATACTGGTGATTCTGTGTACAGTGATCATTACTGAAAAGTTGCTAGCTAAATGTCAAATATATTGTGAGTTTAAACTTTCTAGAAACCTCATGTTAGTTTGCAAACCGGGGGAAAAAAACTGGAAAAATATGCCAAAATTTTATTTCTTGTTTAAAGGGGCCATATTGTGCAACATGTACTTTCTAATGGTTTTCCGACAGTAAAAAATCGTCCCCATACCTCGAACGACGACCCAGAAGTGAAGAAAGTGTGTCCTCTCTCCCCCTGGCAGTTCCAGGTTTTAAAAAGTGTGTTGCTCCAACCAGCCAATCAGAAATCAAACCCTGTATAGTGTTAATGGGGAGGTTTAGCCAATCACAATCAAGGTAGGCTCCTCCCCTTTTGACTCCTCCCACAATCAGGCAGCTCAAGTAGTAGTACTTCCTCCTCTTCCCATAGATGGGCCTGTGTGGACGGAGCCAGTCCAGCTCACACAGACACAGCAGATTCTGAATGCAGCTCCTATGATCCGTTATTCAAATGGAGGAAAAAGCAAGGAAAAGAAGGATTTGGGGCAACAAACTTGGAATACAATGTTTTTGAACCACAAGATCATGTGAAAGTGTTGAAAAGCTGGGTATTATGAGCCCTTTTAATGTCACTTGCTAACTAAACAATCGCAAATGAATTCAGTTTGATGAGTCATCCGAGGACTCACAACAAAACAAGCTCGTATTAGTCAGGACGGCTGACCCCCTTTATTATACTCTGCATTAAAACTCCTGCTCCCCCCTCAGCCGTCCCGCCAGGTGAATCCTCGTTCTGTCACAGCACATCTCCTCCTGCAAACACTCACAGCCTCCGAGCTGGTCAACGATCGTGTCACTAATGTTTTCTTTGTGCCATCTGTCTCCGTTTAAGCTTTTATGGTCTCCAGAATTGTAATTGCAAAATGCAAAATGAGGACAGGGATCTTCTCTCCCACCAATTATATAGTGATATGCCAACATTTAAACTAGGATGACAACAATAGAGTCAGACCTTGAAGGGTTTTTTTTTTCTTCTTCTTTCCCCTCATAGGAAATTGCGAGTCGGCTTTGAAGTCTCTGTGAAGAGTTTTAAATTACATCATGAAAGCTTTTGGATCTGGAAATGTTAAAGATTTGTGTGTCAGATTGTTTGTACTGATGTTGATCTAACAAGTTCTGAGTATACTTATTGGGTTTATTTTAACCAGTTTCATCTCCTTTCAAGAGAACAGAAAAACAAAAATAAAAACGCATGTTTAAGAAAGGTTTCCGCCTTACATGGCAACATTTTGAACGTTTCAACGGAAATGGTGGAAATGCCGAAAAGAATGAAGTTAGCATGTCTGGCCACGACTTGCCGCTTTTTGGTTGTTTCTTATAATGCTTACCAAGTTGCAGACCAATTTGTTTTTGAAAACCAGTTCCAGGATAATATGGAGCCTTGACACCCTGGAGGCAAACGTTGTTGTTATTGTCCATCTATTTACGTATGTGCAGAAGAACTATTTACTACAGCATTGGTGCACATGAACAGTAGCAGCATTTTCAAAAAATAGTTCCGTTTCCTCGGATTTGGAGCATTTTTTAAAAAGTTCCACCTTGGAAAATTGAAAAAAAAAAAGTGTACTGTCATGTATACAGAGACCTCAAAATTTTGTGTTTTCACTTTCACTTTTTGTTCATAAGCAAAAAAATAAAAATATTATTAACATGTTGAAAATGTACTTAAAATATTTCCATTTTATCGTATTTTGCGTCGTTAGCCAACATTGGAGGCCAACAATTATTGAAACCTGCCATCAAGGTCCTTTCTGCCTTGATTCATTATTAAATCGCCAAACTAACTGTCGGAGCGCTTATTACCTCCACATCAACTGTTTGTGTGTCATATAAACGTCCTTCAAATTAAGAATCTTTCAATTTCCACTCCGCAGAGATCTGGTTACAGCCACCAGACACAGAATGAGGATAATAATTATTCCCTTTGATTCTTGTTTAACAGTTTCCCTGCACTTGTTGATGCACCAGCTTTCAGAAAGTATCCGATAAGGCCTTGACTCTTTATAACGACTATTTATTTATCGGTGATACAAATAAACATTCGCGGGCACTTCAGGAATACCTCAGCTCCAACTTTGGTATGTCAGTGCTGACGATCTGTTTAACGGTCCAAGACGTGGGGTTATTAAAGTCGCCACTGACGCATTCGGGTTATTCATATTACAGTCACAGACGTGCCAAGATGTTTTCTCCCGTTTGTTTGTTTAGTTTTTTTGTTGGGAAAAAAAAAATGGGGCAAATACTCAAACGCACCTTCATTCAAAAGCAAGCGGAATTCAATCTGGAGCTTTCCGCGTCCATGAAAGGTTTTGCCGTTGCCCTTTAGATTCGCGCCCGACGCCCTTTGATGGCTTTCATCGTGGCAATTGTGGCGCTGAGACACAGGATTGCAGGAGGTTTGACTCTTACCTTGAGACGTGATATTATACAAGCCCTAATGTGTTGCGCTTGCCTCTGGAGTGCTCAACCTCACCATTCATTTATGGCCAACAATAAAATGTAATAATGCACACGTTTGAATAGGACAAGGTTGCCAAGTCCTTGAAAATGAATGAATGGTGGGGGGGGGGGGGGGGGGGGGGGGGGTAGTCACAGCAGTGAATCATGTTTCGAAGGCAATGATTCAATTCCCAGAGCAAGCTGAGAACACAGGGAATGGAAAATAATTCTATCAGCAACAAAAACCATAAATATGCTGTTTGACTGAGATGTGCACTCCTGCGGAAAGGAAAAGCCATTTCCCTCTTTCCTGACCTGGAAAAGAAAAATGTTTCAGGCAAATTGTGCACATATATCAAAGGTTTTATGAGATTGGCCACCTACGGAGACGCCGTGGAGTGGAAACGCAGCCTCCGTTAAAAGATAATAAATCCAGCGTGTATTTAAGAAAAGCACCAGCGTAATGAGGGAGAGACATTTTGTTTTCCCACTGTTTAAGTTTGTTCAGCGAGATTTCTTTATCAATAGTTGCGGCGACGGGCCGGCGTATTATTCCCGGTAACTGATTGAACTGCTCTCGCCGCCATCTGTTCTGCACATCATTAGCTCGCTCCCTTGTTCCTAATAACGTCGCTAATACTGTTTTAGCGGCGGCGTTAAAAATAGACGCCCGCGCCGCCTCACATGTCCAGTCAAACTAAATTACATACATTTTTAACGCACGGTATTATGAACCTGCTCCATATGGCGCCATTCGTCGGGCGAACGGCGACGGTAACACAATACTCACACACATTTTGTGCGTAGGTGAGTGTGTGTGTGTGTGACTGCAGAACCTTCCGGGTCATGTTAGGCCGGTGGATTTGTGCCTGATCAAGAGTAAGCGGCGCCCCGGCTCCTCAGGTGTATGTCCTCATCTCTATTTATGAGGCAGTGTTGCCAGTTACCAGCCTTTAATAATGCATGGAGTAAGACCTTGGGTTCAAACCAGTGTCTCTGGAAACAGGCCCGCTTATGAGGAGGAAAAGAAAAAAGGAAAAAAAAAAAAAAAAAGAGAGAGAAAAAGTCGGTTGTTGTTATGCAGGAAGGCCTTCGCACTACCTATCTCTCTTCTCTCGCCCGCTCTCGTCGTCCCTCACTGTCTCTCTATCTCGCCCTCTCTCCCTGCTGAGAGCGAGTCCTCCGACACGCCAAGGTTAAACCTTCTCACTTCGCTCGGCCGACGTCAGTCAAGGCCCCGGCTCACCTGCACGCGAGCCCCCCCCCCCCACCTCCGGCAGCTGGGCCACTGACTCTCACACAGACCCTCTGCCACTCCATTGCCCTTTTGTCAAGCCAATGATTCCTGCAGGCTGCCGGCTCTATGACTGACTGGCTCTCTGTTCTGTCTCTCCGCCGCCCAGAGGAAACGGCCCTCCGCCGGCAGCCGACACGCAATTTCTCTCTGCGTTTTCTGTCGGGTGACAAAAGTTGAGCCGGTGCAGTCAAAAGACAAGAGCCGGATTAACAGAAGAGCATACTGAAATTGGTTTTCTACCTTTAAATGTAACCTATGAAGTGAAAGTTTTGGAAAAAGTCTGTACTTTTGCAAAATTAGTACTGAAAATTGCTACAATCCCAATTTTAAATTCAATAAAGTTTCTTTTTTTTTGTAATTAGTTGTTAAATCAGCAATTCTTTAAAATTTGTACAATTTGCTTGGTGGATTGGAGCGTCTTGCATGTCAGTTTTGGCCCACGGGCTTTATGTATGACAGCCCTGCTTTACAGGCTGTGAAACATGTAATGAACTCCCAAGTTTCTCAATAATCCGGATTTGTTCAGATCAGTCCACAAAGTTTCTAAAAGTCATACTTCGTCTGTCTGCTTGAATAACCTTGACTTTGCGTAATTTTTATGCTGTGATCTTATATTTATTGGCAGAGCATGGCAAAAGTTTAAACTGCAGTCTTATTTGATTCAACTATATTTATATAGCGCCAAACATTTCATTACTTTTCTACAGAGGAAACTCCAACAATTCCACCTGAGCAAACACAGGGGAAAAAAATCCCTTTTAATAGGAAGAAACCTGCAGAACCAGAGTCAGAGGTGGAGATTTTCTGCTGTTCTGGTTGTTGTTTGGGGATAGAAAGAGAGAAAAGGATCACACAGAAACAAGAGAGCAAGAAAACAACATAAATCCACTCGATGCAGACTAGCTCACTAAAATTCACTCTAGAATTCTGTGCTATGATGAACAAAGAACATTTCATGATAGAAAGAAAAAAAAACAAAAAAAAAAAGCTGCCGCCATTGATCATTTGATTCGAATTTAAAACAAATACACTGAAATGTCGCAGATATGAAATCCTGTGCGGTCACTGAGGCTGTCAAATAACACAATATGCCCGAAACACAGCATGAAATCTACATCTTTTTAAAAAAACAAACACAAAAAACCCCCAACATATCACAGCTTGGCTCGCGGCGATGTGTCGCGGTCCGATCTGATCCGGTGAGCCGGTTTCCCGGTGTGTTTGGTGGAAACGTCTGTCCAGAGAGGACGTCTGCTTGTTTCATCTCCAGCAACATAGTTTCCCCTGAGTTGGTGCAAAAGCATTGGGCTGTTTTTGTGTGGTCTTTCACAGGTTTTTTGTTTTTTGTTTGTTTTTTGTTTTTTGTCACCAGATTAATGTTTCTACAGACTGTTGGACCATCTGTTATCATGTGGTGATGTTTCAAAATGGCTTTACAGGCCCGATGACTGCAAATCATTGTGTTATCGCACATTTTGTGGGAAATTGTGGGAAGCCCCTGCAGTTTTTGTTGGAATGTACATTAGTTGTTGAGTTTGCACAAAAGATGACATCCTGAAAGCTCCGGGTAACAGTTAATATATTAACATGTTTCAGTTGTTCAATAGTCCCACAACCGGAAATAGTTAACAATTACAAAGCAACTTATGGCTTAGTGATTATCAAGACCTTCTTAGAATATGAGATAAGTTTATGGTTTTGTATTTAAAAATAAATGTGGTTTACATGTAAGTTGCATTACTTTCCTTCAAAACAGCAGTGTCATCAGCAAGTTAACTAAAACGTCATAGTTTCATTGTGATTTGATGTAATCTGTATTAAGTGCTGCATCCGCAGCTGGATTACATCATTATTGGTCAATTTTAGTTTTGTAGATTTATCAGATCCCGGCACATATTCACATTGTCTGTATGTTTTTGGACTGTGTGATCATGCAAACTCCGCACAGAAAACCTAAGCTGGACTTGAGCCGGCAAAGTTTTTCCAATCAGGTGAATGACAACCAGTAAGGCTTCATGCAGCTTGTGAATATCCATCGTACAGCACTGAAATATTCTCAGGCTACGATTACGTGGAGCCAAAAGCAGTGATCCCAATCAAGGGAGGCTCCTCCCACTTTGCCTCCTCCCACAATCAGGCAGCTCTGCTCTGGCACATGGCACCACGAGAGGAAGTACTTCCTCCTCGTCCCATAGATGGGCATGTGTGGGCGGAGCCAGTCCAGCTCACACAGACGCAGCAGATTCTGAATGCAGCTCCTCTGATCCAATATTCAAATGGCGGGAAATCATATAAAAGATGGATTTGGAGCAAATAAACATTGAATACAACGTTTTTGGACCAACGAGACCATGTGAAAGTGTTGAAAAGCTGGAAAATCTTTATTTTTAACGATCTGGTGTGAGCAATGTTATTTTTGAAAACACAAGGGGGGAAATATCGTTTTATTTTGTTGTTGTTTTTTTTTTTTGAATACCCAGCTACGAGTTAACGCCGCCTCAATCTCACAGGCAAATGCAGGAGACGAGCGTTCCCCTGATGTCGTGCTGTTTGTGTCACCGGAGACGGCCAGTCACTACAGAAGAAGATCCTAAATGAGGGAAATGGAGCGCGGGCCTGTCAGAATGACGACGGTGTCCCAGCATGCACGGCGACAGCCACAAACAATACTAATGACATGAGGGGCTCTGAAGAGGGTCTGTGTGCAGCCGGCTCCTGGGCTCCGTCCGGTCCCTGAACCCCCTCCCACCCCCTCCCACACCCTCCCCCACCACCACCACACTGCTTGTTAGAGGCAGTGTAATTAGGTGGCTGAGCTTGTTGCGAGTAGCCCAGGTCACAGAGGCATGTCCAACCCTTGTCCTGATTGCTCCTCGGGGAATTATTGACAAAACACAAGGAGCATTGCATGTTGGGCTCTAATTATGTGTACAAGACATAGACGGCCCCGGGGAAATTAAATGAAATTCCCCAGCTTGATGGGTCCTCCACACTCACGGGATCCATTCTGTTTCTTATTAAGCTCGGCCATTGTCTGCCTTTATGAGGCTGCTATGCACAGCGAGGCACCGGCTAAATGCTTTTAAGTATCTCTCTCTCTCTTTCTCTCCACCGAGGCAATACGTCACTGACTCCTGCTGGAAAAACTGCCCGTCGATTGCGACCGTCGCCGAAAAAAACCAGTGCATGCAGGCAAATTTATTTAACTGATGCTCGCTAATATTTGTAAATATAGGGTGTGAAATGGAACACCCGCGCGGCGGCTTTCTTTCCACCGCTCTGGACGCATACAAACACCTCCGCTCTAATTCCCCCGGCCCAGATACTGGACAGGAATTGATAGTCTCCTGCTTGTGCAAATGAAGTGATAAGGGGTCTCACCCAGATTACACAGGGCCTAAGTGGCACTGAGAAAGCTTATGGAGATGAATGAATTCATGAGGCTGCCTGACACATTCTTAAGAAGCTACGTAATAAGGGATAAATCAAACAGCTAACATTTTGCCTCTGAATGATTTCGAATTAAAGCTCGGGGAGACGGCAGACCTCCCAGGAGTGGATGAACTTCGGCGTAGAACCGCAGCTGACCCTTATATATATTTCTCTATCATTAAAACAAACTAATGGCTAATGTAAAAAAAAAAAGCTGCATAAGCAGTAAATACTCCATTCCTTTTGATTCAGCACAGTGGGATGCTAGTGGTCTTTGAATTGCCAGACTGTGGGGGCAGGCCCACTCCCAGAGGTCTGCCCACTGATCATTCTTACCAGCATTAATAATTGAGAGTGTTATGTTGTAAGATGGTGGATCCAGTCCATCCTGGGCTATTTTGGAAAAAAAAAAAAAAATCTGTTATCTCTGGTTCTCGTTGGCTCACATTTAGGAGGTGGGTGGGGGGGGGGGGGTGAGTCATGGCTACTCCAGTGTGTGAGCTGGGAAGCAAATAACACTAACAAGAACAAAGTGAATCCTTTATCGGGGCACCGGCACGTCGCCGGCTGCCAGTAACGTTCGCTGCAACGTCATTACGCGGCGAGCCCCCACGTCTCCGGGTTGACGGTCCCCCGGGGACCCCGCCGTGGCCCGCTGTGATCATCACGCCGTCGATTACGCGACACGGGCCTTTTGTGCGAGCGCGCGCCAAAGCCTGCGACAAATCCGGCGGCGTCTCCCGTGTTAAATGTCAGGCGGCCTCATTGATATGGGCCGCGTCACGACGCCGCGTCGCTCTCGGGTCAATTAGGCCCAATTCTACCCCGGTCCCACAGGCCCCCCTGGCGCCGCAGGCAGCCAGCTCGCTCGTACAGTCACCACACACACACACACACACACTGGGAATGTTACCGGCACCAGCATCGAGAGAATAATTGGCAGAAGATGCAGATGTGCAGGCTGCCGCTGCGCGAGGCCAGAGAAAAGAATGTGATGCGTTTCGAATGGCAAGTGGAGGTGAGTCATCCTGACACCGCCGGCCCCTAATGATATTTCCTGCCTGCCGACGCGCCGCAGCCAGTGGAGGGAGACGGCGCGTCAGCGTGCAGGCTAATGCACACATGGCGTCCTGGTGTTTTGCTGTCAGGTGTCGGCTGGTGTTATGTGATTTAGCCGCCCAACGGCTGCAGCGCCAGACACCAATTCCACCATGTTAATCAGCGCCGGGCCCTCGTGCCGTCTCCCCAAACCCCGTCCCCCCACACCCCCCACCCCCGCTTCGAAAACATGCCACGAGAGGTCTCGGTATAGTGGCACATGCTCGCCAGGCGAGAGTGGATGTGGGCTCACGGAGTCGCAGGCAATGCAGCTCTAAATAACAAAGCAAAAGACGTGCCCTTTGGGTGGTGAGATAGCTCATTACCTATGAGCGACCTTCCATCTGCACTCATGGCTGCTCTGGGAGCCATTATGATTATGATGGAAATCTCACAAGCCATTAGTGGGAGACAGCACAGGGCTCACTGCAGACACACTAATGGACTCATTTGTAATTGGGAGAGAGGGAAATGACTCTGCGAGCTCGCGGTGGCTTTGTTTGATGGAGTATGGGGGAGCGCGGACGAGATTTGACAAATGAAACGGGTTAGTTGTCTGTGTGAACTAAACTCCTGGATCACTGCGTGTTTTGTGAATGTATGTAGCGCACACACTTCCAACGCACCCCCACCCCCCCCCCCCCTTTTTTTTTTTTATGTCCAGCTGTGACTCCACTCCCAGGAGCCTATTGGTGTTATCCTTTGGCTGGGGGTGGGCGGGCCTCTTTAGAGCCTGTGGACGAGCCTGCGGGGCAGAAGAGTTATTAAAGAATCCTCAGAGAGGTGATGATGGTGTTGAAATTGACGAGTCAGGGTTTTGCACGCGGTGGGGGGGACGTGTCACCTTCTAAATCTCTGGATTTATTGGACGAAAACTCGCCCCGATCCCTCAGCAGGTTATTCAGGCGAGCACTGAAGGGACGCCGGCACAAGTGGACGCCTCAGACGGATCTGTGTTCAGTCGTCCGCGCTTGTTTTGCCACTTTGTCTGCGATGGAACATGAAATTCGTATTGTTCCGCTCGCACTGTTTACAGAAACGCAGCAAAGCATTCTCCACCACACAACTTATCTCGGTTTCTCGCTGTTGATTCGAGCAACATCTGGAAAGTTGTTGCCGAAAAGCCTCCGCTGAGCTTTAGTTTCTCTGGCTTTTTATTTTATTTAATTTTTTTTTTCCCGTTTTAATTGGCCGAGATTCAGTGCTTTCGGTCCGCATTGTCCCCGCAAACTGTACTCCACACATTAGTCGTGATTTGCTCGCCCCAATTCCAGGAGGATTAGAATAAGCATAAGTGCTATTGTGGTAAAACATTAGCTCAGCATGCGTTCACAACAATGGTAACAAATGATTCAAAAACTGGAGGGGAAAAAAAAACAAAAAACTCTTAAAATTATAGCTGGACTGGCGATACGGAATGTGCCAGAGTATGTTGGGTTTTGGGGGTTTTTTTGCAAATCATTTAGCAAACTGGCCACAAAAGTGACAAAATGTTGTTATTGTATTTGTGAATGGTGTACTTGTTACTTCTATAGTACAGATAGTAATGCTGAGTGTTAATGAGGATTATATTTCTCTCTGCACAAGTCAGTTCGTTAGATGAAAACCCACTTTTCTGAAGGAACCAGAGCGAGATATGGGCTCGGTTTTAGACGACAGTGTTTTCAACTGGGTGTCGGTTTACGTGGTTTGATTGTCATTGTTGATGTTTATAGTGAAATGTCCTCTGCGGTTTCATTACGAGAAACCAAACAGCATCCACTAGTGGCCTGGCATGCTCACTACATTTTTTTTTTTGTGTGTGTTTCTGCTATTTCAGTGTAAACAGACATCGTTTGCAAAATGTTGCCATGAAATATGTAAATGGCTTCTGACACTATAAAGCGTCGCCTGAATGGTGAGAAAGCTGCATCCTGAGGAAACTGCATGTCCGTCTTCTTCTCAACCAGTTCCAGCTCTTCCTTACGCCGCCTATCAAGGATACTGATTACTGATTACGTTTATGGCCAAGTCAGTGGAAATATTGCTGTGACATGTTTCCCAGCAGTGTTGTGGTTGTTCAACTCTTTGCACATGTGCAGAAGAAGTATTTACTACGTCCGTGGTGCACAGTGTTTCCGCTGTGCTCATGGAGGATTGTGTCGAAAAGTTCCACCTTGGAAGCCATTATCAAAAAGTCGCATATTGCAACAAACCTGTGCGTAATCTTGTCCCCCCCCCCCCCCCCCACACACACTTCATCAAGATGTCTGAGGCCCCTCTGATATCCACAGACTTGATCTTAACCTATTGGAGCAACATAAATAAATGTGGCTTGCAAACAACTTATCCTAGTTATCGCTGGCGTTCGTCTCACTGTTTTCCTCCAAGCCTTGATTCGACGTGTCAAACTGAGTTGTTTTGGGGCAGAAATGCTGACTCGGCGCATTTTCACCCGAGGAAGGAAGCGTTTGTTTCTGACTGCCGGAGCGGTCGTAGTTCACGTCACACCCTTCTCGTCCCGCAAGGCGGCATTATAATCCATTAAAATCTGCACGGCACGTTCTCCGTGCTGTTTGTCCACAGCCCACCTATTAAACCAACAGGACATTTAACTATGTGTTTGTACAAGGGAGCTCCCTCAGCAGGAGCATGACAGGGACGAATCAGCCAGAGAGATGGAGGTAGGGTGGAAGAGGGGGGGGGGGGGCTAATAAGATTGCCCTGACCCGGGTGATTTATAGATTCATTTGTGTGCTTGTTTAGAAACCTGATCTGCATTATTCATGTCCACAGAGGAGCAGTACTGAGGACATTAGCTGGTTAACCCCTGCTCAGGTTAGGCCACATTATTTTAATGGCCATTGCGAGGGCAGGCCTCTCAGTCCCATTGTCAGGGGGAGGGGAAGTGGGAGGGGGGGGGGGTCAGGATCAGGGGGGAGGATAAGGGGAACCATTATTCCAACCAAAGCACTATCTCCCTTACACAGAGAACAGGTGGGACCGGGGCATTATTATTCAATTACGTCTGTTAACGGTAAACAATGCACAGCGCTTTAATGCTCACAAGAGAAGGATAATTGGTAACCAAATGCCGGGCGACTTTTGACTGCCACGCGCTCCATTATTTATGCGTCGCACGCCACCTGTCATGCGTACGATGCCACCGCGGCGCCGCGTGTTTTCTCCGCATGTAATTACCTTTCATCTCCGTAATGATGATGCCTCGTATCCATAAAATAGACTGCTCCGGGTTTGACACCGGGCCACATTTGTCATCATCTGTGGAGACTGATGTGACAGTTATTAGAGCCACACCAGTCCCTTCACATGATGCTCCCACAGGAAAAAGGAAGAAAAAAAACAAAAAAAAACTGATTAACTCGTGAGCATCGGTTAATTTTTAATGCTGTTGGCTTTATGTCTTTATTAGCTGTTTTACTTTGTTTCAGCAATAACGTCAGACTTGCACAGGAGATTTTCCAGACTCCCTCTGGTGGGGGAGAAATTGAATGAAATGTATTTCCTTGAAATTTGGATTAAAGCTTCACATCAGCTTGAAAAAATCAAGTCAATTTGAGTAAGTATTTATGAAAAACTCAGGCCCCATTTACAATGTTTCAAGGGAAAAAACTTTTTTTTTTTTTTTGTTTAAAGAAAATTTCCAATTTACACGACAACTTTTTGAAAATGATGTAGTGAGCATGAACGGCCACTAGTTGGTGTTGCACGAGTCGATGGACTGTAACAACAATGTCATGACTCCCAGTCCACATTCTCCTGGGACTTGGTAGTTTTATTTTGACAAGTCACCGTGATAACAATCCAACCTGGTCGTCTTGTCCACGAGAACGTCTTGCGTGCTCCATTTGTTCACGTTTATTGCGTTCTGTGGTGTGTCTGTGTGATTTCAACATTTTTACCATTTCTGTCGTCTGTTTTCCCTTTTCAAACGTGTGAACGGGTCTTAAATTTGTTGTTTGACACAGTTTAACCAATAGAAATTCACAATGTACACATCCTCCGTTCAATCAACATGGCAAGAGCGAACGCACGTAATTCTGCAAATACTAGAAGAAGTCAGTTTGACGTGTATCGTTACATCACGGTAGTGGGTGTTTATCCCCCCCCCCCTCCTCCCTTCCATCATTCCACACTCAGGGCCTATTTGCTGAATATCATCCTGCTTTCCATCATGTGCTCGTTTTACTATCACAGACGCCACACAATAACACAGTTTAAATGAGGATGAGGCGGGATCGTCTCCCCCCACCCATCCCCCACCCCGCCTCGCCTCGCCTCGGCGAGGACGATCTACCGGCGTCTTCTTTTCCTCCGTCTCTCCCTCTCTCTCCGGGGAGAACACCGTCATGCATAAAGAAAGACACGGAGAGCGGCAGCAGCATATGTCTGAGGCGGAGGATGCGGCGCTGACAGGCCGGGCTTATCGTCTCTGCAGCTCTTCACTACAAGCGTGATTACCGCTGACAGCCCCGACTGCTGATAAAAGCGGGAACATTAAAGAAAACAGAAGAGCCGCGCAGCCGACGCACCAGTGTTTCTTCTCATCAAGCACCCTCCCCTTAACAGCCCCCCCCCCCACACACACACCCCAAACCTTCCCCAAGTCCGCCTCCACCTTCCCGGTGCCCCACGCCAGGGTGTCAGAGCTGTCGAGAGCGGGAAGTGACATCACAAGAATTTGCCAGCAGTCTCGAGGCTCATCATGTCAGCGGCAGCCTGTCTTGTGTCAGGCTTCCCCCAGGCAAGCTGTGATCCAGCCCTCGTCTCGGCACATCAAGACTCCTCGCCGCTCCTCGGCGAGGGAGGGAGGGAGGGAGGGAGGGAGGGAGAGAAAAAATTAACAGAATGTTTTTCCATCTTGTTAACTGACAGCATCGTTTGTTAGAGCGCTGTCTCAGCAAGCAAGAGTGTGTGGAAGGGTTTCAGATTGGCAGAGGGAAGAATTGGCATGTGAAAGCATGGTGAATTATTGAGTTTGGACGAGGTGTCAGAGCTACCGCGTTGCATCGCGTGGGCTTCCAGAAAGCATCTGAGGTGTGAGAGGAGAACAAGCGCGGAGGAGTGCTTGATTAAAAAGCTGTGAAGAATGTGGGGCATCGGGGGTTTTTTTTTTTGTTGTTTTTGTTTTTTTTTCTCGGGCTGGTCAGAGTATTTGTGTTTGTGTGCCCGTATATGTGTGCATACTGTATATAATTGCTTTGAACATCCAAAAGCTGTCCCTGGATTCTTCCAGAGCGACTATACCCGTCTGCCAGCGTGAGCCACGGCGTCACGAGTCGTGGAGAATCGCCTCTATCTCCTGGGTAAATCTCCATCTCGCGGATCTGGCCCGCCGTCAGCTCATTTGGACAGAGAAAGGGGCCGTCTCGGCAAAGAATGCTTTTGATTCTCTTTTCATTTATTTGAACTGATCTGCTGTGATTAAGAGCTCCGTGTCTCATTATTCTCTTTTGGAGGAGCGGGGCATTGCCTTTTGCCAAAATATTTGAATGATTAGGGCCCAGGCACGGGCCATGCCAAAGCGACGGGAAGCATTCACTCTGCTTATTAGATTCACTTAAATGCTGTTGTAAATCATCTCTGCCAGTGCGCGCTGCCAGACCCAGGCTTTACTTCGAGAAGCTTCCACCGCCGATGCCAGAGCCACAGTGCACAGCCACCAGAGGCGGCTGAGACTGTCGGTCTGCGCTGCTGTTTGTTTTAGCTCGCCCTGTTAATACAGCAAAACGGTTTGTTTGACCAGTTTTGGATTCGCTCCCGCGATGAAAAAGCTATTAATCAGGCAGCTGCGAGCCGTGGGTGAGTTTCAGTAAGCCGATCCTGTTTGAAAAGACGTTCCAAACCAAAAGAAAAGCAGCTGCAGATGATTTCTGTTCTCTATTTTTGATCTTTATTTATTTCGTTTTTTTTATTTATTTATTTATTTTAAGAAAGCTGATTCAGATTTGAAGGCTCGGAAACACTTATTAACACCGGGATGCTGTTGTTTAGCCAATTTTGGTTTTAAGTGTTCGCCGTGAATCGAGTAGATCATCGCCTGCATGATCGTGGCCCCGGGACCGAACGAGTGTGATTAGCAGTGGAGTTGAACCCGAGTGGTAGTCCATTGTTCTCTCAATTTTAAGATTGCAGAGTGGGAGAAAAAGAGGAAAAAAGCTTGCTGAGCACTCAAGGAAAAATACTGGCTTTGGTCTTTCACAATACCCCCAGAAGCTCAATCACGTCTTCCATTTTGGCACATTGTCAGGAAGCAAATGCAACAAATCAGAACATATTGTTCCTCGGGGGGCCGTAATAGGAGCCTTTGAACCATAAGCTACACTGCTCTGGTCGTGGCCTCCTGGTGACAAAGCGACTCCATCAGTTTTTGTTTTGTTTTTTTTTTGCGTTCACACCGCCTCAGTCAGCGGCTGTCACCGAAAAGCCATCTGCCATCACGTGTTTCGCCTTGTTTGTCATTTGGTCACCTCCTTCACAAATACCACAGAGGATTTGTCTCGTGGCGGTCCGCCGAGGCGCGGGTCAGAGTGTTATACGGCGGCGGAGACGTGACGGGGATTTCCTCGGCCCTCGATGGCCTATAAACACTCGGCGGCGGCGGCGCAGCTTGCTTTTCAATAAATGCTGCGGTGCAAAAGAGGACAGATGAGGATCGTGAGGTGTGACTGTGGCCGGGGGGAGGAGGGGGCAGCAAGAGAAGGGGACAGGCAATTTAACAGTGGCTTGTGACTCCGAAGGAAGGTGTGTGGGTGCGTGTGTGGGTGGGGGGGGGGGGGGGGGGGGGGGGGTAGTATGGCGCCCAGCCAGCGGAGCAGTGGAAAACAGTGGTCCAGACTAATGATCCACAACGTGATCGTTATGGCCCCCACAGAAAGGATGGGCACAAGCCATGGTTCCCTGGAAATCAATTCCCAGGAAGCGCATGAGTACGAGTTGTAAATCATGGCGGTACGGAAGGATGGATGGATGGAAGGCACCGGGGATGAGAGGAGAAGGTGGAAGTGGGAAGAGGAGAATGAGTAGATGGGGAGCTTTCTCGGCAGGATAGATAGAGCATGAAGAGAGAACTCTTTCGATCATAAACCCTGAAGGCAAAATTACTCCCCACCCCCCCCACCCCCCACCCTCAACCACCCCCCCCACCACCACAACCACACACTTCCCCTTCCCACCCCTCCTTCTCAGCAAAAGCAAACCAATGATGTGGCCGTTCCAGCCTCCTGCCCCTCAGCCACCCCTCCGCTTGATGGCTCCATTGCAGGTTGGGGCCGAGGTTCTTTTCGAAAAGTGTTCTCAAATTGATTTATATCCTGCAGAAGAGCCCCATCAATCCTAATATGAGAATATGAGACTAATGAAATCATTGGGCGCTGAGGGGAGACGCGGAGGTGTGCGAGCGGCCACTCGTGCCCTGATGGGTGTATGTGTTTTCTGGTGCGGCGCCGAGCGCGGCGGGGGTACGAGTCCCTCTGGAAGCACATCGCGATGAAGAAGGCATTGATCACGGAGAGTCCAATGATGACAAATATCAGCAGCTCCCGAGAAAATCCGCCGCGGAGTGGTTCGGGGCGACCGGCCACTGTGTCCCCAAGGAGCTTCAGTGCTGCTTCTTCACACGTGGGAACGGATTTAGTGAATTCACCAAATCCAGTCCCTCAGATGGTCGTGAGAATATGAAACTCGGGCCGCGGTTACAAAACGCTCCAACTCAATTTCCGCAAAAGCATTTCCCCTCTGCATTTCCACCCATCCGAGAGACGAGGGGCGGCGATCTGACAATATGGCGCTCAGATGGCGCTCCGGGGCCCAAAGTGACGACACGCTGGCCGTGGGAATCCAACAACAACATTCAGCTCCCGTGTCTTCTTCCCTTGCAACTTGAAAATTCCATCGTTTTCACTGTTTCCCGCCGTTTCCACGTGAACGTGGGGTTTCTTAACGCGGAGCGCCTTTCTCTCTCTGAGTCTCGAAATATTTGCAAACGAGGAAGGGCGATGTCATTTATCTCCTAATAGCAGTTATTCCAGTCCAAAATGTGACGGGCGCCGGCGGCAGAGCTTGTTATTCCCAGCACGGTGATTACCGACTGATCGCCTCGGCTGCAAGGTGACTGGATTATGTCACGATGTCACCGCTGGCCGCTTCTCTGAAAAACGTTGGGGCTGATTTCAAAAAAAGGTTGAATTTGCCATCATGTTGAATAAACGTTGATGAGCAGTTAATTTTACCGACGAGGACATGTGAGAAACTATATCGGACTGTGGAGCGTCTCCCCATAAGTTCTAGTCAGTTCTACTCAATAAAAATACACTATTATTATTAAAAAGCCAGGCTGTGTCCCTGCATTTCCCTGAGTTCTGTCAATTAATGGTAATTTAACGTTGATTTCAAGAACTCCACAAACTAAGAACCAAGCTTTTTGAATAATTTCAAAGACGTCTTGTCAGAAACGGAACATCCAGGAACAACCATGGGATTTTTCTATTATAAAGTGTTTTTTTGTCGCGATAACAATTATCTTTACTGGTTAACATGGTAAATAGCTGTAAAGGTAGAACAAACATTAAGTACAAGTAATGACGAAGCATAAACCAGTGATCAACGGCACTCTGAAGGACACCTTTTCCCTTTTTGGAGGGAAATTTATCTTAAAATGTTGACTGGAAGCTAAATTGGTAACTTAAAACACGTGTGTGTTACTGGTTTTATTGTGTAATGGAGATTAATCAGAATAATAAAATACGGTTTTGTTCAAAACTACTGACAGTTTCTGGCTTCGTTTACACAGCTGTGAGGTGAAAACGCATCGTTCTTGTGTTTTTTTGTTTCAGAAAAGTTTTGCGTTCACACGGAAATGGCAGAAACTTTGAATGTGGTGTCGTTTTCATGTTGGCCACTGGTGGGCGATGTCGTTTGTTTCCGTGGTGAAACCAGACGCGCATGCGCACAGAGAACACTATTCTGTAAACGTTAATAATGGGACTAAATGCACTGAGCTGGAAGACTGCCATTACAGTCGCAGTGTTCCCACGATCGACACGGAGCCGGATCGTTTTTATAAAGTTCAATTGCACTCGATTCCATTCATTTTTCTTCTCCTGAATCTTTCTGACTGTTTAGTGGCTTTGCAGATTAATATGACATTACTGCGCTTCCTATGGCACCGGCGGCCCAAAAGCAAGGATCTCGGAAGCAAATTCGGCCCACAGCTCTTACAGGCACGTTGCAGTAAGCTGCAGTGATAATTAATCAGGCCACAACTTAATGTTTCATCTCCTCATGCCTATAAGCCGAGTCTCCCGCTGCTTTTCATACTGCGATGGAGCCACATCAGTTTCAGCAATAACAAATGGAACCATCCCCCCTTTCCTATTTTTTTTTTTTGTCTCCCACCGTCGTTCTCTTCACTTCATTATGCAGGCAGCCTGACGTTATTTGACAGAGTGTGCTATCTGCAGCCCTCAGCTGCCCCCCCAGCCCCCCCCAACCCCCCCAAACTCTCACTATCGTTGCATCGCTGGCAGCTTAACCCCACTGCCGCCTGCCACAGAGGAGCAGCGAGGAAATGATCCCGCTGCTGAGTGAACAGAGACGGAAAGACCCTGGAGCACCTTTATGGATGCAGGCGTCTCAACTGTGGCGAGGTCCTGATAAAGCTGCCTTCTTCGCTGCCCTGCAGTCTGTTAACTTGACCCCTGCTACTATTCTACTTGAATAAAATACTCAGAATATTCTTCTTCTTTTTTTTTTTTTTGCATACTTTTCAAGTATGTGACTTGGATGTTATGCAGGGAGCATTAGATTATTTTTATATTGACTGCATTGGCACAAGATTTAGTAACTCTTTAAATATACACAATAAACTGGGGCCCCGTTTATACGACGACGTTTTCAAGTTAAAATGCAAAGCTTTCTTTGTGCCAGGGCTTAGAGCCTCTGAAAACCCAAATGTTTTGAAAATGGCTCCCAAAGTGAAGTTTTTGGAAAATGCAGCTGAATTTTTTTTTTCTGAAAGGCTCAGACTCCATTGTCATGCAAACTGTGAAAAAAAAATGCAACTTTTTGGCACCACGGCTGTCGTCAATAGTTATTCTGCACATGCGTGAGGAGATGGACAATAACAACAATGGCGGCATCCAGAGCTTTTCTAGTTATAATAATAATAATAATAATCAAACTTGGTCGCTTGTCTTTATACACACCGTTGTTAAGGTTTTACAGCATGTGCGTGTGGTTTCATTGAAGAAAACAAACGACACCCACTAGTGGCCCTACAGAGTAACTACACCATTTCTCCTATTGAAGTGTAAGCGGTGATTGTTTTCAAAAATATTCCCATGTAAACACGAAAATGTTCCAAAACAAACACACACAAAAAAAACCCAATGCGTTTTCACTTGAATTGTTGCGTCAACAGCTTGCGTGACGGCCAGAAGCAGTTTGACCCTCGGCTGAGTTCATGCGAGCAAAATGCACAAGCGTTTTGTCTCCCTCGCAAACAAATACTGGTAACGAGGCAGCATCCTGCTCCGTCTCCAGAGAGCTGTAAATAAGCTTAATGAAGAAACAAACAAACGTCTTTAAGGGCGAGCCTCGGAAAGCTGCGCGTCTGGAAAGCGTAGCATATCTAATTTGTAGGTTAATGTCAGTGCAGGCTTATTTATCTGGGTTATCCTCTGCACCGGATAATTAGATGTTGCGAGTGCGGCATGAGGGACAATGTCAACAGAGCTTGTGTCTGGCGTCCGTTATTGTTCCTGTCCTTGTCCGTCACGGGAGCGTCGTTGTTGACTTTCCGTCAATATTCCGACACCGGTTGGAGATTGCGTCGGTTGGGTTTCATTATTACTTCATTTGCCGGCGTTGCCTTTGAATTCAAAGCGGAAAAAGACGGAGAGTCAAATGAAAGGATGTGATATTGTGCTGCGAGTCCTAATCAAATAAGCCACTCGGACTGTGCGACGCATTTGCTCATCATTTGCATGCGGCTCGCGCTAACAGCGCGCGGCGTTGCGACACGAGCGAGCCGATGCATTGTGGGTAGCGCCGTAATGAGTCCGGTCCGATGTTTGCCAGTGACGGGTCTTCATTCGCACGACTTGGCTCTGGTCTGTCTCTCCCAATGTGTTTTAACTGTCAGGTGGCGAGAGCCACACTTTTTTTTTTTTTTTTCCCCTTCCACTCCACGCTGTCTGCTTTTGATTTCTTTTCCCAGAGGTGTTTAAAAAAAAAAAAAAAGTGGCTCAATTGTTAGTGACAATCAGCCGCTCTGGCCCTTTTTGAACAGAAGGTTTGATTTAATCGTGGGGCTGTCATTTATTATTCTGGAGCGGCAGCCGCCCCTGTGAGGCCCGGGCCTGATCAAGCGCCTCGGAGCTGTCCCCAAGATCTCACTCTTTTTCCCTTCTCCCCCGTTATGTCTAAATCCTCAATACAAATCGCAGCGTTTCGGCTCTCCCAGTGGGGCCTATTACTGCCTGTGGGGCATTAAAGATCATTAATAGTGCTGTCAGAGAAGGAGAGGGAGAAGGGAAGCGGTGGGGGAGGAGGAGGGAGAGCGGGGAAGCAGCAGTGAGTTGCTTAGCTGCTCATAAATGGGAAATTAATACATCTGCTTCATTAATGCTGCCTCGTGTTTGATGTTTGTTAGCTGGCAACTTTAATGATGTAGGTTTGAGCCGACGGGGCGCTTGACTAAATTTGATTCCTCCAATTAAGTAGTCAGGCTTCTTTTCTTTTGGGAAAATGGTTAGAAAGGGGAAGAAAAAAAAATACTGCCTAATTATGGACTCCAAACCTTCAGTTTTATGGCTCCAGCTCTTTTTTTTCCCCCCCTCCCTCTGTTTCTCCTCGATTTCTCTCACTCTTCATCTGTCAGCAGCTGATTGCAGAGACGCGTTTTATCAAGAACGGCCCGCACTTACTTGCTTACCACTTACTAATCAAGATAACATTTTTTTAATCAGCGCATGCGACTTCGTTAATCATCGGCGGCACCTAACGCTGTAAGTTAATTGATATATAGTGGAAGGTGATAATAGTCAGCCTTCAGCGCAAATGATGAAATTACTACTATCAAGGAGCTCGACTAGAACAACTGCGTCTTAATGGCAGCCTTGGAAATCGAACACGCAGGAAACATAAAAGCCTCTGAAAGCTTTTTTCTCATGCATAAATTGCACCCCTCTATACAGTTTAGAGCACAAAAAAAAGAAAAAGAAAAGACAGATATATGGCAGAAAAACCACTTTTATCCTGCTGACTGAGGCTCAGGATGAGATCCTGCTGTCATGCGTTTGTACTCGAAGCCAACTTCAGACAAAAGCAGTTATCTAAAAGCAAGAACGTAAATATTTGTTTGTCTTCTGCGGAGTTCTGCGTGTCAACGAGGTTAAATTGAATTACATGGACCAGTGCTGATGCAGACGATGAGGAACGTTAATTGTCTCGTTGTAGTTCGTCATCGAAAGTGACGGTCGCAGAGAAAACACCAATCGATCAGCATTTATTCATGAAGCCCTTTAAAACACTCAATGTGATCAAAGTGCTTTCCAGTAAAATCAGACAGTAGAATGAGAATGTAAGGAATTAAAAGAGAACAAGAGTGAAAACATACACTATGTCAACGATAAAATTAAATCAAACCAATTAAATTAAATCTCGGCAAATACTTTAGTTAAAATACGTATGCATTGTCTAGGGGAACTGCATTCATTTTGCATTTTCGTTTCAGCAAGGCTTTGCCTTTACCGGGCAATGTTTTGAAAATGACGCCCGTTTACACAGAAACAAACAGAAAAGCTGAAAACTATGTAGCCACGAGTCGGAGGTGGTGTTTGTTTTTGTGTTTAAATCACAAATACGTGCGCACACAGAGTACAATACGCTATAAACATTCTGTCCAAGTTAGATTATTATTCCATGTTACTCTGAACTATAAAACTGAATAAGTTTCAGGAGAGTTTTCAAAAGGTTCCTCCTTGGACACTGCTTTTCAAATAGCTGCAATTTCAGTGGCTACACATTGTGCAAGAAATATTTTGTGTTTTCACTTGAAAACGTTATCGTGTAAACAGGGACTAAGTTCCTGTATTTCGACGTGATTCGTGCATGGATGAGGTGACACTGTGTTGATTCGACATGTGACCGGTGCTGTTTCTCTCTGTTTAAAGCACCGACTGCGTTGCACGTGGCGCTGTATAGATAAAGTTGAATTGAATTGAAGTGAAATAAAAGCAGAGAAGGAACTATCATCGGCATACCTTCAACGCTAGCAGAGCAGTTATCAATCCTCTAAAACGTCGGGTTGAAAAGAGCCACGTTACACACGTCTTCCTTGGAGATGGAAGGCTGAGGCAATTCCCATTTATTTAATCTACATCCTCATCTTCATCTCATCATTTTGAATTAAAAAAAAAACAGGGAGACAGAACAGTACTGACGTGCCGGGAGGAAGCTCGTGAGCAATCTTCAGGCTACAGTACGTGTTGTATTAAATCACTGAATCCATGCTTATTCAATTCAGTGTTATTAATTTTAAAAAAAATTTGTATCACACCATCTACAACACTGTCATCTCAAGGCACTTTTACAACACAAATCCAGGAGGTGTTGGAAAGGAGAAACCTGCAGGTGGAGACTTTCTTCTGTTCCGGTTGGGGGTTAGGGTGTAGAAATGGAGTAAAAGATTGGACAGGAGGGATTCGAACTCTCACAAAAAGCAACAAACACATTGTGATTACATTTCGATTCCAACGTTTGACGAACGTGTGTTTCCAGTCCACAGTTTAATTGGCATTGAGGCACGAAGAGACAACGCCGTCATCGTCATGAAGAGAATTCCCTCGTCGTCGGCAAAATACAATCAGGCCATTCACTCATCATGTCATGTCTTTATCAAATAATCAAATATTAAACTATTTAATAGCTCCCATAATCCTCTGTCCCGCTGGACACCTTGTCTCTCCGGTCCTACGACGGCTCCCTGGAGAGCGACGACCCGCTCGCGTTAAAAAACAAAACAAAAAAAAAAACCATAGCCGGAGTAATTGACCGTCTTCTTCATTTCTGAATTATTCAGCCCGTCAGCGTCTGCGCTCCAGGAGCCGCTTGGCTCGGGGCAAGGTGTGTGCAGGTTGGCGAGCGGGGGAGGGGCATTAAAGGACTGCGCCTCAGGCGCCGCAGGCCTGCGACTAATGATAATCGTCTCCCTTGAACAACCGTCCAACGAAGCACTTCATTACCCCCCCATCTCCTCCCTGTGATCTCCCCGCGTACCTGGATTCTCCAACATGCAACCAGCTTCAGTCTAATTGTGAAAAATTTTGCGACGACGACCCAAAGAGGAGTCCCAGTGTGAATTCGGCTCTGCGGCCCGTCAATGTTGTCGTGAGGCTCCGGCAGACAGCCGGTGACTTTAAAAGAGGTCGTGACACGGCGACAGCTGCTCCTTGGCAGACGTCGTAAAAAATAAATAAATAAACCGCCGAGATCTGCCGCACGGAAACTCGTCGGTCGGTTGGGCCCGGGGGTCGAGGATAGCCTGGCGCGCGGCCACTTATCGCGGCGTGACCGCCGTGAATGTGGCGGCTCGCGGTGCCGATGCTCCAACGCGATAAAGGTGTTTGGAACAGATTAGATGTATATTGTCTGTCTTGACAATTGAATGGATGAGAGGAAAATGTGCCTGTTTATCATCCTGCTTTCTCATTTCCGCTCTGTTTATCTGCAGCTTCGCCGTGATTCATGGGGTAGAGGCGGGGAAAAGGTGCAAAGCCGTCCCAGTGATTTCTTGCTGATGCATAACCAACATCTATTATCAATGTAAATGAGCCACCAACTTTGCTATTTAAATGGGAACAAAGTGGAGAGCGCGCTCGCAGGCATGCTGAGGGAAGACGCAGGGAGCGAGGAAGGGAGATGAGAGCCGCGCACAAACAAGCCATTATTAAACACATTTCTTCTTTAAGCTGCTTTCTGAGGAGCGTCGAGCCTGGAGCACTTTAACTTGCCAAAAACAAGCTCCTTCCCCGCGCTTTGAAATCAGGAGGTGAGATCAACGCGGGATGAAAAGCTCAGCACACAGGAAAGCAGAAGGAAGCTTTATTTGTTTACCATGCGGCAGGCCGAGGGCGATAGTCAGGCTTCTCTTCATCCACAGGAGAGCTCCTGCTTGGCGGCGGCGCCGGCGCAGCACACCGCCTCCCACCAGCACCGCGCACACGGCGCCATCTGCTAGGACCTGTTGGCTTGTTTGTTTTCCAGAGCAAACAGCAAATCACTCCTTTCCTGTTCCTGCTTTTTACCATATGCCACTGTCTGTGTATCAGAGCGAGGCATGTATATTAATGAAGTTAATCAAAGACGCGCACACAACCACATCTGCCGGGGGGAGGGGGGGGATCCTACGCTGGATCCTACGCCATTAAACCTCGACCGACACTGTGGCCACACCGTGGGCGAGGAAGAGGAGCGAGGAAGAGGAGCGTCATTTAGTTCTTTTTTTAACTGTCGGCTCTTCACACGTGGAAACACATTTGGTGAATTCTGCATATTGTATAGATCCGTCCCTCAAGCCTGAAAACCCCCAAACTTTCATTTTGTTTGTGGTCGGAACCACTAAGAAAATGTTTTACTTTTTTAAAAAACGGCTCCCAAGGTGTTCGTTTTCACAAAAAAAAAACAAAAAAAAAAACCCTCCGACTGTCATTATACGAACAGACTTGCATTAAGCGTCGATCTGGAAAATGTATCGGAACGCAATGAAACAACGCTCCTTGAAATGCCTCCAGAGACGGCGCTGCTGCCTCACGGCGTGGCTAAACGCTCACGACGTAGACTAATTATCGGAATGTATGCATGTTGCAAATGCAGCTGCATGTTTGAACACGTTTTTGTTGTTGTTGTTTTTTACCGTTTAAAAATGCCGCCGTATCTCCTACCTGCTGCACGTCCGGATGTCCCGGTGTCGCCGCAATTAGTGGCGACGTTAAACGGCGGGCACGCTCGCGGCTAAGTAACGTAGCCCCGCGCAGATGGCGAATTATCCTCCTCACTGGTCGCCGGGAACCGTCGGGCGCACGCATTGACCTCCGCCGTTACCCGTCGACGTGCAGCCAATTACTGTCGTGCTTTACTGATCTTTGGCAAATCTTTCGGGGTTTTTTTTTTTCCAGTCGTTGCAGCTCCTGTAAAAATGAGATTTGATTATTAGCGGCGTTATTTTCTACCGATATGCTGGAATGAGTCACTTCTGCTCAGCCGAGCCACACTGCCGCTCTGTGAAGTGTTGGTTTACCCATTCTTTAAATCTGTTTTACAACAGGGGCATGGAGTTGTAAATGCACACGCACAAGAATTGTGTCAAGAATCTACTCGCTGCTGTTTACCGGAGCGCATTAAAAGTCTGACTTGCAGAGAGTCTTTGTACTGCAGTACTTCACTGATAAATGATGAAAATATTCTCTTTGTGAAGGAGGGAAGGATGAAATGTTATAATTAATACGCTTTCAACCTTCGATTGTATTCATTTTCAAAACAACGTACAACTTTTTAAATCACTCTTAACTCAAGGTTTCCTCTCTTCTGCAATCAGACTCATTTATTTCCAGTTTGCGTTAAGTCTTGTTTACTCGGTGCTGAAGTGGCCATTGAATGGGTCATCGGCTTTCAGCGTCGTCTCACGCCACCGTCAAACACTTGACGATGTGCTGGATGAAGAAAAAACAGGCCTGGATCTCTCTTTGCCGCTCTATTTTTTAATGAAAAGTAACACGAGAGGCTAAATGTAATCTGATTATCAAGCACACAGCACAGGGGCTGTTTTCCACACACACAACATGGCAGGTCCACGTTTGTGCTTGAAACATTTACCGTCTTTTCCACAAACGAATGAGGCTCCAATCCGGCCGCCAAACCACCAAGACAAAGAAAGCATTGATTTTTTTTAACTCCTCTTTTTTAAAAGTAGTTGACAAAATGTCACATGTATGCAAAACGCTTGAAAATGCTACTTTTATCGATGTTTTTTGGGACATTTCACTGTTTTGCATCATTAAAGTTGGAATTGTAGTCATTTTCAGTGATAATTGTTTGGACTGTGCCACAACATTGACAAACAAATGTAATTTAAAGGTTATTATAGCACTATTTTACCGGGGCGTTTGTGTGTCGCCCCCTGAGCTATCCTTAAAATTTTAAAGTTACGACTAAAAATGACTACAATCTCAACATAATGCCAATTTTAATGTCACATTCTGCTGCTAAATCCAGTGAAATGTCAAGAAAACTTCTCCTAAAGCTTTTGCATTATGCATGTTTGCAGAAATTCATCCTGAAAGCATGGCTGTAAGACAAAGTTTGCAAACTTTCATGGCAGCATCACCAATATCTTGAAATGTATTTTTTTTTTTAAATCAGAAAACTTTTTTTATTTGCCTGGTGGTTTAGTGGCCGGATTGGAGCTTCTTGTGTCCCATGAGCCTCATGTTTGACACCCCTGGTCTTTTGAGTAAATAAAAAAAAAATTGAAAAATCCATATTTTCCAATCCACTGCATCACTATGATATAATATACCTACTGCGTGTATATTTAATTATGTCGTGATGATTTCTTACGCTCATGTTAACAACTTGTCTTACATTAATATTGGCTTTTCTAGAAATTCTTTTATCCCCGTCTGGTTCTTTTTGAGCTTTAGTGCCGCACTAAAGTCCTATTAGGGAGCCTAGTTGCTGCCATTATCCCCATGTTATGTGAACAGGCGCCGTGTGTTCTGATCGTAATTCTAATCTCGTAAATGAGACAGCTCCCCCTCCCTTCCTATTTAATATTCTTCATTGGTGCCACACTACAAACAGGGAAAGTACAGTCCTGAGACACAAGAATTTAAATGAGATATGACAAAATTAGTGACAAAGGGCTCTTTTTAAATAGAAACAAAAAAAAAGGAAAATGCCACTTTCAAATCACAATAGATACTGTAGCTGTGTTCTTTTCATATTATAGAAGTTTTTAATTAACGTTCCGTTTCATGAAAAGGGGAACGCTCTTAAATTGCTAATTGAAACTGACAGTGGAAAAGACAACCGCTCCTTTCAGGCCCCCGCTCCTCTATTCTGCCCGACTTCAGAAAGTGCTGTGTGTCAATATTACTGCGCGACTGCGCTGCGTGTGTTGATTTGTTCCTACTTAGTGCATAATTACACTTGTGGGTTTGCTGAGAGGAACTTAATTTGATTGTTCTGCCTGTCACTCAGGATGAGAAAAGACAAATATGAAATGACGTGTTTGAGGTTGGCTGATTATTGGCTTTGGTTGGACATAATTGAGGACAGATTTAGTCAAAGTCAGTTCTGTGGCTTTCCATCCCTACCTTGCCAGTTTTTTTTTTTTTTCTGCCCACAGTGGTACTGTGTTGCATCCTTAATATGGCTCTGTGCATGCGGTTCATTTTGTTTTGGACTCTGTTATTCAGTTTTTTTCCCCCTCTCTGGGATCTCTGACTGGACTTCCCCGTCCCGTCTGCTCCAATAACGACCGTTCAAACGCAGACGCGGATTCCAAGTGCGTACTGGCCAGAGCTGGACCCACGTGTCCGCCGCCTCCGGCAGTACGTGCCACACATGATTGCCTCCACCCGGCGTATCGGGGCTTAACCCCCCCCCCCAATCGCCCGGGTAGATCCGAGGCATGAAAGGACGAGTGTGTTGTGTTTGTCTCCGGGTCATCCTCCAGGGTCCTCGTTGACGAGTCAGTCGAAGGCTTGGCTCGTTTCCAGGAGCCCGTTTTACCAACCTTCCAGCCCCCCCCCCCCCCCTTCTTTCTTTTCCCCCCAAAAAATAAAAAAAACCCACAAGCTGATCTCCTCCCACCACCAAGGTTGGCTCTGGGCAGCAGTCTAGCTGAAGGCAATGCCCTGATCAAGCTTCCTCCGCTCAGACGGGGATGTTCTGGGGGCTGCAGCCTGGGAGATTCTGACCTTTTGTTGACTTGACTGATGGGTTTGCACTTTCTCAACACAACATGCTTGCTCACAACTCCGCCGAATAAAGTCAGGAAACACGCCAGGCGAGTGCTTCTCCTCCCGCTCCAAGTCGCTTTTCTCTCATACTCGGTGTTTGACAGGTGTCGGTGTCGGCAGGCATTGATCACTCACTCAAACCCCCCGTGGGTTAAACTGGGTATCTATTTAAAATCGCTCTCCCCGCCGTCTGACCGCCGAGCCTCAACCTCCTCCTCCCGTCTCGGAAACACACAAAAAAAATCCTCGGCCCCGCTCGCTCCCACTTTATTTATTACATTATTTTTTTTCTTCCCAGGGCAAAGCTGATTCACAGTTCTCACTGTCGGTCTCGCAGCCGCGGTTAAATCACAATCCCTCGCAGCCTGACCTGCGTGAGCCAGGCCACTTGATATAAAGCCTGCGGGCTGTCAGAGGGAGATGGATAACATCAGCCCCGCACCCTTTGCCCTCATGCCATCACTCCGGCGCTGACCTCCGCCTCCGTGGTCAGCAGCTCAGCCCGGGCGTCTGCTGCTGGCCGCTGTGCAGCGCCGCGGGCCGGACCGCACGGTGAATCACACCCGAGGCCAAAGGGTCACTGTGGGCCAGTCCAATTGACTATTTTTTTTTTTTTCTCACAAAATCCACAGTTAAGAGCTTGTTCCATTTGGTTTTCAAGTCAGGAATCTCATTAAAGCCTTAAAGGAAAGGATTGTGTTTGTGTCATGGCGAGTGTTCGAGTCAACATCGTAGTGTTTGTTCATCTTAAGCGGCAAAAGACTCGTTGCTTGACGCATCGTGGCTTTGAATCGTACATATCCAGTGGCCTTCTCCGTCCCTGCAAGTGCTCAACTTCTCAAACTTCTTGAGCCGCTTTGAATCGACTGCATGTTTAGTTATCTGGTTCACTTCAGTTCTCTCCGTCACACACAATTCATTAGACGATTTCTCCCTCTCCAGGGCGACAAAAAACTAAATCAACCCTTCCTTAAAGCCCATTATTACTCCCATTTATTTAATTTCAAATGAATTGTAATTGAGTTTCAAGAAAATCCACAGTTTGCACAATGAATGCTTGGTCGCACTGGATGTTCGGGATTTCCCAAAATTCACCTTTTTCTCTGTGGAAATTGGTCCGAATGGGCCAGTTAATGGAACAGATATCAAAAAAGTTTTCTCATATGAGGTGAAATGTGAACCGGACCTGTGAAATAATGACACGATACCCTTTAAATTTAAACTTTGAGGGTTTTCTTTGTCGTGGCGCACAGGATACATGAAGAAAATGTCAATATTTTCCCAAAACCGTTGTCATCTGTTATCAAAAATCAACTTAAACCCCATTTCAAAGCTCCCTTCTGGTGCAAAAATACAGTGAAATGTCCTAAAAACAGAAGTTCCCCTGAAGCTGTTGAATTATGGTTGTTTTTATCAACCCACCCTGACCAAATCAATACCAAATATCAAGGTGCCTCCCACCTTTCCGACTGGTTGACGTTGACGCAGCTTCCCGCTGATGTTTTTTGTTGACGCGTACTGCTTTTTGTTTTGCAACCGGCTGGACTCCTGCCTCAGCGTATCGTTTCAGGACGTTAACTCCAGGCTCTTTTTAACGCCGCGGTAAAGGCTCATTAAACCACCCAGATGGTGCTTCCTGGTGTCACACTAATAATAGCCCAGTGTTTTAGTTCTGATCACCCCGAAGGCCCCCTGAGCCGCTTCCACACATCTTTCCTCTGTCACACACACTCAGACTCACACACCCGCTGCCCCTGCTTTGACAGGACGGGGGGTGTGGTGGTGAGGGGGGGTGGTGGGGGGGGGGGGACAATAACCACGCGCCAGCTGATGCATGATCCATGGGTTTGACCCGCTGACCCCGACACACATTGTTACGGCCTGTTTACATTGTGCAAATTGACAAATGTTTTCATGAGGCCTCTTAACTGACTCCCGACGTGTTCCCGACATGCCCGCCGCTCCGTCCCGCTCCGTCCTCGCAGCCCGCCTCTGCGGCTGGAGATTGCGAGGACGAGGGGAGAAATGCGGGGCCGAGCAGCAAAGGGCGCATTAGTATTCGTCCCGCGCTCCGAGACATTAGGAGGGCATCAAGGTGCAAATATGAGTCAGACAGCTCTCATAATGAAAGAATCGAGACGCATTATGAAGTAAGTGGAAGTGACCAATGAAGAGAGACGCTGCACTAGCTGCTTTGAATTCCAATTACGGAGAGCGATGGAGAGCGAGGCGCCTTTTTTTTTCTTTCTTTTTTTTAATGCCTGGTGGGTTGTCACGGGGCTCTGACATGAAGACCGAGGCCTCGCAGAAAGGTCGTGGTGGCAGAGGTTGGCAGGTCCTAGAGAATAGACTCGACGGGAAGATGAACCCGACTCTCCTCACGTGGATGAATGCATACATTGAGAAAGGGGAGGGAGCGTGGGGGCTTTGGAGGCAAAGAGAGAGGGGGTGGGGGGGGGACGGGGGGTGTCACAGATGTCCAGCCCTTTGAAAGAAAATTAAACAAGTACCTCATTAGCCAACGCTTCAGTGCTCCCTGGAGGTGGCCACTGAGCCAGGCTTTTTAATGAGCTGGGAACTTAAACGCTGCCAAAGTTTACCCCGGCCTTGCCTTTCTCTGTTAGGCCACTGGGAAGAGCCCCCCCCCCCCCCCAACTCTCCCCCTATCCCTCAGTCTCCTCCATCCAGCCCCCCCACCCCCACATCACCCTCGGCCCTCCTCTTTCATTGAGGGCTGCTCATGCAGAGGAGAGAGAGGCACCACGCTGATTCCCTGCCTTTCAGCTCCGGAGAGGGGGATAATGCTGTTTTTGTACCACGCATCCAGAGGAATTATGTGCGCTAATTTGATTAGGGGAAGATTTGATTAACTGGAAAATGAGGGCTTTGCTTAGACTTTCACACGCTTAATTTATCCCTTGCAAAGCAGACGCAACATTGTGTCATGAAACTCAGAAGGCATATGAGAAGCCCATTCACCAGCGAGATGGCCCTTTCAGACTCAACAATATCTAGGACTGCCACGGTTCAAATTGGGATAATCAGTTTAGAGCTTTTTGCCTGGCCTCAGAATACAAATTGCATTTGGCATTAACAGTGAAAAGGTTCAAAGGATAATGAGATTAATGTAGCAGGGAATTGAGCTAAGGCAGAAAATTTTCAGAACAAAATGCGAAAGTAGCGGCATTGTTGCACAAGGTGGAGTTTTTTTTTCTTCTTTATCTTTTTTTTTTCTTTTCACCGGTCTATGATTTATGTTTGTGCGATTCCTCTCCTGGTTGCTAGGAGATTATGATAATGCTTTGGCAGCAAATGTCAATCAAAACTACAGTGTGTCAAACACTGTGTAAAAATTCCTGGAATGGCAGCGGTATTTAACACACATGCACTGCATGCACATTTACATTTCTTTGCAAAAGTGAAAGAAAAAGTGTGGGGGGGGGGGCATTATTCTGTGATGCTTTGAATTCGTTTAGTGGTTTTCGCTTGTGTCTATGATCCCTTTGTATACTCTGAAATGGCCACAGGGACTGAAGGAGCTGAATGCTTTGCTTTTGCTCCTTTTAACATGCAGCCGTGAAGGTCATATTACTGCACAGTGATGATTACATTTGAATGAAAAGTGACTTCTTCTGGGAGAAGGGAGGGGGAAAAAAAAAAAAAAAGAAAGAAAGAAAGCCACAGGCAGGCTTGATCTTTTTTTCTGATCTAAAACCCTACACCGAGTGACCTTCCCCTCTGTCTGGCTGGATCTGTGCTTGGCGGTTCTCTATTTTAAACAAATAGCTCTTTTATTTTACACAGGGATTGCCTGGATTACCTTTTAATAAGGGCTTAGCCGCTCTCCAGCACAACATCCCCGGCTGAAGCCCTGCCCATAATTATCCACAGCAAACTGAAGGCGCGCGCTCCTCCAAGAGCCCACGTGAGCGGCGTGTCATTTTATTCGTCTGTCGCACCGCCAGAGTGGAAGCCTTGAATTGGGACTCTCTGTATGCCAAGAAATAATCTGAAAAAAGAGAGAGAGAGAGAGAGATGGCGAGATGGGAAGAGAAATGTGGAAACAGATGAGCTGTCTCCTGTTGGACTTCACTCCATCTTCCCCATCTGTTCACCCCCAGTTTTAATTAAATCTACAGAGATGGAGATTTTTTATTTATTTCCTTCCTCGTTGCCACCTATCTTTGAGCTCGCCGTTTCCCCCTCTCCCCTGCCTCCTTGAGTGGAAGGTGGGTCGATGCCAGCGTCCACTCATCTCCCCACCTTGCTGCCAGCTGCTAATGAGAGAGAGAGCCGGGGTGGCGCCAAGACGTTGCCAGCCATTATGAGCTGTTAATGAGGAGCACTGGAGAAAAGGCCCCGGCCCCGGCCCTCGGCCTCCTGCCATCAGCGGCTGCCGCCTCCATCTCCTGCGCGGACCCACGCCGCACATATACGGTAGAAACGTGCAGATGGATCTGGCTTGATGTGCTTTTAGCACATCCACAAACCCTACAGATTCACCCGCCTCACAGCGGTTTTAATGGGCCCCTTTCCCCCAGGGGGCGTCGCCCAACCTCAGGCAGGGATCCTCTGTTCTTTTGCTATCGACACGTTCCTGGCAGACCCCCGAACCCCGTCATCATAATGGCCTTCACGTCGAGTCCTTGCCTGCCGGCCAACCCGCTGTCGGCCTCCGCCTCACCTGCTTTTTGGCCGGGACGGTGGCGTCTGCTCGACCTGTTGACGGTGTGATGGAGCGGCTCGCCGCCATGCCGTGAGCGCGCTCTCTCTTGTCTCCCCGGTTGGCACCTGATGCCTGGCTAGAATGAGGTATGTGATTGGCTGATTAGATATTTGCATTTCTCAGTGCTTCAACAGGTGTTCATAATGAAGTGGCCGGTGAGTGTATTCGCTAACAATGCCAGTTGCATCAACAAGACATGTGTTGGCGACCGTCCAGCAGCACATCAACAGCTTATATTTCTGCTCCGAAGCACATTTGGTTTGACGCTAAGGCCCAGTTGACACAACGGAGCTTCAAGTTTAAAAAAAAAAAGTGGCAGAAACGCCAAAAACAGTGTAGTTTTTGTGTTTGGCCACTAGTGGGTGCCGTTTGTTGTTTTTGTAATTACCTGCCATACATGCATAAGAGAACAATAGGCTATAAACATTAAAAATGTTGAGTTGGAAAACCTCGCTGAGATTAAAAATCTCTTTTTCAAGGGCTAAAACATAAAACATAATAAAATGTCAACACACACAGACAAAAAAATTAAGTCCATCTTGTTTCTGTCCTCAAGTCGCTAAACGACTTTTTGAAAGAGTCCAGTGAAACCAGATTTTTGAGTTTCAGCGTTCCGACCAGACCTGAACGACCAAGTTGGATTTCTGTTACGGCAATATAGAACATGGACTAGGATTCATGTCCATGTTGTTATTGTCCATCTACATGTGCATGCGCAGAATAACTATTTACTGCAGCCCTTGGGCGCTGGCAGCTTCTCCCGCCATCTCCATGGAGACGGAGTCTGAGCATTTTCGAGAATTTCAACCTTTTCTCGTTGTCGTGTAAACAGACACCGGGAACGCAACGGAAGTTTTCCCTTTTCACAACGTTGTGTAAACGTGGCTTTAGATTGGGAGCCGTTCTTCCTCCCGCGTATTTAACGTCGCTCGCCGTTTCCTCGCCGCCGCTGAAAGATCGCTCCTCAAGCTTGTGTCAGCATATCAAGAGCTATAAATGCACGTTTTAGTTTAACAGTGCTTGACTTTGCACCGCAGCGTTGTTTTCAGTAACATCAACCGTTGTGATTTTTACTCAACAGTCCCCCACCTCCTCACAAGTGCAAACAAACGTCTCTTGGCCTTGCACGTCCCGGTTCACTTCGCATCCTGACGTTATTCGCTCCCTTCGCCCGACGCCGTACCTTCCTCCCCTCGACTCCTCGTCCTCGCCGCCCCTCAAACGCACATCATCTGCCTTTTCTCTTTGTCTCGCCAGCCTGCGCCGAGCAGCCCTCGCACGATGGAGAGGCTGACGCTCACTTAGCACTGGAGTTCCCAACACTTCATTTGCATGGTGGCAAAGCGTGGCGGCGCTTAAAGCTGCGTAAACGCTTTAGCAGCTTGCCGTTCGCAGTGCAGCGAAGAGGAGGGCTCGGGTTTTTAGCAACACCTCGGGTTAAAAACAATCATGTCGCACCTCTCGAAGCCGCACTTTCTACTCTGACTGGGAGCGACGAGCGCTGTGGCGGCGCGTTTAACTCGTCGTGGGAAATTCATTGAAAACCCTGCTTGTGAACATCACAGTCACCGACGGGGACGTGCCATTTTAGAATATTGACTTTTTTTTCGTGCGTAACGCCTCCGATCATCCATCCCGACATCTCAACCTGTTGGGTCACTAGTCACAGGCTTGTTTTTGGACTGTGGGATGATTTTTTTTGGGGGGGGGGAATGGTTCCGAGATGGAGAACATGTTTTTCTAAAATATTGCTTCATTATTGTGTTTATTTTATTCCAGACGTCAAATTTTAATTATTAGTTATAAAAAAAACAAACAAGACGAAATTGCTAAACCTTGCCCTCCGCAGACTTTACAACTGGCTGGACGTCTGTGATGTGAATCTCTTATCGTTTTCACTTTGAAAAACGTTTTGTGTTTACACAGCAACGTTTCGAGGGAGACGTTCGTGAGCGTGGAAGCGGCGGAAAAGCAGAAACCAGTGTCGCTCGCATGTTGGGCCACGAGTGGCTGCTGTCGTTTGTTTTCGTAACGGCGTCTCAGTTGCCTTTTCTCTCGTCCGTCCATTTTGCCACTAAGAACTGCGGCTCACTTTTTCTCTATAAAAACTCCAGAACAGACCAGTGCATGAGCAACAACCGCAAATCACATTCACAGACATTAAATCACCTTCATTCCTCGTTCCCACTCCGGGTTCAAACGTCCGCGGCTCGTCTTCATCACGTCTAAATTCCTGGATATATGGAGGCGCTGCCATGCGGCTGGTTGATTAGATATGTTCTATGAAGCATTTCAGGCGGTGTTCCTAATGAAGTGGCCGGTGAGTGTGTCTGGTAACAATACAGTGGGACTGTTTGAAGGTAGTTTCGGTACTCAGACGGCTCATAGTTGTACAGTAGAGCTACAGTTTGTCAATCCATGCAGGTAAATGTGACGATCTGAGATCTGAAGCCTGCATGTGTTTATCTCACACAGGCTGCTGCTGCAATCTTGTCACAACTGTTATGTCAGTTGGTGGCAAAGCAAATTCTCCCCCCTCAAGTGTGGCACGGCAAGAGGAGAGATACTTCACAGCAGTGACAATAAAACAAATGTTGTCATCCTTCCGCGGGCGGGCTTGATGGGCCAAACAACACGTCACGCCAGAGCCGGAGTTCTCGCAGTGAATCCAACACTCCAGCAAAAGTGTTGGCTCGCGGCATATAATTAAGATGTTGACAGAAATAAGTGTCTCTGAGTCTTATTACTTTTTTTTTTTGTTTTTTTCCTGACGTGTATTGACAACAGTTTACTCACAAAAAGAAAGCTGGACATAGAAGGCTGTCAAAAAAGATGAAAATAGCAGTAACTGCAGAGCGAGGGCACGCGTCCACTGAGAGCTTCTTCTTCTTTCTTTCTATTTCTTTTATTTTTTTTATTTTCTTCCCAGCTCTCGGTGAGCTTGCACTCGCGTCGGTTTGCTTTGGAGTCCTCCGACTGTTTCTCTGCAGATGTTGTTTCAGCCACCAACGTGGTTTGGAGCTCATCAACTCGCAGCCAAAAACATGGAGAACTTTGTTTTTCGCCGTGTTTGCTCCCGTCAGTTTATTTTAGTCGGCTACACAAATAGTAACAAGAGACACGGAACACAATGGAAAACTGAAAAGCACGCGGCAAAAGCTTATTATCTGCCTGTGTGTGTGTGTGTGTGTGTGTGTGTGTGTGTGTGTGTGTGTGTGTGTGTGTGTGTGTGTGTGTGTGTGTGTGTGTGTGTGTGTGTGTGTGTGTGTGTGTGTGTGTGTGTGTGTGTGTGTGTGTGTGTGTGTGTGTGTGTGTGTGTGTGTGTGTGTGGTTTGTAAAACATCCTACCAATCATTAGAAAATAGAAAATGTGTTCCACAGTTTGACTCTAATAACAGAAATCTATATTTTAATTTCCTTTTCAGCTTTACAAACACCTGTCCGGTCATATTGTACATTACAGACTTCTGTATATAATATGCTATTATATAATATGATATTATATAATACAATAATATACTCGAGTGAACCGCGTCATAATAGGTCCGTATTGTCGTGATTGATTATTTGTGTTGCTGTCTTTGGTCAGAGAAATCGCGCATATGTCAGACTTGCTCTGTTGAATTTTACATAAATTGCCACACAGAGCGTTGCCCAGCTGCATAATGCACCACAGGTGTGTTTTTTATTACCGTGGCAACATACACAACATTACGTATTGCATAACAGAGGAAATACTTTACATGTGCTGTGAATGCTTGCAGAATTATAAACGTGAAAGAAGATTGCAATTAATTAAATCCATCCTCAACGTGATAGTGATAATAATAGCAGTGGGCGTGGCCATGTGGGGGCAAAAAGGTCAAAGGTCAATCTACCACTGCAAACAGTTTCACATGAAAACGTTGCACCTGAACGTCTCGCATTGCAGATAAGACTCGAACCCACAACCCCTGACTGAGGAGGCTAGTGCCTCCGCCAATGAGCCACTGAGGCTTATTTTACAACGTCAAAGCCAAAACACACAAACAATTATGGAAAATTACCAAAGTGCTCCGCATCCGAAACACTGCCGGTGGAAAGATGAGGATGCAGAAATGTACATTATCATCGTTTGTTACGTGTCATTTAATTCCAATTTAATTTAAGTCCAATGTAAAATACTCATGTACCACGTGAGCCCGGGTCTTTGTGGTTGTTTTGCCAGAACGTCATGCCGTGTGGACTCGGACCCTCAAGCATGATTGCGGAATATAAAAGACGAGTGGAGCTGCTTCGGCGGCGCCGTGGCTGCACGCCTACCACTGGCTCTTTTGATCCACCTGGAGGGCAGGATGTGCCACGTTCATGTGGAGGATGTGCTCGCATGGGCACTCTGCAACGTTTGAGGCCGACTCTCTGTTCGACGTGGAGAGAAAAACACTCCATGTCAACAGGCGCCGGACTGTCGAAGGCTTCGCACTTTTCCTCCTCCGTGTCACACTCCGACGAGCTTCCAGCGACGCCACTGTCGAATATCAACACCTTTTGCTCTTTTAAGTTATTCTTGTACTTCTCGAAGATTTCTTCTTCGCGTCTGAGCTGTCTCCTAGGTCTCCTACGTCTATGTGTGAGAGGAAATTAATTGCATGGAAAGTGTATCGTGAATTAGATAAAGAAAGGGAGACATTGTTCTCGGCAATCCTCGCACACATCGGCAAAGTTCTGACTTTCTTCGTGACGCTTCTGCTCAAATCTTCTTTCACTTCCCAGCAGTTTTTTCCTTCTTTCTCCTTTTGTCCTCTGGTGTCTTGTCCAAAGTGGATAATTGACAACAACAGCGGCGTGAAGTCCAAACCAATGCCCGTTCCAGCTTCAAAGCGTCCTCACGTCCAGAGGAGCTCAGACTTAAAGCCCCGGCGCTGCGTCTAAACAGCTTCAGTTCCTTTCACACACATCGGGAATCATTGATTCCTTAGTCGATTGTTCTAGTCTCGTCATCAGGAAAAGCCTTTGCCTGTCAGCGCCGGCTGCAGCTGTGTGTGTGTGTGTGTGTGTGTGTGTGTGTGTGTGTGTGTGTGTGTGTGTGTGTGTGTGTGTGTGTGTGTGTGTGTGTGTGTGTGTGTGTGTGTGTGTGTGTGTGTGTGTGTGTGTGTGTGTGTGTGTGTGTGTGTGTGTGTGTGTGTGTGTGTGTGTGTGTAAATGAGTTCCAGCTAGATTTAGTGGAGGGCTTTAGTTGGAGGCGAGGCTGAGCCCATGGCACAGCCAGAACAGGTTGAGTTTCAAAGGGGCTTATCGGGGGAATTAGGCAAGCCTTTGGAGTTTGAGCACAGCCTAATTCCCGGTGACCTTTTCCTGGCTCTGGTTTGACTTTTTGTGGTGATCAGCAAGTGCTCTAACAAGCTTTTCCGTCTGTGTGGCTGGGGATTACTGTGGGACTGCCGTGCCCTCCTCTGCACTCACAAGAAGCCATCTGTGGTGGAGAGACATTAGGTGGGAGTGAGAGAGAGAGAGAGAGAGAGAGAGAGAGAGAGAGAGAGGGAATGAGCTGAAGTGGGCTGTAGCCTGGAGGGGCATTGTCATGCCTGTCCGTGTGTTGGTGAGGATTCTGCGCTTGTCAGACTCTCCTTTTGTGACAAATTGCTATGTTTTGTTCTGCCATTTTTAAACTGCCAACCACCGGGAACCTTTTCAGGCGGCCGTTCAAGCCGTCATGGACACGTGAAGTATTTTTCTTTTTTTTTTTCTTTCTTTTCCTTTTTTGTAAACTGGAGTGTCTCACTTACTGTTTCTTTTTTTGGAGGGGGTGGGGAGGGCGGTGGCGGTGGCGGGGGTGGAATTTCACCTTGATCTTCATTTCACCTGGTCTTGGTTCCAGCAGCTCGGCTCGTCGTTCCTCCCAGGAAGCGTTTAGTTGTCTCAGGTAAGACTTCGCTTCCGTTCGTCACTGTCTTCGGTCACGTATCCAGGAGACGTGGTGGAAATAGTTTTGGATTGTGCGAGGCAAGCGCCACGCACTGAAACTTTTGCCCGACGGCGTCGTTGATCCACTGTTTTATCACCAAACATCACTGAGTCACATTTTTTTTTTTTTTTTTCGAAAGCAGTTCAGCAGACTTGCAGTTAGAAGAAGCGTCTGATTTCGCATTTTGTTCATCTCAATGCCACAATATGCAAATACAGACGTTATGTCATCTGATTGCATTCATTACACTTCCACAGATGATCTTTGTTCGGGAACCCCCGCTGCGTTAACAATTGAATTGATTGCATTTAATCAGAGCACTTTTGAATTAATTATGGAAACAGAGAATGTCACATCACTTGTAATTAAACAGTAGATAGCTTGTTGACTAAATGAAAGAGATAGCAATGCTTATTCTGCTCATTACACTGGTGTGTGCAGTAATCCAGTATATTAGTGCGTCTGTGGAGGTTGTCTGGAAATCTGATTGCACAGAAAGTGAATTGAGAGTTTGCCGTTTCCCCTCTTTATTGAACCCCTCCCAGAGAGCTGTCAGCTGTTGCACAGTTGTTCCTTCACTTTTGAGAAACAGTCATTTACTGTCCCCATTATTCTCTTTTGCCGGCGTCCATAATGTGCCCGGCGAAACCGCTGTGGTGGCTGCTGTGGTTATAATAAACTGTTTATTCGCTCAATATGTTGATTCTCAAGTGGAAATGCATATTGCATTGGTTGGTATGGAAGCAGCGTACATATACTGCATAATTTTATTGGAATCTCTGTTGGGTCTTTTTAAACGTTGTATTATTCAGATGGAATGCAAGCAGGGACTGTTGATACAACGAGCATTGCAGAATGCGTTTCCATTGGGGTCTGTGTTACTTTACAAGTTGCTGAATTTAACCAATTTTTTTCACATAAAATTTTAAACTAAAATACCCCGTTTGTCCATGAAATCACCAAATCTACATGCACTAACTTATAAATTATAAATTTAAAATCACCAGTCAACATTGACGCTGTTGCAAAAGCTGCACAAACACTTCTGGAGCTGCTCATGTGGCTTTTTTTTGTTAAAAAGCACATTTCAATTTAATGAGGACACATTGTCATTGGTTCAATCTGTAAGTTGGAGTTACATTGAAAGTGGGAGTTTGTCCCAGTCGATATACAAAATACAGTAAAACATCTGATGTAGAGACGCCCTGAAGACAGATGTCCTCTTTGGAGGGAAAACATCACAAGGACAAATTGGAGGACAAGTTGTTACTGAATGAACCAAACACCAAATATGTTACTGAAAGAAACATACTTATTTAAAAGCACATAACTGAAGTATCATGTATACATATACACACACGTGTATACAAAGATGTATCCAAAATAAATAATAAATAACATTTTTATTTAGAGGCCATATACAGTCCAGTTTCATCGTGAGTGGGTCGAACCAGTTAAATATTGCTATAATAACCTTTAAATGTACACTTGTGGCTTCACAGTGCACGTGATGAAATGGTCTATATTTTTGCAAGATCAAACGATTAGTCGTGAAAATGACTACAATCTCAACTTAAAGTCGATTTTCATGAAACATTCTGGTGCAAGATGCAGTGAAACTCCAATAAATCCTATGTCACCACCTTGCTCGGGCCGGATTGGAGCCTTTTGGGTCCCGTTTTGGGTCCACTGGCCTTATGTTTGACTCCCCTGGTGTATTAAAGTGAAAATGAAACTTGAGCTCTGCAGAGGAGGCTGCAATTGCTCAGATCTCAAAGTTAATATATCCGGACACCATCACAGCGACCTGATATTCGGCTGTTTCAGTGTCGCTCAGCTTGAAATGTGCCAGTAAAACATGTCCCTTGTCTGCGTTTGGCAGGTTGTCGGCACATTAAGGCGTACAAACAGTTAAATATATGTCCGAGCACGCCGAGTCGTCCGCTCAGTACAGGGTGTCCGCGCTTCTGGTTCTACTGTATATCAAAGTAAATATCAACAAAACCTCTTAAAGTCCAGGTCAGACAGAATCTCCTCACTCGCGCCGTCTCAGTCACCGGCTTGGTCGAAGCCTCAGAGGCTTTACTTATAGATGCTTTGGATGGAGGTTGCCTTGTTTGTATTAACTGATGAGGGAATCCGTGAAATTACCTCCTCTTTGGATCAACAGACTTAAAACCGTCGCAAGGTGGTCGTGTTTCAGCGAGAGAAACGAGAAACTCGGCTGCGAAGACACAAAACGACACAGTAGCTTGACGGTAACAGTGAAAACATGTTATACAAACTGTTTACGGGGACGTAAACAGTCAAAGCGGAGGCTAGCGTGGTTAGCATTAGCGAGTTTGTACTAAAGTATATTGCATTCACATGAAAGAATCTAAATTGACTTTGTTTTTTAGCATTAAGGCGATAATCGTCTCATAATTAAACAGACTTTTGACAGTTTTTCTGAACTAAAGAGACAATGATTCTCTGAAAACAGAAACCAGGCTCGTCACAAAGAGGCTTCGTTTGTGTGTCGAGGACATTTCGTTAAACAGTTGTTGATGCTGGAAGTCCGAATCTGCTCATGTCATTCCAACTTTACCTGACTGGCCCTTTAAGAGCGAGTGCAAGAAGAAGCATCATCATCACCATCATCACCATCATCACCATCATCACCATCATCATCATGCAGGAGTCATCTGGGTAGACTCTCCTCCCTTTCTACTGCATTATCATAAAAAGTGATTGAGGGCTGATTGATGCAAATGGCCCTCTGTTCTTTTCTATCATTAACGGGCCCTTCGCCGTGGCCACGGGCGGTGATTAAAGCTGTCATTTCCCGCCACTCATTAAAGGAGAGCGCCGGGCCATGGCGAGGATTCAGAGAGGAAGCGAGGGAGGGAGGGAGGGAGAGAGGGAGGGAAGGAGGGAGACAGACTGAAGGAGGAGGAGAAGTGGAGCCATTTTATTCCCAAAGAAGTGCTGACTAGTGAATCTACTTCTCAAGAAAATAAAATAATAATAAGGCAGAGGCCCATGCAATGTTTTCATAATTGCTGTATCTCTCCAAGTGTAGCTTATACTGAAGGGTAAAAAGAAATAGGCGGTCACGATCCATTATAATAGCATCTTTTATGATTCCCCAAATGCTTTTTAGTTTCGGCTGCCAGTGGGGATGCCTGCGAAAGCGAAAAAAAAAAAAAAAAGAAAAAGCAAGCAATAATAAGCGACGGTCGGGTTCAAATCGAAGTCGCTTTACAGTTTGTATTAATTTTCACATTTTGTATGGAAGGAGGGAAAAAAAGTTATGACGCACGCAGACTGTAAAAAAGATCAATAAGACTTTGTTGTGTATTTCTGTTTTCGCCGCCGGCTATTAATCACAAACAATAGTCTCAAAGAAAGTGAAACAGTCGACAAACCGCCGCAGATCGTGAAGTGTGTCTGCAGCCGCCCCATGACTCCTGGCAGAGGCATTACTCTGTGTGGCTCGCACTCCAACACGTGTGTGTGTGTGTGTGTGCTGCTTGCCGATAGGAACCTTATCTGCTCCAAAGGCGGCGGCGGGGGGGTGGTGGAGGGGAGAGGGTGGGGGGGGGTGTGGGAGGGGTGGTGGGGTGGTCTTGGCTGTGAGGCAGTGAGATGTGAAGCTCCAGCTGAGCTCTCCTCTGCAGGAGCCCACAATACCAGCATGTCCTGGGGACCCGCGCTAATGGCCTGGGGTGCCCTAACTGCTATTGTGCCCAGCAGGCCTGCCTCTACACGCACACACACACAACCCGGAGCCTCCACCCGGCCCCCCCCCCTCGCATCGTCCTAATCTTTCAGTACGACTCAGTCTCCCTCAGACAGCACGCTGGGACTCCGGTCAGGGGTGCCATGTGGCTTATGGCAATGGGACCGGCGGGGGTTTGGGGATTGTAGAAAACAATGAGGTGGAGAAGATGTGTTTTCCCAGCGGCGCGGCACTGGGGACCCGAGCTCCAATCTTGCGGGTCTATCGATCGGCATAAACGCCGAGCAAATGTTTCCTGGACTATGATGTGATCTCAGCAGAGCCCAGGACCTCCACGGTGCAGAGGAGAACCGCTGAGGGTTATTAGCCAGTGTTTCTGATACAGACACTCATATCTATATATCTATATTTTAAATAAAAAAATACATATACTCAATATAAATAACCTATATCAAAATACAACACAGTCATTTCCAGGTGCTTTTCACAGAAAGAAACCCCAAAAATCTAAATCCGACTAAAGAGAAAAAAACTCCCTATATCCAAGTATGCTCACATGTCCTTTACATGTCTGTTAAAAAAAAAAAAGAAAAAAAGGGGTAGCTGGAAGTAAAGAAACACGCAATGCATTGTGGGACTACTCACCTTTGACCCGCCGCTCGTTTCTCTCCGTCGGCGAGCGACCGAATCCCTGCGCCGCGTGACGCCGCGCAGAACAACAACGTGTAGATCTCTTGTGAGATACATTAGCAGCAATTAGTCACCAGATGAAAGCCAATTAATTACTTGCCAAAGGCAAACAAGTGCAGTTATTGAAATTTACAGGCGATAGCGCCGCTTTCACAAGCCGACGCGCCGACTCCGTTGACGCGCGCTCGCCGGCTCACCCTCCCGTTGACATATTGCTCGTTGACATTTTAGTTACAAAGCGCCTGAACGACGCTTTTTGTTCTGTTTTCATTTCAAGTAATCGTGTTTCAAAATCAAGGTTATTCGGTACCTGGTAATGAGCGGAATTCTACCCTCAGAGAATATTAGCCGTGTTCAAAGGCACAAAAGAGAAAATGTTCCAGTACTTTGGAGCAATGTAATCTCGTACCGGCGTTTGTTTCCCCATTAAATCAAACTTTTTTTTTTCCTGGACAATGACGCCATAGTTGCTTGTTTAAGAGCACCAGCGTCGGCCCACGTGCATCTACGGAAGGGGAGCTGCTCGCCAGCATCGTCTATCGGGGGGGGGGCACTAATGGTGCAATTAATTTTGTTCCGTCTGTTCTGGAGACTTTCAAGGAAAATTGACGTTTTTTTATTTCTTTATTTTTTCCCCCTCCCCGCTTGCTCTCTAAACTGGTTTTAATGAAGAAGATAAAGTGGTTTCCTGGGTGTCTCACAGGCTCCCAGCAATCAGATCATTTGACATCATTCTAGCGTGGCTGAAAGAAGCTAGCAGCTCGCCGCCGCCGCCGCCACCTCCCCGGCTCCGAGTCAACACGCCAGCAGCTCCCTCCAAGGGCCGCTGTAATGAGGAACTATTCCCCTCCCAGGGTTAAGTTCTCGGGACGAGGCAGGGCCCATTACACAGTCGGGGGGGGGGGGGGGGGGGGGGGGGATGGCAGGACGGAGCCGGGCGCCCGTCCTCCACATGCGGCCTCAGCCCCACCTTATCGCGGATTATGTCATCTGTCACGTCACGTCACGGCGACTCGCAGCCTTATCTTCCCCTCGCCTTGAGTCGTGGAGGTGCCCAGACAGCTGACAGTGGCATTATTACTCCCTCGAATCTGCCTGCAGGGCCCGGCTCTCCGGGGAGGCTGTGCCTGCAGTCTGCGCTGCCCGCCGATGGGGAGGGGCCGACAGGGTCTTTATGACTAGACATTCTCCCCGAGGACCACTCAGGAATAAATTAGCATGGCCACGACCCTTCTGGCATAATGTGATTGGACGTGAGGGAGGCGGCCCCGCCCCTCGCTCCCCTCCCAGAGGACCGGTATACTCGGTGCTCAACCTTATCTTTGTTGAGCATTAAAATACATGATTGCACCTCCGGGGCATGCTCGAAATCTGTCCTTTGTGTGCATTCATCTCGCCCTCCACCCAGTAATCAGAGATCATGGACGCGGCAGTCGAACCGCAGCAACTCAAAACCAGACGCTGTTTGTAAGGCAATGAACGGGCGCGCCGATCTGGTGAAAGTTATTTGGGAATTCATTGTCTCCACAGCCATTTTCTTTTCTTTTTTTTTCTTCCTTTTTTTTTTCTCTCTCTCTGTTTGTTTGGTGGTTAAATGTGATCAGAGGGGAAATGGGAGGAGTGGAGCATGAGAGCAAGGAGGAGAGTGGCTTAGTGTAAGACGTTAAATCCCAAGCTAAAATACATAGCCCTCAGGAGGTGCAGCTTCTTAACCTCAGCCTGCCTGCTCTGATAAGAATGATTCTTTGTTGTTGGCTGGAGAGTAATGCAGACTAGCTGAAGGCTATTAAAACGAGCTTTGCTTGGGTGTTGTTTATCAGGAGATTTCATCACCCCGTTGTGTATTAAGAACAGAGGGAAGTTAAAAAAAAAAAAAAAAAAAGTCTGTGCGAACTGAATAGCATCCAGCAGTTGGAACAAAAATTTTTTGGGGTTTGTGCAGACTCACTGTTAACATCCCGTCCTCGCGACCTAAAGGTTATGTCACACTGCATCAATACCAAATCCCCCTTCCAGGACGACACTGTCTGTGACCTCCACCCAATATTGCAGAAACCGTTTCGCAGGAATTCGCCGTAGTCCCGTCCAGCTGTTTCATGTAAGTCAGACTCCCAGATGTCAGCGATTACTGTGGCCGGCCGTCCCCCGGAGCTCCACCGACGGCCCCTCTTTTTGATTACCAATTATCGTTTCCCTAAAAAAAAAAAAAGGTGAGGGGGAAACTCAGACGCTTTAGTGTACATGGTTCCAACCTGTTTTTCCGTGCCGGGGCAGGCGGGGGTTGTTGCTCTGGTTCACTGGGGTCCACGGCACCACTTGGCTTCCAGATGTGGGAATCTGGCTCCGCACTGGCCCGTATGGTTCCACTTACTCTCCGGGGAAGGAAAATAAATGGTTTGTTTTTCTATTGTGGTCTCACTCATTACGCACTTATAGAACCGGCTTTTGAAGATTAGGAACTTGTGCCCCGTGTTGAGCCAGATATAAACTGGCATGTTCGCATGGAATGTGTGGCTTTTCCATTTAAGCTTGTGTTTTCCCTGCGTTCGCGACGGCGACGTAGATTAGTACCCCCGGTAGTGCGCTCGTTTTCCATTCATTCAGGTTTCTGCAGTTTCAGCTGCATCAGATTCTGGCCCCCGTTCACACGGCAACATTTAAAGTGAGAAAACGAGTCGTTTCAGGAAATGTTTCGCATTTACACGTCAACGTAAAAAAAAAACAAATTTTTTTTCAAAAGATGTTTGTTTGACGAGAAACGCTTGAAAACGATGTAGCTGTAGCTCACGTGCAGCATTTCAGCTGGAGTCGGAGCGTTTTCAAAAAAAGTTCCATTTTCAGCACCAAGCCTCAGAATATCTTCAGGCCTGCAGCTTTTGTCGCATCCCGTCGCAAACCCACTCGTATAAATAGACTTGAGGGTGATAGCGGCAGTAAAACATGGCCACACGCATGTGCCGCTCGGTGTTGTTATGATCTAACAGACCTTCACGACATTTCAACAGACTCAAGAAAACTCCCCACGATCTCACGACCCTTTCGACTGCGAGTACAACCGACCTTGACTCGCCTCGGCTTCACCACCTCGGTCGGGGAATTTCCATGTTTCCCCTCCAAGCCGTCACGACATCAGCTTTGTTTTGCTCCCCGACGCTCCCGTCCGTCCACGATAACGCCATCCATGCGCCAATTGCTTTTCCCAGCACTTTAGGAAAGTGTTAGTTCTTCTGGGTAGCAGGTGTTGGCCGCTCTGCCGGCCCCGACCTTTTCACGACTCGGTCGTCTATCAGTGGGTGTCAGGGCTATAAGTAAGACTCGGGTCACGCCTCTTGCTGAGAGGTCACACACCAGACATACTAAGGGACTTTTTTTATTAAATTTTTTTTTTTTAACAATGAGAGCACATCTGGCTGCTCCTGTGCTGTTTTGTCACACTTGTCCTTCACTCGTGAAATAAACTGCCAGTGTTGTTCTTCGCTCAGCTTCTCTGGGATGTCGGGTGTTTTTCGTTGGGTTTCTTTCGTCGGCGTACATTTTTGAAAATGCTCCGACTCCGAAGATGCAACGTTTTGAAAAAAAGGCTCGGGCGCCGTCCCCGTGTTGCTCCGGAGCACTTTCTAGCGCTTTGTTCTCTGCTCGCATGTACTGTACGTGTGTTTTCATTACAAAAACAACCAACAGCAGCCACTAGTGGCTCAACGTGAAAACTACATCGTTTTCAAAATATTGCTGTAGTTTTTTTTTTTTATATATATACAACGTAAAATGATGCGTTTTGGTTTGCAATGTTGTCACGCAAACAAGGCCTCAATTGAATCTGAACAGTGTGATCTATACATTTACATCAAGACAGTAGCGTGAGAGTGTCGAGTTACTCCGTAAACTCGGTTGAATTTTTTGGACCCGACTCAAAACTGCCAAGCCCTCGTTACAAGACGTGCAGAAAGGCAGAGAGTCTTCAATAAGTGTTCTGTAATTGGCTTTGTGAGGAATAATCTCCCCATCTCGCCGAGCCCGTTGGCTGGCAGTCAGGCTTCGCCGCGGCACCAGTCATCTGTCAAAACGTCAGGCGGATCTCAGGAATGAAAGCGACACATGCCAGCAAGTTGTTCAACACTGTGTACAAATACTCCAGATCAGACTGCAGCAGAAAGGCCCTGTCGCACTCCTGTTGGCTGGAAATTAGAGTTTAGCTAAACACAACTGTCATGTGCAGTGTTCCTTGGAAATGCTTTTTTGTTTTTTCTTAGCTTGTAATTTTTTTTAATTTTTTTTTTAATTTTATTTTTTTTAGAGGACCCTGAGCTCGGTGCGTGGGCACGTTTCCATTCATCACATGGCTTATCTGCTATTGTTGGATGAAACGCATGACAGTATCTGCAAAATTCTGAAGGTCCTGGAGCGCCCGGAGTTGTCAGATTGAAACGTGGGAAGCAGAGTTGCTGCCCACCTGCGTAGCTGCGAGAGAAAAAAAAAAGCGCTCCAGGGTCTCGCCTTGATGTGTGATTGAAGCGAGGTACCACAGAACAACCAAACAAAACACGGCGCCCTCTTCTGATTAGCAGACAGCGGCGTGATCTTCCGCGTCCTTCACTGGGGCTTTACCGCAGTCACGAGTGCACGCCGTCGCCCCGGTGAAATAACAATGAGCGACTTGCCAGCTTGTCAGTCTATTTGCTCCATTTCCTGTCTCGCGACGTCCCCCCCCCCACCCCACCGTCTCTCCGGGCCGCGCCACATCCCGGAGCTTAATAGACTGTAGAGGTCTCAATTGAAAATGCGAACGTGCCCATCACAATGTGTAACCTCGTTCGCCCGGGGTATTTAACACAGGACATGTGAAGGCGGTGGCTTGACCGAGGCATGTCAGGGACGAATGGAAAGCTATTACTGAGGACGTGCCACTATGTGTGTGTGTGTGTGTGTGTGTGTTGCACACGCGAGTGCATACGTATGTGTGTGTTTGTTGCCTTCCAGCCAAACGCTCCCGACTCCCCTTAAACTCCAGCCAGGCGCATCAGTCCAAGCGGGAGTGACATGCGATGGCATCCTTTGTTTATCTACTCCAGGGCCGCGCGCCCCGCGTCTCTTTGTGTCGCTGTCACTGGCGCGGCGACGGCAGCGAACGGCGTAATAACGGCGGAGACGTGCGTGTGTTTTTTCTTTTTTTTTCTTTCTTTCTTTCTTTCGTCGAGACAGCTCCGGTTCTCCAGGCGAGGGCATCGCCGGATTTCATGAAACATGACAGCTGCTTGGGAAGAAGAAAAAAAAAAAAAAGGAGAGGGAATGAGCCATCAGCAACGCTGCCAAAGAACCTGACATTTAATCGTCTGTAGACTTAGTAATACGACTTTAATGTCAGACTTGAACATCATTATACTGCACAAACACGGTGAGCTGTTGACGCTGGGAAGGTTTGTTAGTTTTATAGACGAGTTCAAGCATAGAGGGATTTGTTTAGGACTTCTGTCTCCGGGAATCTCCAGCTTCCTTCTTCCTGTCAGTTACTAACCCGTTTTAATGATTGCAAACATATGAAAGAGTATAGATTTGAATATTTGGATGAATGTGAAGTCGTGGCAGCATGACATGGTCCCTGTTTACACCTCATTTTTTTTGCTTTATAAAAGTTTCGTTTTTTTACACGGAAATGGCAGAAACGCTTGAAAATTATGTATTTTTTTCACGTTGGGCCACTCGCCGGGTGCTGTTGGTTGTTTTTGCAAATGAACAGTGAAGACTGAGTTGGATTGCTGTTACGGGTGAATCCCGACTGTAAAACTTCCCGTTTCCACGGAGACGGAGCGTTTTCAAAAAGGAGCACCGTCAAAACGCAGCGACAGTTTTCCGTTTTCACTTAAAGATGTTTTCTGCCTTTGCATGTTTTCACAGACTCACCGTCACAGTTGTGATTTGAGGCCTAAAGTAGATGAAAAGTATCGCGTTTACTGTGTCGCATCTTCTTGTGATGGGCTTTTTACGTCTGGATCACCGTGTGAACGTGTCTCCGAATCCCATACAAGTGAACTGGGCTCCAGATGTATCAGAGAATAGCGTGTTGTTGTTGCTTTGTTTTGTTTTTTTCTTCCAGACATCATTCCTCTTTACGAGCAGGTCGGCAAATAGCTTTGATAAGAACGATCCAAGTCACGCTGTCCTGTGTGTCGTCCATCATTAACGAAGACGAATACGACCCGGCTTCCAGAGTGACATCAGACAAGAGCCGTGGTGCGTCGGCGCCGTTTCCGGTGGCGGGGGGGGGGGGGGGGGGCGTGGGGGGGGGGAGGCCACGCCAGGCACTTCGCTTTTAATGAGGATCGCTCTGAACACACGCGTTCCCCCGTCGTCGCTCCAAAGAGCTCGATCGCAGATGCCGACGCTTCCGATGACAAAAACGACATCTGTGAACATCTGCTTTGGAAATTGGAGCCGGCCTTGGAACGGAACGTTGACTTTGTTTTCCGTCTTCGTGGACCAATTAGGGCTAACAGATTTACACAGCCAGATCAATCTGAAAACAATAATGGCGTCGCCGTTATTTCTCCCATTTGATAGCGGCGGAGCGCCGTCGTGCCCATTAGCATTACAGAACAGCAAAACGCCCTGACCTCCAACATCTTCGCTCCATCTCGCGCACATCCCCAGAGACTTTTTTTATTTTTTTTATTTATATTTTTTTTCTTCCCTCCTTTAATCTCTACAACACACAAGGCCATGTATGTGTAGGAGTGTGTGTTTTCTCTCCCCTCGCTTCCTCCTCGCCGGCATCCTTGCTACAGTTAATTAACAGTTATTAGCGTTAGCGCAGAGCACCGGATAAGATGTCACAAATCATCAAGTCTCCCGGTGCAGTTCCAGCAATTAAGAGCTCCGTCGCACCTTCCCTCTCCACAGTCATTTGGTACGCATCCAGGTTCCTTTTTAGACCTGAAAGCACTAATCAAATCATTTCTGCTCAGAGGTTTTGTCGTCATTATTTCGAGCCCTAACGACGTGAGACTCGCAACTCAGCACCTCTCCCGTCGCCGACGTCTGCCTGTGAAACAACGGAAGAACTTCTCTTTCCTCAGAGCCGGTTGACGAGGAGGAGTTCATCCTGTACTTTTGCTCTTTTCCCGAAAGCAAAACAGCTTGATTAAAACACCCCGTTAACGCCACAAAGTTTTCAAGAGAAAACGCAAAACCCCCCCAAAAAATACAACTTTTTGAAGATGTGCTCCTGAGGTGGAACTTTTTCAGAACGTTCCAGCGCCGTGGAAGCAACTTTTCTGAAATGCCGCTACTTCGGGGAGGGAATACGAAAACATGTTGTAGTTGAGAACTGGCTCCCGGTGTTTGATTTCCCTGAAACTGATTGACAATATTGCAAACGATTCCCTTATCGATTTCAACGGGTGCGAACGACCCGTTATTCTGAAAGGAAATAAAATAAACATTAATCACATTCACCCATTCACACACCAATAAACCCTGCTGCCTATCCAAGGCAGTGTAAATCCATCGGGAGCACTTTGGTAGGTTCAGTGTACTTGCTCAACGACACTTTGGCATGTGGACAGGTGGAGATGGGAATCGAACCTACAACCTTCCAGTTGGGAGACGACCGCTCTGTGTGGTTCCATTGCGAAAACGACAAACGGCGCCAACCCGTGGCCTGGCGTGCCCGCTACGGCGTTTTCCGGCGTTTCACGAATATGATTTTCAAAACGTTGCCGCGTAAATGTGAAACTTCTCTGAAACCAAAATGCAAAACCGATGTTTTCACTTGGAGCGTCGTCGTGCCGACGGGGTCTTATTTGGACGACGTCTTTGTACGACTGGAGTTCCGGCAGCTTCCAGGTGCGGACAGGAAATAGCAGCCACTCAAGAGCTTGACTCGTAAGAGACGGCAGGAGATGCAGCAGTGTTTAGTGTTTTCTCTGCTCACATCAATTCGTCACGCCCCGAAATGGAAACTTAATTGCATCCGTGTGAAATAAAAAAAAAAAAAAAAAATAGACCTTGAGCTTTGCTGCTTGTTGTATTTGCTTTTTCTTTTCTTGCTGATATAAGCTTTGTCTCTGTGGCGCGCTGCGGTGGCTTTACTTAGATTACTTAAATGCATTGGAATGACTACCATTTCCCCCTTTAGCTAATAAAACACAAAGTGTTCGGATCAATTCAGATTTCTGTGATGTATCTGCACAAAAATCGCAGTCTTTATTAAACCATTTCTTACGAGTGTTTAGTCTTAATTAAGAGGATTAGTGAGTGGACTGTCCAAGGTCTGTGCAGTGTTTTGTATCGACGGATTAAGAGCTGGGCGATTCATTAATCCTAAAGTTTGTAAGGAAGTTTCCTTGACCTGGCTGTGGCGCCATATCTGTACTCGATTCATCGCCAAAGTGTGAAATCCGTAAAACCAGACAACAACTGGAAATACGTTGCAGTCCAGCAATAAACGAGCCGCTTTATTAGGTACAATCGGATTCAGCGGATGAGAGCAGGATGTCATAAGGCCCTTCAGCTCAGCTTGAGCTGCTCTCAGGGGAATTCCTCAATCGAACGAAAACGACTGCTATTATTACTTTATTACACCTAAAAGTATCGCATCTTTCACGTTATTGTCCATTATCACATTATCGGTAGGGGCCTAGCAACTGTTACCTCACGAAATTAGTGTTTCACAGTGAAAAAGGAGGACAGCTATTGTTTTTATTTACTTCACTTACTGAGCTAGAAATGTAATAATGATTTCCAGACACAGACTGAGAAGGAGAAACTGACGCAGAGCAACAGTAGCTCATAAAACCCGTGCTTATTATCAAAATAAATAATTCCTGTTGAGCAAAACTCATGTTAACTTAAGTCTCGGCCTTCAATAGAAGTGCTTTTTTTTTTTTTCAGATGGCTATTCTGGGAAATGAGTGTCGCACCCCTGTAGTGGCACATGCTTGTAGTTAAATTAAAACCTTTGTGATGATTCAAAGCTAAACTTAAGTGTGTATTTCATCTCAACTGGGGCATATTGACACATTCTTAATATTCAGATTTTTGTGTAAATATTGATATAGATTGACTAGATTGACTCACAATGTTGTATTTTCAATGAAAATTGAAAATACCAATGTGACGCCACTACTCATTGATAATGATGACATTGTAGGTCTCTGCCTTTGTCATAAACACAAGTTATTTTTTTACATTTTCTATCATCAGAAGCCTTTGCTGTCGCTGTCTCTCATCCAGCTGCTCGTCAAATTTAGTAGGTGAGACAAAATATCCACAGTCCGTCCTCAGGAAATACCGTTTATGCAAAAGAAGCACGTCATTGTACATCAGTATGTGTTGCAGCACGTCCCCGCCGACGGTCACTTCATCGTGAAGTATTGTAAAAACCTATTATTCTCTGAAAACATCCTTATAATCACACTGACTTTATAAGCCTGTATATTAAAAGCCTTTAAAGTACTCAGTAGTCTGTACGCCGTTTGTGGTTGCGGTGCATGTATTATTCATTTATTTTAATTGCAAAGTGATAAAACAGTGAATCAAAGTGATAAAAAAAAAGGTGTAATAAAAAAAACACACAATGAAAGAAAGAAAAAAAACACAGAAGCCACACAACATGTTAATTTGTGCAGCTGAGTAAAACCCACAGGGAACATAAAAACATTTCATCCTAAAACAAAATGCAGCAAAAGAAAACAAACAGGGAAACAATGAAATCAAGATGACAAGCTAAGAAGTTACTGATTTACATAATTGAATTTAAAAGACGGCAGAAAAATAGTGGAAATCTGTACAAACGTACGAGTCTGGAAAACGGCAACAGGGACAATAAAAGCTAGTTTAAGGCTCGACTGGTGGAGCAGTAATCACATGGCGGGTTAGCATAATCACTTTAGTCCTATAAGTTTGTAATTCTGCCCTCTGGAAGAGAAATTTTGACTTTTTTTTTTTTTACCAGACTTGCTCCAGTGGAAGCAGCACAATAACAGAGCTGGACTCCACGTATACACTATATTACCAAAAGTATTCGCTCGGCTATCCAGATCTCTGAATACAAGTGTTCCAGTCACTCCCGTGGCCACAGGTGTCTAAAATCAAGCACCTCGACATGCAGACTGTTTCTGCATTAGTGGAAGATAATGCGTCACTCTCAGTGGATTCCGGCGCTCGGATGCCACTTGTGCAATAAGTCCAGCCGGGGAATTTACTCACAATCATCTGAAGACAGTTTGGAGATGATGGAGGTTTTTCTAAACCTTTTTGGAAAACCTTCCCAGGAGAGTTGAAGGCGTTGCAGCAGCAGAGGAGAGGCTATCTCATGGCTCATGGCTTCACAATGGGATGTCATGGTGGAGGCAGGTGAGCGGATACTTTTGGCAATACACTGGAGTCATTGACGTTATTGGTCGTACTTGAATTTGATCTCTGGTTCTTTGCACATTAAGACCCGTCATTACTCTCTCTCCGTGCGTCCATGAGGCTGATGAATGGGTGAGACCAACCGCAGCAAGAACGCAGCTCTTTTGTAGCGAGTGGAAGTTTGAGATCAAATATTTAATTTTGTTTGGGGGCGTCGAGCCAGCTTTGTTCTTGGCTCTGGCCTTGGCTGTGTGAGTGTGTGTGGAATCTGTGTGTGTATCTGTGGGTGTGTGTGTGTGTGTGTGTGTGTGTGTGTGTGTGTGTGTGTGTGTGTGTGTGTGTGTGTGTGTGTGTGTGTGTGTGTGTGTGTGTGTGTGTGTGTGTGTGTGTGTGTGTGTGTGTGTGTGTGTGTGTGTGTGTGTGTGTGTGTGTGTGTGTGTGGGAGCCAGCATTCTTCTCGCTCTTCCATGTCCAAATTTCCGCCTCCCTGAGGTCGCCTCCTGTCAGGTGTCAGCAAAATAATCACAAGTTAGCAGTTGTTAGAGATGACACGGGAGACGCCATCGATCAGCCGTCGTGAATCATCAGGCGAGCTGAAAGAGACGGACAGGCCGGGTGTGGAAGGGGAGGTGGGGGGGTGGTGGTGGGGTGGAGCAGAGCGGCGGGGTCGCGGCTCAGCGTAGACAGGCTGCTGATGTGACTCGACCGGGCTGTTGAGGCTTCCTGCTTTTCATTAAAGCAGAAGATGAGATCAGGGAAGAGCAGACAGAATCTGTCTTCGGCTTTCTGTGTGTGTGTGTGTGTGTGTGTGTGTGTGTGTGCGCGCGTGTGCGCCAGTGTATGTGTGTGTGTGTGCGTGCGTGTGCGGCACAGTTTGCGCGTGGCTTTATTAGCAACAATGATAGCTATCACTGCCGAGAAGGTGATATCAGGCCTCGCAACACCTGGGAGGCGTTATTATCCTGCAGTGATCTGGAATGAGGGGTCACACACACACACACTCACACACACACACACACACACACACACACACACACACACACACACACACACACACGCAATGGAATCCCATTTATAAAAAAAGAGATAGCACTGGATGTGACCATATAACATATATAACCATTACATGATAGCTTGTGTCCAAAACGTGCACGTGAAATAGTGCACACATTCACACGGGCCACTTTATGAAATATTCTTGTACAACCCAACAGCTCCACCCCTACAAATATTATATTGTCAGGTTTGAACGTTTCTAGCGTTTTTGTTATCCACCAATAAGTTAAAAATCTTGACCCTCATTGTGAACCAGAGCTGCTTCTTATAAACTAAACATCCAATAATCTTGTGTTTTACCACCATAAAATGTGATTCTTTAATACCACGTTCACACGACAACGTCTTTAAGTGAACATTGTTCTTTCTCTAGAACAGTAAAGCTCCATCTGGATGACGTGCGGAAAATGAATGCAGCCGATCACAGATCAATCTTTTGTGATATTTATGTATATTGCGCGGGCATCATTACTACCTCCTGAAGCTTGCAGACCGTAAACACGGCAGCAGACACTGATTGCAGCAGGTATCATACAGTACGTCCGTGATGACTATATATAATCTTCATTTAATCGTGTCGCTTGCTTTAGATTGCTTTTGCAAGGCAGGAGAAACGAGAGGAAAGGCAGTGACAGACTGACAGTCCACAATGAAACCTGCAGTGAGACGAGAGTTGAAATCAAGTTAAATTAGTATAAACGCATTTATCTGCTTTCGTCAAGTTCGGCAAAATCTTCACGCAAACGCACAGGAAAGAACTAAAGGTTTTTATTTTTTATCAATACAGCCTCGTATGCAGGAGTCTGACCAGCTCATATTTATTTTGACTTAGAATTTTTTTTTTGGGACTTTGAACTCTGAATTTCAAACCCACTTAACCTCTGGCGTCTTCAGTCACCCAGTCACGACTCGATTCTCCCGCAAGTGTGAACCGGCGTTTAATATCCGACGCTCGACATTTGCCAGTAACGCACTTTGACTGGAGCAATCTGCCGCGCTCGGGCGCGACGCGCACGTCGGCACCTCTGGGGTGGTTGGAATGAAGGATGATATTAACGGCGGCGCGAGCGGGATGTTTTTCTCCTCTTTTGCTCCACGTAATGAAACGAGCATCCGTTTATTCCTGTGTTGCATTAAGGAGGTGGGGAATGAGATGAGGAGTTGGAGATTACATTGTGCGATGATGATGATGATGATGATGATGATGATGACGACGACGACGACGACGACGACGTGTCGCCTCCCGCACGAGGGACGGGGCGGCGGTGTCGCGGCGACATCGGCGTACGTGAACGCTGCACACGCTATAAATTATTAGCTGGTGCGATTTCTGTGACTCTCTCAAGAGAAAACGTGTCGCTTTTGTATTTTGGTTTTAGAAAAAGTCTCGCGTTGAACACGTGACGTCCATTTGCATGGAAACTGATGTAGTTTTCATGCTGGGCCACTAGTAGGTGCTAGTTGGTTGTTTTCGTATCGAAGCCACACGCTATAGAACGACTTTGTTTCATTTTCATTCATGAGCATTTATTTAGTCAGGAGAACCACATTGAGATTCATCTCTTGTACAAGTGTGTCCCGGCAGCAGTACATCAAGTACAAAATATATACTACAATGTTCTTTTAAAAAACAAATAAATAGCAAAAAGAAAAGTACATGAAACACAGTAACACGTACAGAGAGCACACGAAAGATAAAACTCTAAAAACCATCAAATAGTTTAAACTAAGTTAGTTAAAACAAGAACAACGTGAATTTTGTTTGTTTCCAGGTGCCTGTAAACAATGTGTAAACAATATTTGTGTGGACAGATTGTTATTCGGGTGTATTAACTGGGAGTCTTGACACTCTGGAGGCCGCCACTGTTGTTATTGTCCATCTTCTCGCACATGTGCAGAAGAACTCTTTATAGAAAGGTTGCTTATTTTTTCCGCGGGGACGAAGGTGGAGTGTTTTCAGAAAGTTGTGTTTCCAGTGGCTCGTTGTTGTGTAAACGGACGAACAAAATGCAGCAAAATATTAGCGTTTTAACTTGAAAACGGTGTAAACGAGGCCCAGCAGCAGGTTAATTGACTGGTCGGCTTCCAGTAGTGTCAAGAAAACTGCTTGCAGTATATTTCTAAACATCCATTCAGCCTCGGTTTACCTCAGCGGCTCCCTCCGTTTGGAGAAAAGCGTGAAACTATAATCTTATTAAACCTAACAAGGCTTTTTTCTCTTCTCTTTTTAATCAGAAAAATTAGCATTTAATGTGGATTGTACTGAGTCAAGCAATGCGAGGAGAGACACTTTTAATTCTGTCCAACTCACAGAGCGTCTGAATAGCATGCCTCAGATCGATGATCAGGTTTATACAGTGAGATTTCATTCAGTCAGGGGGACAAATCCCATAATGCCTTGCTCTGTTAAAGCTGGAGCCCAAATCCAGCTCGACTAATCAAGCTTGTTCCTCTTTGTGTTTCTCTGGAAAACGACAATGATCTGAACAGGAAGAGTCGAGATCTGTTGTTTTTCCTTCTTTTTTTTTTTTCTTTTTTTTTTTTTCAAAATCGAGCGCCTGAAGCGTTGATCGGTGGAAGACGACGCGACGTGCCGCTCACACTGGACAGCGTTCGGATCACAGGCGGGGCGACACCGACCTGAAATCACAATCACATCCAATTTAAGAGGACAGATGTGATGCAATTTTAATCGGATCAGCCTTCCAATTGGATTACTCGCGCCCCGCGTAGCCGCGGCCGGCGACAACAAACAATAGACGCCTTATCTAAAATGAACGTGACGGCATTTATCTGTGTCTGTGTCGGCGGTGAACGTCACACGCCACCCGCTTCAGCGCAGGGGTCGTCACGCATCAGACACCCGGAGGTGGTGCCACGAGGCCAAGAGTGTGTGTGTGTGTGTGTGTGTTTTGGGCGGATGGCTAGAGACGGATGAGTTCGTTTTAAATGCTTTCTCACCGCGTGTCTGTGGCGCCGCCTGATGAAGGTCTCATCAGAGGCTTCGTCAGACACTGAGGGAGCGGTTTCATTTCCCCCTCATTACAGCAGCCACTGGAGAATCACCGAGCTTCAAAGCCGCTTGATTGCATTATCAGGCATTTCGGGTGTAACGCAGGCGTAATCTATGCCATGTGACCGGGGAGCCAGGCCAGCGGCGCCGTGCCGTACCGAGCCGCGTTAGGAGTGGACCTGCTTATCAGCCTGGATGGATTTTAGTGAAATTCACTAAATACGCTGCACCGGAGACGATCTTCCTTCCCAGAGTGATTAATGTCATTGACCCGATCTTTGTAGATTAATCATTGAAATGCATGTTAATGCAGCTATTTCAATAAATCTATGTATCCAGGCTAACGTTAATCCCTCCGATTCTTGGTGACGCTGTCGCTCCCAACCACCTGATGGGAATTATGTAAAATTTGCCACATGTTCTCTCATTCTCAAAGGGAAATTGATCAGATTTTGGTGGAAAGAGGTCACGTTGCCTCCACAGATTCCTGGGCTATTGCTGGAATGCTTTGAGGGATTATCTTAAGATCTGGCACAAACATTGACGCTCAATTAAAGCTAATATTTCAGTCTTTCTGCTGCTGCACTAATACAAATACGTGGACCGTTCAAGCACTTGTGAAACGAGGCTTTGTGTCCATGTACTAGACTTTACTCCTCGGTGCATTTGGACTCAAAAACGTTTCACGAATTGAATCAACAGTAGTACTAAATAAATACAAGGTGTTAAAAGTTGAGGATATCTTGGAGAAAGAGGCAGATAAACAAATCTACAGCCATAAACTCGAACAAAACCCAGACAATCTGTTTATAAAAGGGTTAGGAATTATCCAGTGGAGTAAAAAGTCTCCAACTAGCATTAGCCTCATGCTGGCAATGCGAGTTTGTAAAAACACCCATAATGCAACAGGTTTTTTTGGGACATTTCACTGTATTTTGCACCAGATGTTTCATTAAAATTGGCTTTATAGTGCAATTATAGCCATCATTGGCAGTAATTGTTTGGTTCTGTGAAAATCTAGGCATTTTAATCACACATACTCTGCGCGACAACAAAGAAAAACTTTAAAGTCTAGATTTAATTTGTCCCAGTCCGGTCCATTCATGGCGAGATTGGACCGTATGTGTCTGCTGAATCTAAATATGTGTCACACCCTTTGTTCTAAGCTGAGCTTGTCCTTGAAATTTGACTCATTTATATGTGTTTCAAGGGAAAATGTCAATTTTTAATACGTTTTCGTTTCAGAAAGGTTTTGTGTCTACACGGCAATGTTTTGAAAACGGTGTAGTTCCCATGCTGGGCCACAAGTTGGTGCTGTTGGTTGTTTCTGTAATGCTCCGTGCCAAAGAGTTTCGACGCTACGTGTTAAATGATTAACTGGAGGTTGGTCTACGGTCGACAGCGGTGTGTAGACGCCGACAAGGAAATCATCACAAGACTAATACCAGGACGAATGTTAAGTTTCGGCGATGATGCAGAGCTAAAAGAAGAACGATCCACTTTAATCTTATCAGTTTGATACAAACCCAAATGCCAGAGCCGCTTCAATTATCCCCAAGTTCTCTACCGACGCAGCGTCTGGCTGACATTCGGAGTGATGGTTCAGTGTAAAGACGCTCGTCTGGCGCTGCAGTGCTTTATTTGGCCTGTCGGTGCTTTTCCGAAGGTCAAACGCCGACAATAACTGTTTATCACTCCGACAATCATTATCAAGATCCTCTGCAGATAAAGAGCTATAAAAGATTTGTAATTATCACCAGTTTAGAAACAGTAATTACGGGCATCGTTAGCATCCATCATCATGTTTAAGTGGGTCCATGGTCCGCTGAGCGAGCGTTCACCCCCACCTCCCCCCTCCCCCCCCATCCTCGCCGCGGCCAGAGGAAACATTAGAGGACATTTTGGAACGAGAGCCAACTTAAACAGGAGTGTCTGGTCTGGTCTGTCTTTTTCTTTTTTTTTTCTTTCCCGCCGCAGGGCTCGCGGTGTTACAAGAGGCTTCATCTTACTGGGGCTCAAATCATCCTGAAAAGAGTTCGCCGATGTCCGCATTAGACTACGAGAGGTTTCCTTTTAGTGACGGTGAAGCGTGAAGAGCGTGGGACACCGTGTGAATTTCCCGAACGAGGGTCCGCGAGGACGGCTCCCTCGACGAAATGAAAAGGGAAAGAGACGAAAGTGGGTCACAGTTGACGGTCCCGGCCGGTGGTGATCCACCTGGTCGGCGCGGCGTTTCCCCGCGGATGAATTAGTAATGCTAAAAGATTCCATTTCGTCCGTCTAAATGCTGTGTGCCGCGCTCAACCTGGTTAATATAAGGAGCCACTCAATTTTTCATGCCCACACCAAGTGTGGCCTTCAATTTAACATGCGCTTTTAATCCGGGGAGTGCTAAATTGCTTTTTAATGTCGAGGAACACGGTGTTTGAGGAGCAACTCGTGAAAAATGCATCAGCCGTATGCAGAGCAAATCAGATCCCGTGTTTTCTTATTTATTTATTTTTATTTATTTTTTTTTTTAACGGTTGCGGAACAAAGCAACACCACGGCGAAGAGAGGGGCGAAACCAATATGTTGTTTTGACACATCTGTCACCTCGGGGGGTCTCGGGAGGGAGACCCCCCGCCGGCAGTGACGACGCCTCTTGTTTGTGTGTGTGTGTGTGTGTGTGTGTGTGTGTGTGTGTGTGTGTGTGTGTGTGTGTGTGTGTGTGTGTGTGTGTGTGTGTGTGTGTGTGTGTGCACAATGTTGTGATTAATTGTGTGTCTGCTTTCGCTCGTGTGCTGCAGATGTTTCAACAGCTACACGCATAGGAAAACACGCCACTCGGGTCTGTGTGTGTGTGTGTGTGTGTGTGTGTGTGTGTGTGTGTGTGTGTGTGTGTGTGTGTGTGTGTGTGTGTGTGTGTGTGTGTGTGTGTGTGTGTGTGTGTGTGTGTGTGTGTGTGTGTGTGTGTGTGTGTGTGTGTGTGTGTCTCCTCCATATGTGAATCCATGAGCAGTGTCAGGTGTCATTGTGCCCGGAGCGTTGGCGGATGACAGGTGTTTGCAGGCCCGTTAGGTTCCCCAGCAGGCCGCAGCCTCTAGAGGCGTCGGGGGCCGACACTCTATCAGGCACGTCGAAAAGACACCCCTCTAATGTCCCCGGTCAGAGAGTCACTGAACTCCCTCTCGATGACCCCCCCCTCCCCTTCTGTTATCACGTAAACAATGTGGCCGTCGGAGCAGACTAATCAGTAGACGGCAGAGGGAAAACACAGCCAGCACCGACTCCAACAACAATCTCCATTCATGGGCTTTAAAAGAAAGACGCAATAAAAACGCATCGTTTAAAAAAATAAATAAAAAAAAACACACAATGCAATGAAAAGACTTTTTCAAATCCCGGTTTTTATAAGCTATCCAGAGACAGTAATGAACATAAAAGTCCAGACAGCCACCATGTAATTTGATTCGATGGTGTAAAGTCTTTCATTGGACACAGACGTCGATAACGTCGTGCCGCAAAATACAAACAAATAAACAGTCTGCTGTCGGTAACGGTTAAGTAGCGTGGTCATCATCGGGGTGAGTCGGGATTATTGTTGTGTTGTTAAAATGTGCTGCAAAGGTTAAAAATCTAACAAATGATTTCACCGACCTTTGTTTTTACAACACAATTGGTGACATCAAGATATCGGAACGTCGGCCTCCATTCTTGAGCTTTATAATGTGAAGTTTTCAACGTTTCTGCCGTTACCGTGGAAACGGACGTCGTTTTCAAACTGTCGCCATGTAAGAGCGGAACTTTACCGAGACAAAAAGCACAAAAGTCAGTTTCAACAGTTATTCGTGTGACATTGATCACGATTCAGCAACATTACTGAATATCCAGCACTGGTTTTGCGAGGAAGTCAAACACTTTTCTGTTACATTCAAAATAAGTTACACCAGAGCCGCTCTTGATCTGCGGTTTTGCCTTCAGGCATCTTCATCTCGTGACGGAAAGTCTTCCTCCACGTTTTCACTGATCCACAGACGACCTACATGACATCCTGCTCCTCCACCCGGAACACTCTTTCCTCGTTTGGCTAAAGATTTCTAAAGCGTGGTGGCACTCGCATGTGGTTTTGATAATAATTAAACCTCGCAACGGTCACTTTAATTGTTTAAAAATCTGCTGCGGTTTATAATTAAACTGGTAATCCTGTGGCTCCTCGTACCAACAGAGGTCGGTTGTTTTTAATTGCGGCACCTAAATTCAGTGTAAAAGCCATTAGCCAGTAGCCTAGAGCGTGTTTCCCTCCGACTCGGTGACTGGTGTGTACTGAAGCTCATTCAGCTCTTTCATCAAACGGAATTAAAGGTTTTTCATACCACACAGTGTTTACCTCCATGTCAGCGGACCCAGGAGAAAGTCCAGGCCAAACCACAGGTTCCTTCAGGGAATGGTGTGTGTGTGCGTGTATGTGTGTGTGTGTGTGTGTGTGTTTGTATATGTTTACCTGTGCATCCAGGCTTGTGAGGTGGGGTCAAGCTGCATGTGGTGCTTTAACTTTCTCTGTGGATAAAAGACACAGCCTGTCCCTGTTGCCAGAACAAATCCTCTTACAGGCTCAGTGTGTGTGTGTGTTTGTTTGTTTGTTTGTTTGTTTGTGTGTGTGTGTGTGTCTCAGAGAAGAGGAACGTGAGACAGACAGCAGGCTGTCCCAGATCATCTTGTTGAAGCCCCGTGTTGGTAAACACAGTTACACAGTAAGCCCGGCTGAGACGGCCGCTGGTGATTGGGCTTAGCGCTGCCTGTTTCCTGGGTGGCCCAGAGCACCGCCGGTCCCCGGTGGCCCCCGCTGGCACCAGGCTGCACACACACACACACACACACACACACACACATCTATGTGCAAAAAAACCCAACTTCCAATCTCAGTCCCCGTTTCAACTGACAATGCATCATTTTTCATTTGAAAGAGATGTCTAGTTCCACTGAAACGGCAAAATACGATGTCACTAGACCCAGTGAAAGTTTTCCCTTTTCACTTACACCCCCCCCATGTATATCAACGGGGTCTCAGTCCACATCAGTTTTCCGTTTTCTGGCCTCCTCTGGCATCGCTCAAATATCAAACTGTGGAGATTGAACACAATCACACAAACACAAACAGGACGCTCGTTTGCAAAGCGTCAGACACACTCGCGCTCTGTCTGCGCAGCCGGGAGCCTGCGTCCACTCAAATAACCCCACGGCGACGGTGCCGCCGTCAGGCGGCCGGCAGGGCGGCCTCACAATGCGAACATTTAGGACCCGGAGCCTGACGGCGGCGGCGGCGGAGTTTGTGGAGGAAAGCATGGAATGTGTCCCGCGGGCAGTAGCGTGGCCGGGCTCTCAAAGGCTTCTCTATTACAGGCAAACAAGCGCGGCCTTTATGCCACGGTCACCGGTCCTGGAGATAAACTTCTGCTCCGCTGCCCTGCGGAGTGTCTGCACGCGCCCCGGTGGAAATCTACTGGCTCGCTCGTCAAGAAAAGAAAAAAAAACTAAACACATTTAAAGACGCGATAACCAGATCCGCCAGGGCTTTCCGTCCACTGGAGGGCGCGGCGAGTTTTGACGCGCTCGCGTTTGATATCGTCGTTCTGCTAATGTGCCGCGGTGTAAAGTCCTTCCATCAAATGCCGCGGAACACGACAGCTCGGCGCCGGTCTGTCTTCAGCCGGTGGCCTTTCATCGATAGTGACAGATAAAGAGCCCTGTGATCTGGTGAAGCACCAGGCACTGGCCTTGATTAGCATCCCCCGCTGATAACGCCGCATGCTAATCATTGTAAACATCATGTTGTGGCTTTGACACACTTCGGCTTATCTGTAATTGCTGTAATTGTTACTAGCATTTAACGAGATCGTCTTACAGATATGGCGAGCACCAAAAAAAAAAAAAAAAAGGGGCCCGGGTATGAGGGGAGAGGCGGCCTCAGATCTGCCTCGCGGTTCGGGGGTGGGGTGGGGGGGATGGAGGGGGGTTGGAGGGGGGGTTGGAGGGGGGCATCGGATCGACACTAACTCCTCTCTCGCTGTGCTATTAATGAAAGGCAGCCACAAGCCGCAGCGCAAATCCGATAAAAGGGGCTGGAGACGAGGGGGTCATGAAATATTTAAATGTGCGGGGCTTCAAAGCGGAAGAGGCCTCTCTTTTCTTGTCAACAGACCGACCCCCTGCAGCCCCCTGCAGCCCCGCCGTGGCCCCCGTCTCTGGCCCGCAACCAGCCTCGCATGTAGGTCACAAACCATCAGCTCACTTTTCCGCCGTCGGGACGCCACCGGGCGAGAAACGGAAGGGGATTTGCCGTAGACGTTGATCCTGCTTGCAAACACACACAGTCCTCCCCTTGTTTAACCGGTCCCTGGCGTTCTTGTGTTACACAAAGGGGGCGGCGAGCAGCAGGGGGGGGCCGCCGCGGTCGGGGCGGATATCCGAAAGAGTCCAAAGATCTTCGGTGCCGCAAATACTGAGTCGCAGCATCTTCTGCAACTGCCGACAAAACTACGGAGAGTCGCTCTCTCCGAGAATGCCGAGCTTCTCTCTATCGCGCGCAGACGCCGAGACATCGTTTCGAGTTAAGCCGCGTCGTTTTCGCGCGCTCGTCTCAGAAGCGTTTTGCCTTCACGCGACAACGGTTTTTTATCGTTCTTCCTCCATTTACACAGAAACGCTGAAAAATACGTCGGCGGTGCCGAGGCCACGGAGGCCGCGGCACATTTTCTGTCGCTCGGAGCACCGTTGTCATGGAAACGGACACCGATAACCAGCAACGGACAACTTTTGCATTTTCGCTTGGAAAACGTCCGTCTCGAGGATCCACATCACGGAGGCGAGATTCTCTCTTTGCAGCCTTTAGGAGGCGACCGGACAGATCCACCTGTCAGCGACTGAATGAGTCCAAACAAAACATTTTCATCACAAATTCACTCCAGACACAAGCCTCTCCTCGAGTGTTTTTCCTTCGCCTTTTTTTTTTTTTTTTACCCCGGAGCAGTTTAAACTTCCCGTTTCTTGTCCTGCCGTCATTCAGCTGCTCAGCGGGGGGGCTACTGTAGGCAGAACAACGGCCTTATTTAGCTCAGGCCATGCAAAATGCAATTAGAATCCCCTCAATGGCCATGGGGAAAGAAGGGTTTTGGGGGGAGTGGGGGGGGTGTAGAGATGAGAGAGAGAAAGAGAGGACAGCCAGAGAAAAAGAAAAGAAAGAAAGCGGGGTGGGAGGAGGAGGAGGAGGGGGGGAGGATGGGCAGAGACCTCCCTGCTGCCTGTCACCCTGCTGGCTTTTGATGTCCGCGGCCCATCTTGTCTCCCTCTGGAGAGCCTATCATCAGGCCCCCACTCTGGAGCTGTTGAGCCTTGGAGAGGCTTGTTTGAGTGGGGTGGGGGGGCTGTGTGGGGGGGGTAGGAGAGAGGTGGGGGGTGGCTGTCGCCATTGGTGCCTGACAGAATGGTCTTGACGGAGCGTTTCAGAAGGCCTAATCCCTCCGACCGTAGTCCTCCAGCCGGGAGAATCACTCGGGGGGGTTGGGGGGGTCAGACAGGTTTTAATGCAGAGCCTTAGCGGTGATTTCCTCAATGCTTTCCTGTCGCCGTCCCTCTTTTGAAAACACAGCAGGCTGCTTCTCTTTTCCCCCCTCCTTCCCTGGAACTCCCCACCTCGTCCGTCTCCCCCGGTTTTGTTTCCCTCTCTATCGTCCTCCCCCTTTATCTCCCCCCGTCCCTCTTCACTCCCATCGTGCCGCTGGGAGAGGAGGAGACAAAACAAAAACGGGGGGTAAAAATATTATCCTTGCCAGAACAGTTGTTTTTGGTTTGTATTAAATCCGGGCGTGGGGGGGGGGGGGGGGGGGGGGGGGGGCTGCAGAACTTCTTATGTTGTTGCCGGGTCCACACACTTATAAAGACATGCAGATTTGGACGGGAAAAATTAAAGCTCAGGGTTTGTCATGTGTTCCCGTCTGTGAAGCCTCACTGAGAAAATCGGGGTCAAATTAAAGGAAGATCGCGTTTTTCCTTCTGGGTTTTTTTTTTTTTTTCTTTTCTTTTCATTTTGCTGCAGCTTGACGAAGTTTCACAAAATAATCTTTGTGTGACGAGCAGCAGCGAGTCTTGTTTACGCCGTCGTCTCCAGCCGGCGCCGCAGAAAAACACAGTCAAGGACACTGACATGATGTAGAGATGAAGGGAAACCTCACACCCCCCCCCCCCAAAAAAAATGAATCTTTTACAAATGCAGCACTTCATGAAGATGATTTCTCTGTCACAGCTGAGGCTCCATCTCCAACCATGAAACAATTAATTTTCTCAGTCCATTAAGTCTCCCTGTAAACACTGGGTGACGGCACTATAAATAAGCACCCGGAATTGGCCTTTAAAAGAATTCGGCTTGGATTTTTAGGACTGAGTAATTATCCTGACATTAAACGAAAATGTTAAAAGGTGAAGGGTGTGCGTGCATGATGCCATGCGTGTGTGTTGTTCGAGGCGGATGGGCAACGTCTGTAATTTAGGCAAAAAGGTCTGCATTTTGTTGTTTTTTTATCGTGGCTGGGCAGAGTATTCAGGAAGTAATCGGAAACATCCGATTATCTTGTCGCCGATGTTTTTCCAGAGCGAGGCCCTGTTTCCACGACAACGCTGTTCGGAGCCTCCGAAAATGCGACTTTACGAAAACGGCTTATCGTAAAAAAAAGTGCTACTCCTGCGCCTGTGCACCTCGAACGTAGTAAACAGTTGTGATAACAACAATGGCGGCGTTCAGAGCGTCATGTCGGATGTGGGGAAGAAGGAGGAGGAGGAGGATGAGGATGATGATGATGCTGATGTGTGGTTTCATGGGGGGAAAAAAGCAACCAACAGCACCAACTAGTGGCCCAAACATGGATACTGCATTGTACTTTTCTTAAGCCAAAACAACAAAATCAATGCACATTCACAATGTAAACCAGGGGTGCTCAATACGTCGATCGCGATCTACCAGTGAATCGCGATCTACCAGTCGATCGCAAAGGTAGTAATAGTAGATCGCATGACATTAGAAAAAAAATAGATGCTGGTGCAATGAAACTAATTTACCTTTCCGAATTACGAGTACAATGGAACGCAGCATCAGATGACGGCTGAATTTTTCTGACCTTTAGGTCACCGCCACGCGCAAACAACGACGCTAAGCTAGTCAAGCGAGTTAGCGCAAATTTGAAGCCCTCGCTTTTTTCTTTTGAACTAGAGGAAGCTTTGGTCGTCAAACATGAGTGGGGGGGCTGGACCAAGTGAGAAGACGAAAACGTGTCACTTTCATGAGGAATGGGAGGTGGACATTTTCTTCACGATGTCATTTTCGAAGTGCGTTTGTCTCGTCTGCCAGTCGACCGTCGCAATACCAAAGAATCAAAGTAAACTCGGGTAACTACAGAAAATGTTCATAGTTAATTATGTCGTGTTGCACAATATTGGCTCATACGGTTTTGCAAGGTACATCATTATACATTGTACATTAAAAGAATCCTCAATATATTTGAAAATAAATATATGTTTTGCATTTTTGTAGTGGGTAGATCACTTTGACTTGGTCGTTTTATAAGTAGCTGGCATGCTGAAAAAGTGTGGGGCCCCCCTGATGTAAACGATACCGGAGTCCTACTGCAGCGTCAGACGGCGTTGACAGGCCGCCGCCGCTTGTTCCCGCGGCCGCAATGTCAACTGAACGTGGTCATTGCCGAGCAGATCCAGATAATGTCTGCCATTGATCAGGCCATTTATCTTGACCTCCGACGGATGCCACCCCCCCCCCCCCTCCCCCCCGTCCTGCTTTCACCGACCGCAGGGAGATAAGCAGATACAGATAAGAAGATAACAGAGTCTCCGCAGGCTTTTAACAACCGGAAGAAATACTTTCCCGCCGCTTAACCGTCTGACGTGGTGCGAGTTTCATATCTGCGGGCTCAGGGAGCTTTATGAGAACACAAAGGATCTGCTCTTAGAGGTATCGTCGTCGGATCAGACAGACGCTTTCATCCCGCGCGTCCGTCAATCTCCCTTAATGTTCGCGGAATGCCAGTCACATCCTTCAAAAGTCCTCGGAAAATCTTTCATTCTCTGTGTCGGGATGCTTCATTGATGCACTTTTAACAGAGGAGACTGTCAGCTTTTCCAAAAGGATTTTTTTCCACTTTTTGGCACGCCGCTCTGTCCCAGTTCGTGGAATTGGTTTTAACGCAAGACGTGTGTTTGTCTGTGTGTGTGTGTGTGTGTGTCGTCCTCACATTAATACTAGCAATGAGTGACAGATTAATTTATGCCTGGCTATGTGTCTGAGGAATCGGGGAAGAAAGGGCCTGTCAGTACAGCTTGTCAGAGGGGGGGGTAGAGATTAGAGCCAGTTGTCATTGACAAACCAGTGCAGGCTCTGGGAGATAAGGTCGCATGTAATGACTGGAGAGAGGGGAAAAAATAGAAAACTGATGGGGGGGCGGGGGGGGGTAATGTTACTCCACCTTCGAAAGACTGGCAGAGGAGGAGATGTTGGCAAGTGTGTGGGTTTGTGTATGTCCTATTAGAAATATTTCACAGGAAGAAAGGTGGGGGGTGGGTTCTAATCCCACCCCCTCGACTGCAGGCGACAAGGGTTTAGTTTAGAAATCCTTGTAAAACTGGTTTCATTCACTCTGAAAAGAGGATGTTTTAATCGGCCAATCATCCGTCCGTCCAGGAAAATGTTAACCGTGTCTCACCGGTCTGCTTCTCTTCCGTCGACTCAATGTGGAAAAAAACCCGATATTTGACAGTTTGGGCCGACGTCTTCCTGTCGCTCTCGCTCATTCCACTTTGTTTCGAAACTTGACAAACGGCTGTGAAATTCAGTGCACGTGGCCGAGTCCCCCCCCCCCCCCCCCCCCCCCCCAGGATGGCTTGCAATCATTTCCCTCCCTTCATCCAGCGCCGCTATCTATCGCGTTTAACGTCCTAATTTGCCGAATCCTTGGGTTTATGAACAAATACCTGCGGGCTGATGAGATCCCAATTATCCTCGGCCTGTGCCTATTTTTATTTATTTACATATTTTGGTAATTAGCAAACATTACCGCGACACGTCGCCGAGATAAGATGGCGGAGATGATTAATATTATACCTGCTGAGCGTCGACATGTTGGCGTTGTTGAGCGTTGTTTGGTCGAGGACGTCGGCTGAAGCCGCGGGCGGAATGAGCGACGGGTTGGAGTCACGGTTTCGGCGTTCTCGTTCCATTTCCGTGAGTCGGGTTAAATGCAGAACCGAATGTCCTCGGCGAGAGGAGATCGCCTGCGTTAACCATTAATGAACTGGTGAAAAAGTAACCTGAAAAGTTAGAAATAACAAACAGGCTCAGTTTCACCCGAGTTTAGATGATTAAACTTTACCTTGGTTTTAGGAAAGATCTCAGTTTTATAACTCAGAATGCAACACTGGCCTTGTTTACAAAATATCCTTATATTATAAAAAAAATCTTGTGTTTTAGTTGTATAAAGACAAATACAGTGGTTTTTACTTAAAACACCTTTTTATCCTTTCCACCGTCTCTTCTGTGGAAATGTTGGGTTTTCTCTGTAAAAGCACCTTAAAGTGACTGTTGTACTTGGCGCTATACGAAATATAATTTAATCAGAATTTCTACAGAACCAGTCAGACTCTGCACAACCAACAGCGCCAACGTGTGGCCTGACATGCTAACTACACACGTATTCTGCCATTTCCTTAAACGGAGGTCGTTTTCAAAACTTTTCCGAAACGAAAACGACGCGTTTTCACCTGAAACGCTGTGAAAACGGAGCCCGATAAAATTGTCCCTGAACAAAAAGGCGTAATTTCACGTTGCATGTCACTTTTGTGAGTCGTTAAAAAATCAACATTTTTATACTCAAATAAACATTTATCAGTATATGTATATATATATATATATCGTACGTTACCAGATTATCAATCAACCTTTATTTATGGAGCACTTTTTCATACAAAAACCCCACGACGGTGATTTGACAGCGATACTAAAGTCAAGATATACTTTATGAATAAAGTCTTTTTCACTTACATTATCATTTCCAACCTGAAACACTCCAGTTCAGTTGAACTGTCTCATCTCACGCTGACATGAGATGTCATCTGAGGTGAAAGTGCTTTTGAAGCGCCCGCCCACCACATGGCCGCTGCTCAATATCACATCAGATGAGGGCTTTTTTTCCTCTTTCTTCTTGTTCTTCTTACGTCATGTAGAATGAAGACAGAGTTTAGAGTCAACAGGCAAACGTAATAAGAGCTTTTAACATATTCCGCTGCCAGCACTCATGTTACACTTATCAGTAATATTTTAAACAAGGCTGGATGTGGCTTAATGGCAGGAAGGCTCAAAGAGGCGAAGCGGTCCCCTGTGATTGTAATCTAGGAGAGTTCCTGTAAAATTAAACCCTGCTTGTGTGTGTGTGTGCGCGCGTGTGTGTGTGTGTGTGTGTGTGTAGGGGGGGTGGAGGGCAAACACGCTTCTGGTTTCTTTTGAAGTGGAGAGTCAGCCCCACCCCCCACCCCCACCCCAAAAAAATGGAATAAAAGATGACAAAATGTCAGTGTGAAGCTGATGGTCTATAGATAGAACGTTGCATGCCCAGACAGCAATTACTGAGATACATCGCACACGTCCAGACAATGTGTTTGATCTCGTTCTCTCACACAGATGGGTTTTTTTTTTTTTTTTTTTTTTTTCCCTCCTCCATGTGAAACTGTGCCGGGATTTCATTTTAATGTGCATGTTCGTCTCCGTCAGCGGTTCATTTGAATTAAAAATAATGTGCAGCGTGAGATCCGGACGTCGATTGTTTGGTACTGCGGCTCTAATCACAGACTTGTGGTCGCTCTCAAATCTGATAATGACCATTTAAAATGCCGCCGCCGCTCCTGCACAGGCCTGAGAATAAGGACCGGTGGCCATTTTCTTGCTGGTGGCAGTCGTATAAATACATATCTGCTTTTCGGAGCCAAGCCGCAACGCGCTCTTGATGTTTCGTCACAATCGCCGCTTCAAACGCAAGAATCCATGTGATCTAATTACACTTAACCACAGTAAGTACATTTGCGAGTAAATTTAGACCCGATTTATTGCATTTCCGACGTGAATCGCTGCTTTGTGCGGCTAAATAGTCTCGCCGGAGTTACCAACGAATGTCTAGGAACTGTTGGCGAGAGGTCGATCGTTTCGAGGACGCTTGGTCCACACATTGGTTCAGGTCTTTCTCCCCGAACCTCCGTCGTCCGGAGCTGGACCAAGTGGCTGGACTTCGCCGTGGCCAGCCGAGGCCCAATCCCCCCCGGGTTCTCCTTCGTTCTGCCGGTCAGTAGTTTGGCGGCGGAGCGTACGGACAAGTCATTACTTTCCGCTCAGTGTGAACTATGCGGTGTCGCCACTCTGGGAATGTGACCGCAGTCCGGAGGAGAAGGGCCACGGAGTCGATTCTTAGCGAGGCTTTGTTGTTGCCGCCGCAAACCTCGGGCAACGCCGTGTCCCATTTCCCATGACTTCATGTCTGCGCGGACCCGGGGTCCCTGCGTTACCCGGGGACGGATTAGCATCCCAGCTATGAGCTAAGTCCGTTTTCTGCTCCGCGGTCGCTTTGGGCTGAGCTGGCAGGGAAAAGACTTTTGCAATGTGACTCCATTGTGTGTCCATTGACCTCCCAGCCAGCGGGTTAATGCTCATTAGACAAGCCGGAGGATGCAAGAGTTTGCACCATTAAGGGGATTTTTCTTTTTTCCGCAACATCCAGCAGTTAAGCAGGATTCACTGTGTGTCAGGAAGTGTCACTGCCTCTCAGGTAAACATTATTTTCAGATCTGCAGTGTGAATCTTAGCAGAATGGTGTCCCGGGCTCTTATAAATAGACATACAGTGGCATCAACACTGGGAAATAACTCAAAGACGATCCGTGGCAGCGAGATGATGGACTGTTTGTTGTTGCCCTGGGCGAGCATGTGTAAAAAAAAAAAAAAGCCCCTCTGGGCTTCGGTGAGGTTATCATATAATTATGAACCGGCTGGCCTTCATTTATGTGTGCGGTGTCAGGGGTGGAAGCTCTTTAGGTTTTAGGTCTATCAGGGTGGGCCGAGCTCGAATTGAAGGCTGAATGATCCAACGTCTTTATATAAATATATGTATATATATATATATATTAGTGGCTGCCCTCCCTCCAGGCCAGTGGAGTGGGAGTTGATTCAACAGGAAGACAGCGCCTGTGGGTCGCGACGAGGTGCGCGTTGCTCATAAAGGAGTGTTTTGTTTTTCCTCCCCTCACGGTAGCAGCATCCTACTGGGGAATTCATTAGCGGCTGACATCATCTCACTCGGTACGGAGTGAAAGAAAGAATATCTTTCTGCCTCAGCTCTCCCCTCCCTCTCCCCTCTCTCTCTCTCTCGCTCTCTCTCCCTCCCTCTCCATCTCTCTCCCTCTCTCTCCTTATCCATCTGCGGCGCGCCGCCGTCTCCCCTTTTGCGCGCAATTTACGCAAAAGGTATGTGCGTCCTTGCAGCGGGCTCCAAGCTTGTCGGAAGCCCCCGAAAACACGAGTGTGTTTCCCCCGTGAAGGAGAACCACTGAGGGTTCAACCCGAGACCGCCTGGAAATCAGGAAGTGGGAGGACCGTGAAGGCATCGGCGGCGGCGGCGGCGGCCAGTCGCTGGATGAATGGGAGTTTGTCTGGCGCTTGGGAGCGGATGGGGAGAGGCTCCGGTGCGCACACGGTCGCTTTGCATCTGAACCCACGGCGGCAGCGGGTTTTTACCTGCTGAGTTTGTGCTGCGCGATTCGCCGCCGTCTCTGCACGGAGGAAAGTGGCCGCGCGCTCCTGGTGGATTGGGTTCGCTCCATCCGGACGCAGCCCGTCTCTGCGCACCGACGCACTCGGATCCTGTTTGCTGCCTCTCACGGATATTTCTGACAGGAGAGAATACGCGGAAACAAAAAAAACACACACGTTGTTTGGACAGGAAGGTGGATCAGGGGGATTTTTTTTGTATCTGACACGTCGCTTCAGTGTTGCTGAAGCTCTCCGTGGCGAGACACATGGTTCCCTTTGTCCAAAAGGCGCAGTAGCTTTTGTCAACGGCTTTGGATTCTTTTCTCTATTTTTTTTTTTCTTGGAAAGGCTTCTTCTTCTTATCTGCATGGCTGTCCTGAATTTAAACGGAGTAGACTTCGCCGCCTCTTGTGTGGATTATATTATTTGAGAAGCAGAATGTGAATCGAGGCCATATTTACCAGACCGAGAAAGTAATATCCTGACTTATTTGCCTCCTGACACATCAAAGGTATGCGTGCCGCTTCTGCGCCTCTTATAATCTGCAATCTATTTGTTATTGTGTCATATTGGCTGGAAGAAAGTTATTTTCTGGAATAATAGTCACATTTATTTATCTTGCGACCTCTTTCGATGCCATTTGCACTGCAGCTCTCATTGTTTACATTCTGCCCTTGTTGCATTATGAATGAATTCCTCATTATTACAATATTTACACTGAAACATTTCCTATAGTTTAATTTTCCATGTGTGCCGTTTCCCCCCTATTTTTTTTTTTTTAGAATGAATTCCCTGTCTTGCAGAATTTATTCAATACTGGGGTTAAATTAAAAAATAAACACGCATGTTACTGAGCTGTCACTCGTCTTATGATTAACATTATTTCACCTAAATAAAGCAAAAACGCACCTTTCTGAAGTGTAATGTTTCAATAACGCACGGCTGCACATTTCTAGTCAAATAAATCCAAGGCTACTGAATCCACTGATTAGAAATTCATTTTATTCCCAGAAAGCTGTCATTCACTCCTGTGCGCGCTTCAACCGGAGCTTGTTTTTTTTGTTTTGTTTTGTTTTGGGGGTTTTTTTGTGACTTGTTAATGCGACAGGATATCCCGCTTGAAATGTTGTTATTTCGTGACTTATCTGCAGATACTATATGAGGCTTTTGTTGTCTAATTCATGTTTAAATCCCATCACTGCACATTGTGTTTGTGACGCGCTGTCGGCGCTGCGCCTGGAGGAGCCGTGCGCGCGTCCGCCGCGGAGCCACAGTGCCATCAAGTGGCCACAGTGGGAACAACCACTTGTTTTCTTTGACTCTTGGACGCCTTCAGCCTCCATTCTCAGCAGGTTTTTCCACAAAATTAAGGGCAAGATTTGCACATAACTGTATGCAAACACTGGAAGAACATCTGTCTGGATACTACATGTTAACATCGTGTTCTGTGTGTCTGTGTGTGTGTGTCTGTGTGTCAGTGACTTACCAGAACACATCAACAGGGAAATTGTCAAAAAATGCAAATTCAAAATTACACTTGATGGCTTAATTTAAGAGTATAGCTTGCCTCCTGATATTTTCTTTTTTTTTGTAAGTGAGCATGCAGTAGTTTTTGTTGAATGGTGCAAATGAATTCAACAAATGTGAAAAAAGGCTGCAGGTTTTGATGACAAATGCCGTTTCCCTGCTATTTTTCTTGTGCTGTGTTACTTATTTCCTTCTCCCCCTTTTTTCCAGGTCTCCGATGCCGGTTCAGAGAAATTTTTCAGCACAGCCACAGCTAAAGGTATGGCCACGAATCCCTTGTTTTCCCCCACCGTGACTGTTGTGAAAACGATGCTGCGGTTGCTGATGCTGACCTATACATGCATCATGCGTGTGTGTGTATGTGTGTGTGTGAATGTGTGAGATGCAGTTCATTATGTGCCGTCCCGCCAACCCAGACGTGACTTCCTCAGCTGGTTCCATCGTGTAAACGATTAAAAATCCTGGTGCGACATGCATGTGGCACGTGTGCGGTTCAGGTGGACGGTGGGCCTGCTGGAAAGCGGCACGTCGAGCCGCAGCAGGACGTAGTAATGGTCGCAGGGAACGGAGCGAGGGCAGGAAAGGCATCTGTTTATGGCCTCAGTGTGCCAACACCACATGTGACCTCATTATCAAGTCACTAATTTGCTGTTAAAAGCAGAGCCATTTTCTCTGGCTCGGGGATAATGGAGGTGCCCCGCGTGAATGGACATTCCTCCGTAATGGAGGGGAGTTACCATGCCGGGCGGGAGGGAGGCTCCGAGACGGGGGTTATGACCCCTCCAGGGCTCTGGTAGAAATGGGGCAGATTGCTGATGATAGGTCCTTGTACCGCCAGCCCCCCCCACTCCCGGCCCTTATACCTCATTTCACTGCACTCCCCTCCAAGCGGACCTCCTCACACATTTCCCACATTGTGGCCTTTGATTCCCTCCGGAGCTTGATTTGTGGCGTCCATCACAAGGAGGTGGGGGCTGTGGTGGTGGTGGGGGGGGGGGGGGGGGCTCAATAGCCATGCTTGACAGGGAGGTTTCATTTTGAACGTGCTTCTCTTTGGACTATTTGGTTCCCTTGAAAGGATTAAGGTCCCCTTTGTGCAGCTTAAATCAACAGACCCCCCCCCCCCTCCTCACACACACCTCCCCCATGAAAGGACCTGGCTGGGGAAACAGTACACAAAATATGCTTTCTCTCTGCTGTGTGATGGTCCACTCTCTTGGCCCCTATTTCCATTTAAATATCCCCCCTCTTTTCTTCCCTTCTTTTAACCCTCCGTCTCCTCCTCCCACTCCTGCCATATGCTAATGTCGGCCACAAGAGGCGAGTAAAAGAATCCAGGTGCAGAGGAAAGAGACGACCACTGGTATTTTTATGGAGGCCGGCGTTTAGATTAAAAGAGTTGGGTGGGTCTATTTTGTTGAGGGGGGTGTGGAGGGGTGGGGTGGGGGGGGGATTACCAGCAGCTCTTAACACAAGCAGCAGCGCCAACAGAAATAACGAGAAATGGAGCAAGAGCTCGTTTGTGGGATGACGAGTGTCAATATTTACCCAGAGGCAGGTGCAAAGTCTCCATTAGTTTGACGGTTTGTGGGCTCTGTTGTTGCTGCACTTCACTTCTTATCAGCCGTGATGAACACAATAGTTAAAACAAGCCCAAACACAGTGACAGCCTCTTTTTTTCTTTGTGTTAAGTTAATGAGCTCTGCAGGGCACAAATAAAAGACATATTTTAACTTTGATTAATTTAGTTTGTAAGTGTTGAATATATGTGAATCTCAGGGAAATGCAGAGCAGTAAAACATCCGAGGACATATTGATATTTTGGCTTTGAAGAATAATGCTGGGAGAGAAAAAAATGCACCAAACTGGCTGACATTATTATTATTTTTATTTATTCTGTGTTTATTGCATGGAGTGAGCGCAGATTTATCGGGAGTTATGCTGTACATACAAGACACGCAGTGGAATCAAAAGTGGACAAATATCACCCAAGATTGAAAAAAATGTGGACCAGATGTGGAATAAAAAAAACAGGAATATTTTAGATGGAGACTAAAACGATACTCTGAATTGTGTCGTATCCAAAGTGATACACCCCTGAATGTGCATTATACAGAACAGTACAGCCTCAGAATAGCTGTAATTGTCCATGTATATGACCGGTGGGATTTACCATGTCTGGTGGCAGCATGGTGGGTCGACGTCCTCCTCTACGTGTTCTCCAAACACCCCAACCACTTGATGTTGTACTCGACAGCGAGGTGACGAGTCGTCGCTGACAGGTGGCCTCAAAGCTTCCTTCCGTTTGTGAGAGTATCGGCAGAAATAAAGGATCCAAACCTGCAAACAAGGAGGAGCAAAAGGCCTTTGTGATTCAGCTGCTGATGTTGTGAGGCTTTGGTAATGACTTGAGTTTTTTTTTTTTTTTTCTTTCCAAGACTACAAATCAGCCCAGGGCAACCTCAGGTCTCTTTGAAGACTCGCTGCTGGTCCCTCATCTTTTAATCTCACAGTCTTCTCACCTACTCGATAATTACAGTGTATTTTTCATGTTCCCTGAAAAGCTGGTGTGTTTTTTGTTTTGGTTTTTTTTTTTCCCTCTTCTTTCTCCTTCTCTTTCTGGCCCGAGGCCTCACGCTGAATGTTAGAAGAAAAAAAAAAGAAAGAAAAGGGAAAAAGCAGCTGATGAGAATGCAGCTTTTGTTGTTCTTCCCACGTTGATTCGTTTTCTCCTCGGTCCTCGTGCCGGCGGCACCTCGGGGGCCCCGTCGCCGTCAACGCTGCACAGCTTTCTAATGCACCCCCCACACCCCCACCCCCCTTACGTCGGCTTCACTTTGCTCTGGAATGGATTTCATTAACTTAGTCATTAAATGTTATCTCTAATTACCGCGTTTGTCGATGCACCTGCAGCTTGTCGGCCGCCTCACCCCGTCGCTTTGCTCTGCAGCAGCGCCGCTTTGCGAGGCTGTGCTGCCGCCGGTGAAATAAACAACTTTTCCGAGGTCTAATCTGCTTCCGAGGTGCCGCGGGTGGAAAACGGGAAGGCGAGCCTTATTTCAGGATGTGACTTCCATCCAGCTTACACACACACACACATTAACGCACACGCCACCGCCGCAAAGGTCTGCAGACAGATCTATCAAATGATTAAAGCCGTGTCCCACGGCGGCGATATCTTGTCAGCCGCTTACAGTCTCATCTTTTATGATGTTGTCACTCGGCGAGGCGTCGGAGGGACGCGGCGGCGTCAGTCGGCGGAGAGCGCCGGGGCTAAGCTCTCTGTGCATTGTTTTGTGAGTGCAGCCCGGCGGCGAGATTAAGACGACGCCGGCTGACATTTAAAAAAAGGTCCGCAGTGCCATTCATCAGGAGTGCGTCGACATTCTCCTCCCCCGTCGGTGAACCGTCCGTGTTCAGACCAGACCTGCTGGAACATTCTCACCTTCTACGTGTTCGAGTCACAATTAGAAACAACTTGGTCTTTTTTTTTTTTTTTTTTTTCAGTTAAGTGTCACACACATTCATTTTTTTTTTTTTTTTTTTCCCCAGTCCTAAACGAATTCATCTGCTAGATTTATTGGCGGAGCCGGTCCCCGGTGAGACGTCTCCTGCAGCTGTGTCTGCGATGTGAGACCGGGTTCATTGCGGGGGTGAATTGAAGTGCACAGTGTAGTGATTCTCACCCACCCCCCACCCCTTCTACCGCCACCGCCACCTCACAGGGCTGATTCCACCATGCTTTACTGGAGTTAATGTGAAAATGAAGCGCTGCTACGGCGAGACCCGGGGCTGACGCCGGCGTGAAGAGCGCCGCCGGTGAAGTGTGTCAGGCTTGAGTGCGTCTGTCGCCAGGGGAGGGGGAGTAATGTGCGATGTGGAAGGTGTAATTTGCCGACGCTGATGGCATTGTTTAAAAAAATAGTGGAAAGAGAGAAGCGGAGGTGAACTTTTGTGGCACATATCAGAGCTGAAGAGCTCCCCGGATTGTCATAGAGAGCTCTGCTGGCAGCGAGATTGCCTGTGAGTGTATCGCTGCTGTGTGGGAGGGAGCCGAGGGCTTGTTTTTCCTCTCGCCGCCTCATTCTCTCTCTCTCTCTCTCTCTCTCTCTCTCGCTCTCTCTCTCTCCCGGTTTCCTGAGAGGGAGGACTGGTGATAGAGCTGTGTGTACTCGCCGGCTGCGGGCCGCCACCTGCTGTAATCTCAAGTGATATAGAGAGCAACAATCATGCCACAAATCACCCAGGCAGCTCCCTAACTCACTCAGCCGGCTGGGAAGAGAAGCTTGGCCTTTCACAGCGGCAGTGTTGGTTTACTGCCTCGGGCTCCCGGCTCTGCCCCGGCGCTGACCTCTGCCGTCTGCGTGGGTTTGTGTGTCAAGAAATCAGGGCCGCCTGTGGAACTTGACCTGATGCGCGGTGGAAAGATGACCTGACTACCGTTGGCCTTTTGTGCGTTTCCGAGAAACGGCCCCAGTCAAGGACGGCCTCTCTTCCCCTGCCAGGGGCCGAGAGGTCGCGCAGAGGTCGCCGCCCTCTTCCCTCCGCTTGTGACTGCTGGATTGAAGCGCCGGGGAAGCTTTCGCCTCCACACACGAGCTTAACTCGATTCAGAAATTCTCTCTTTGATATTCAATAACTGCCTGTTTTGAGAAATAAGACGGGGATCCGCAGGATTTAACTCTTAAATGATTCATAATTGAAACAGATTCCAGCCATTTCCCCCCGCCGTCTCCCGCTACGAGCATTTAATGCATCTCCAAGGGGTAAAGGAAGCTCAATATCCTGCACTGCACAGAGGGACACCACCACCACCACCACCACCACCACCACCTTCCCCTCTGTGTCGACACGAAGGCTGTATTTCATGAGCATGAAAGGAGGCCGCGGCGGCCGGGCCTCGTCTGCTGACGCAGCCAAACAAAGGTTAACAAATCGAGGGAAGCGGCGGTTGATTTACGGCCTCGCCGTCACAAACAATACCCCCCCCCCACACACACACACATACACACAGGTGGAAAAATGGCCCCGTTTCCAAATGTACAGACTTTAAGAATCACACTTTAACGAGCCACATATGAAGTCCTGCGTTGGAGACACTGATAAAGCTCCGCCTCCATGCCACTGCGCATCACGGTCAAAGTAAATAGTTCTTCTGCCATGTGAGAGTAGATAAACAATAACAACAATGTTTGCCTCCAATGTTTGACTCCCGGTCCACGTTCTCCTGGGACCTGTAATAATAATCCCACTTGGTCGTCTGTCCACTGGAGTTGCATTAATTGTTAGTGTTTGTCGTGTTTTGTTCTTGTGTGTGTGGCTTCATTACAAAAAACAAACGGCTCCAACCAATGGCCCGACATGAAAAGCGTATCGTTTTCAACGTTCCTGCCGTTGCCGTCTGAAGGCGAGACTTTTCCGCAACGGAACCGATGCGTTTTCACTTGAAACGTCGCCGTGGAAAACGCGGCAGAAACTTCAAAGTGTAACGTTTGATTTGAAAAAGGAAGTAAATCTGGATGGAAGAGAAGCAGGGACTTTTATATTTGCGAAGAGCAACGAGCCAACCGGTTCCACCTGCAGGTGTAATGATGGTGTTTTTTTGGCAGGTAAACAGGCATTGCAGGACCGCGGCTCAGGCTGGTGCCCACTCGGTGCATGGTTTGTTGATGGAGGATCATTTTTAAGGAGCTGCTGTGAATGGGCTCTGTTGGTGCTGCACACACACACACACACACACACACACACTGTGGACCGGGCTCCTTCCCTCCCCTCCTGCAAGCACAAAGAGGTCATTCAGAGTTTGTTCCCCTCGCTCCCCGAGGTTAGAGACTAAGTAAATCCATCCATCTTAATGCACTTATTTCAGCACCAGGAGAGCTGGAGGGAGGCTGTGTAAACACTCCTATATCCGACATGCCACGCTAAAACCCAAAGAGCCTGGAACCCATCAGGCCAAAATTAAAGGTCTACATCTCAAACACAAACATTTAAATGGGCTGAACTCCAGAGATCAAAGTGAAAGGCCCCGCTTCTTCCTGCCGGGCCTCCTCGGCGTGTCTGCCGCAGTGAGATATGTGGAGGCTTTCGCTGGCGGCCGGGGCCGGACGGTGGAGCCGCTTTCAACCGGTTCCCGTGTGCTCCTTCCACCTGGTGTCCAAACTGGTGCTGTGAGCATATTTCACAGTGATCTGGGTGGGTTTTAATCACATCGTTTTAAGTTTATTACGAAATACAGCTTTTTAAAAAGGCAACATAAGGAGGGAACAATAATTTTTCAGCACCTCGTGAATCCATGTGGATGAAAGATTACAGCTAATTTGATGTTAATGGTGGGGGGGGGGGTTGTTGCCGTGTCATTGATTTATGTGAGCATTAGCGATGCTGCAACCTTGTGGAAGTGGGGAGGAGGGCTGGACGTGTTGAAAGCATCAGGCTCTTCCTCCCAGGAGAGGTCCTCCCTCATCGCCGTCACCACGCGTCCACTGATCCAATGTGACACCAGCCACTCTCCTGCCAGCCGTGCAGCATTAACAGGGTCAAGGCGCCACACACATGCACTCAGCGCGCAGCCCACTTATCAGGGCCCCGGCCATTCCCAGCGCGCTGCCGGTGTGTTCGGGGCAATTATGCCCGTGTCAGTCTTTTGGTCCCAGCGGCAGAGGTGACATTGCCAAAGAGAGAGAGAGAGAGAGCGAGAGAGAGCGAGCGAGCAGACGGCCTTAATGAGGCCTCGCGGCGCCTCTGAGGTGTGTCTGAGTGCGCGTGTGCGTGCATAAGAGCAGGAGGGCCTCCGTTTGGGATGATCCACCCTCCTGTCACGGTCCGCCATGTGTGTCTGACAGCCTTTTGCCCCGACTCAAGGTATTCACCCTGCAGCCATTTCCATCCTGCCACTCTCAGGCTTTTGTTAGTGTGTGTGTGTGTGGTTTTTAAGCAACCGTTGTGGCCCAGTGATGTGATTCCCGCGAACAGATTCTTGGTTCTGGTGGATGACTCCAGGCATCTGTCCCAGAAACGCAGCATAGCAGCTTTTGGAGACACATGCACCGAGGAGGAGACGGGATTAGCACAGCCGAGGAGATTTCACTGTTCGCTGTGAAATGATTAACCCCCGTGGTGGTGATGTTGCTTTGAGCAGCATGAAGGGGGATTTAAGTCTGTTCGGTGGGGAAAGTCGGAACAACGCGAGCGACAAGTCTGAAAGTTTTAGAGTCGCCCAGTTTTGGATTACATCATTATCGTTACGTGACGATGCTTCAAGTTAGAAACGCGTCGTTGTTGCACGGAAACGCTGAAAATGATGTAGTTTCCATGATGGGCCACTAGTGGATGCTGCTGTACCGCACACGCATGATTGCATACTCAATAAGCATTAACAATAGCGAGTTACACAAACATTTGTATAGACAGACGACCAAGTTGGAGGCAAACGGTATTTTCCATCTACTGAGCATGTGCAGAAGAACTAAAAAAAAATTTTTTATTTTTTTTTTCCATTTTTCACTCGCAAACATTGTCGTGTAAACGGGGCCCGATTTGCCACCTGCACTCAAGATGCTTCATCTGTTACGGCTTGAACACCGTGTTTGTTTCTTCAGTCCCGCCGGGTTTTTAACCATCGTGTTCCAACTTCTTGTTCCCGTCATGAAACAGATGATCGCTGTTGTAATCTGTGAAAACCCCCCGACTGTCAGTCTGTAGAAACGCTGGTCCGCAGCTGTGGTGCTTTTTGAAGGGGGGGGGGGGGAAGAAAAAAAGATTCCATGTGAAGGGCTGCCTTTGTTTCCCTGTGAAGCCAGGAGGAGAGACGAGTGTAAACACGGTGTGTGAAGACAGAAAAAGCAAAGAGTGAGCAGGAGCATGGAGGCTGTGATCAGGATTGATGAAAGCGCGGCTTTAATTGCTCCCACAAGAGAAGAGGTTGCACCCCACCCACCCACCCGCCCGCCCTCCATAACCCTCTCTGATTCTCATAAATATGCAGGGCAGAAATAAAGCCCTGATGAGCCTCGGGGCAGATTAGAGTGGACTACAGAGCAGGATCCTGGTTTGTTAGCAGCCGTCCACACAGATCCCCTTGCATGTGTTTCTGCTCCGCTCACACGTTGCGTGGCTTTCATTCATCTCCACCCACATTACATTTTACTACATTTGTTGCCTGCTCTGGGTCCCCCCCCCCCCCCCTTTCTCTCTCGTGTCGAGTGTGTTTTCCAGACCCACTGGAGATGACATGGTTAATTTGTGGTGGATTCTTTTGGTTTGGGGGTTTTTTTTTTTGGTTGTACTGGAAAGGCAATTTTCAAGCATGTGCGTTTGATATAAACGACGTATAATGAACTGCACAATGTTCCATTTTATCACCGTCTTTTGGGTTCTCATCTCTGGCTCTTGGCCACGGTTCTTAGAAGCCTGCCCAAAACCATCAGCGTCCGTCGGACTGTCACCATCTGCTACAGATTAAGCTGCTGCTGGAGGGAGCGATTTGATTTCAGGGCCCGAGCATCCCCTCCTTGTTCCACGTGTCAGGTTTTACTGTAAACACTGTCATACAAAAACCAAAAATCCCAGAAGGGGGGCGGCGAGAGCAAGCGGGCCGTTGCCGCGGAATTGGCCTCACGTCTGGTTTAGCTTTTCGGCGTTTAGCTCTGCCGGCCCATTTACAGGCAAAGCCGGGGAGCCGTGTTTTGGAAGCTTCCTCTCCAAAGCCGGCGCTCAGGCGGCGAGCAGCAGCGTGTCGTCGCGATGCATGAATCCTCCGGCCATGCCTGACACTGGCGAGCCTGTCTGAGCCCATGCCTTCGCCGCGCAGGAGGCCCGCGGACAGAGGACGCATTGTTCCCCTCAAGTAACCCAAGCTGAGGGCAGCCGCTGCCCCGGAGGGGGATATCGAGTTGTTCTTTCCCCACCGACACCGCAATCCTCGCCTAAGCTCCGGGGCTTGACGAGGCAGCAGAGAGGCAGCCGACTGTTTGGACGACGGCGCAGTTCAAATAAACAGCTTAAATCCCAACCAGCCTCCCTGTACGCCAGCCCTCCCTCGCCAAGTATCACAGTCGCCGCGGCTCATCACCGCCGAGCTCGCCAGCAGCTAATTTGCGGTGTCTCTCTGGAAAAACACGTCGGTGCGGGCCGAACTGGAGGTTTCGTAAGAAGGTGGCCGTGTGCAGAATGAAGAGGGTGAGAAGTCTGGTTTGGTTTTTTGTTTTTTTTGTCCCTGCCTTATTTATTTATTTTAATTTTATTTTTTTGTGCGCTGTTTCGCCGCCACACCAGCAGACCACACAGCATCTCCGGGCTGCAGAGACACGGAGCAGAGTCGGCCTTTAACAGCCCCGTCTCTGCCCCGGGTGTCCCGCTAGTCCCACTGCAGTGAAACCCGAGCGAGGGGGTAATGGGACTGCACTTGACACACACACACACACACACACACATGCACGTAGACACAACGGCTGCTTCTGTAATGCCGTTGACGATTTAGGAAGAGAAAAGGCTGCATGCAAATTGATACTCCACCAGATTCTCAGACATCGGATACGGGCATTGAGGCTATTACCCCTCTCGAATCAGTTCTTCTTATATCGTTTTAACACTCGGGCCGGCCTGTTTTGAATCCGATCCCTTGGAGCAGCTTGAATGTTCGCTGTTGATGTGTGTAAAACCAGTTGGCCCCATTTGAAAGGGAGCGAAAGAGGCCCAGACTGATGACTCTCTGGGGACAGATTTCTCTTTCCAGGCCTCCCCTGCCTTCTTTTTCTCTCCCCAGTGAAATCATGGCAGTGTCAGCCCCGAGCTGTCACTCTCCCCGCCAGTCTCATTGCTCTGCCCCCCCCTCTGGCTGAGGAGAGGGGCAGGTAGAGGGGGTAGACGAGGACTTTTTCTACACTTGACACACTGGATGAGCAGTGTCAACACCCCTCAGCGCTACTGGAGAGCCTGGCAAATAAGAACCAGGGAGCCTGGGCTGTCGGGGCTGTCTGTCACCTCAGGGGAGCCAGTTGCACAATTAGGATACCCCCCCCCCCCCCCCCCCCCCCCCCCCCACACACACACACACACTCCCTCCGCCTCGTTCTCCTTCGCTGGTTTGGTCCAGTCTACGAACTGGAGGTCGCGCCAACACTGAGCAGATCCAGACAGCGGACGTGCGATGCCTTCGGCTCCACCAGGGTGGCACTGGACCTGTTGACTGCAGCTTTCTGTATGTGAGAGAGAGAGAGGGAGCGAGAGAGAGAGGGAGCGGAGTCAAAGGGTGTTTATGAGCCAGTGTGGGGTTTTTACGAGCATGTGACTGTAATTGAGATTTAAGCATGTGCGCGTTTGAAGTTCGCTTGGCTCGGCAGACGATTGTGTATTGTTTCCCCAAGCTGCCACAGTGACTGACAAGAAACACATGTTGCAGTGCCACTTAAAGTTTTGCGAGATGCCCCACACACACACACACACACACACACACACACACACACACACACACACACACACTGAGTCCATCGTGCCAGACTTGCCGTTTCTCAGACTCGTCTGTTCATTTCTGCCCCGACTTTAATCAATTAGCCTCCTGCGTGGATCCAGTTCAGTCGACTTTAGATAGAAGAGTCTTTTCTTTCCAGCAGGGGCTGTTTACAGCCTGGAAGACTGAAAGTTGGAAGCACATGTGGAACGTTTCTAAACCACAGCAAAGAACTGGAGGGGATTAGTAGAGTAAAGGTTTTTTTTAACAAGAACAGTGCCTCTTAAGAGAATCTGGTTGGGAAACTGTCAATTAGGATTCCAGCTTCACACTAATACTCGTTTTTCTGCATGTTTCCACTGAAGCAACGGTGTTGTTTTTTTGTATGCAGGCCTTCAGTATTGTCGACGTGTGCTTGCAGTGCCGTGTCGTAGTGGAAATATAAAGGAACCTTCATGGTTCATGAACCCATCAGACAACAAACTGAAACCTTTGCCTACTTCTGCATGAAGTTCCCACACGGTCTGTTGTCTGTGACCGGTCAGTCGCATCTGTGCAACTTCACCTCCGAGTGAAAACACAGCAGAGCATGTTTTCACTCATGGAAACGAAAAGGTTTCTGTTTGGAAGTTGGGTTTTTTCCATGGACACGGAATTACATCAAGAAACGTCTGCATGCACAAGACTGCTGTTTTATTCAGAGCAGGCCCGTCGTGGTGCTGGAACACCGTCACAGAAATGCACTGGTAAAAGAGACCAAGGCTTTAAAACGATCACTGTCATCTTGAGTGGGCCAGACTGGTAAAATAGCGCCGTAATAACCTTTATAATATAAATGTTATGTGTCGTGGTGCAGAGCATGCATGCTGAAAATGTTGATATTTCCAAAAAAAATTAACAGTTGCCACTGAAAATGACTACAATCTTAACATAAAGCGTATTTCAATTTTGCAAAATACAGTAAATTGTCCAAAAAGCTACTAATCTTCTCCCACAGTTTGTTGCATCATGGGTGTTTTCACAAACTCACCTTGACAGCATGGCCTTTGAGACTAATGCCAGTTCGCACGCTTTCCTGCTGGAGTCTCACTGTTGTGTTTTGACCTCTATTCTTGAGAATTTCTTTTTTTTTTTTTTTTTACTGGATTCTCACAGTTGACCCGATTGGAGCCGGTTTTGGCCCTCAGGCCTTAAGGTTATGGTTTAAACATACACACGAGCCTCTAAAGCACGTTGTAGGAGACATGTCGACGGATTTTCGTCTCGTTGATCAGAGCGGGAGGATTTTCTGACGTGAAAACCTTAACGGGCACGAGCAGAACCCCGTGATCCTCCGCCGTCGTGTTGTTGGGCGTCAGCGGTGGCCTTCACGGTTGGCCGAGGGAGCGAGGCGCTGACATGTACGGCTGCGTTGGCATCTCTGCGCGTCTCCGGGGAACGACATGCTCACAAGAAAGAGCCAACGGGCCGTTTTTCACTCGACACTGGCAGAGATTTCCGGCCCCGTGGGGCGTCCCATCAGCCGGCCTGTGTACATGTGACATGTTTGAGGGTCCGGCTTCGCTCCGCAGCTGCCTCGTCTCTCGGTGTAGCTTTACACCGCTGTGACAGTGTGCGCTCCACACCAATTGCTCCGGACCGGTTGGATCTTGCACATTACACGCTACTGTTATTTCAAAGTCTTACCGGGGGGCCCCCCGAGCCTGACAGCCAAATCTAACGGAGAGTCTGTCAGCTGCCGGCAACAATTGCCCCCCCCCCCCACAGAGAGATCTGGCCTTCTGCTGATCACCTGTGCCAGCATGCCCGTCATCACGTCTCCGGCCCGACTCTTCTCCCGTTACGCCCTCGCCAACCTGACCTGACACCCTTAGGGATATATAAAGATTTGTTCTCTAAAGGAGAGCGAGAAACGGGACACTCTGCTGCATCCTCGGGATTGTGACGATCGCGGGGTTGGGTGGGTGGGTGGGGGTAGGGGGTGGGGGTGACCAAACACTCGGACCCGCGGTAGCTTGTCAGTCGCGGCGAGATTTTCCACATGTTGCTGTAGTGAGAAGTGAGCGGCAGAAGCAGTTAGGAGCCATTAGGGGAGCAGCTGTAACCGGAGCCACTGTGGGCGGGAGGGTTGTCTCCGCCGCCGCAGCTTCTCTCTTTGTAAATGGCTTCATTGTGACGGAAGACGGAGCGTAATCCCCCCCCACGTCCACCCCACTCCACCCGACAGAGTGCGAATGGAGCAGGCATGGAAACTAGCGAAGGTAGGAGACGGGACGGAGGAGGCTTCCCTCCGTCACTCCCGTGCTTTCCTCCTCCTCCTCCTCCTCCTCCTCCTCCTCTTGTCGTACTGTAAACATGTGTAAGTGCTTGTTCTCTGTGGTCTGGCAGCTGGGCGTCCATGGCTTTGCATCTGTCAGAAGAGCTCAGAACATTCAGTGGCTTACTAAGCCCAATTACCCCAGATTGCTCCCATTTCACAGAGGATCACAGCCACAGACAGTCTTATCTGAGGAGTCAAAGGTTTGCGTCTCGGTTAACCACACACACATACACACACACACACATACATGACATCACTGCTTATACACACTCACACTATTTATATTTGCATGCTCACTCGCTTCAGCTTCACAACTCGTAATACAAAATTCATAAAGCAAATGAGACAGGCATGAAATATAGATGTTTCAAAGAGGCGGCTTAACAACCCCCCCCCCTCCCCCCTCCCCGCCGCCGCCTCCCCTCCCGCCCGAGCTCTTGGCCTTTTGCTCAATCGCAGCTTGTTAAAGCTGCGGTTTGTGTTACTGTGAGGCGATATAGGCACGCTGTGGTATTCTCACTGAAAGACTACACATGTCACACTCGCGCAGCCAAAATAGTTGCCCCCCCTCCACCACCCCGCCTGCACCACCAACAACTTTATTTCTGTTTAGTCCCCCCCCCAGCCACCCCTGGGAGCGCTAATAAAACAGCTCCAGTCGGAGACCCTCCACATTGGCGGGATGTCCAGGCGCAGTAATCCAACACCCCCTCTTGGCTGCGGCTTTAGAGAGCTGCTGACATGACGGAGAGTCTGGGAGGGCCCCCCCCCCCCCTCCCAAGCCTCCGTCTGGGGGCCGTCCAACACGCATGCCTGTGCGCTGTGAACTCTTGGACGGGCGCTTGCTCCGGCGCTCCGGAGAGAGGGCATCGCCGAGGGTGGTGTTACTGCCCTCGGTGCAGCTAATGCTGTTAAAGTCTTTGGAGCTGAAGCAGGGAGGGATAAGGAGCTAATAGACTGGAGATTCTCTGGAGGCTTTGGCGATGAGATCAGGGCGAAAGCTTCCCCGGCTATAAGGTTTCTGCCACGGGGTTTCAGCTTCTGTGTGAACTGATATCGCCGGGCCAAAGAGCGGGGGCTCCGACTCTGCTACCCAATGTCATCGCACTCCCAAACATTTGGTTAGCCCCTTTTGCTTTTTTGCATGGCAGGCGACACGGGAAATAGGCGCTTCGTCAGGCAAATGCTGACCGACCGCATGCAGATCCTCCGGAGAGGTGACGACTGATCGCAGAGCAGTGACAAATCGTCAGAGCCACAAAATAGTACCGGGGAAAGTGATGCCTAAATCCTTTTTTTACGACTACTTGGGACTGGAAAGGAGACGAGGGAACATTGCAGCCTGCTCGGGTTTATTCACTCCCAGTGAGCAGCGCTGTTTGTGACTTAAGTGATTACTTTGCAGACGTGCATATAAAACACACAATCTTGGATGGTCTGCATGCCCTGCGGTTCAAGTATGACTCATAGTACAAACCGTACTAACATCAACGAGTTCATTTGGGAGATGGGGGGGGGGGGGGATGGCAGGTCGGAGAAAATGCTTAGGCCTCATTTACACGACGTTTCAAGTGGGAACGCGTCGTTTTTACGTCTTCATTTTAAAAAACAATTTCATGTTTGCCACGAAAACAGCAGAAACACTGAAAACGACACCCAAAAGTCAATGAAAGTTTGAGTTTTCACTTGAAAACCTTGTTCACACGGGGCTTTAGTAACTCTGCAGTCAGCGAACATTAATCCTTTCACCCAGTTTGTGCTCCGAAAGTTGGCTGAGAGCAGGTCTGGGAGTAATGATTTGAGACCATAGTCGAGATTTGAATTAAAATTTCTAAAACGCTAAATTACAGTTGATGACTCGCCCAGTGTGTCTCCTCGTCGTCAGCTGGAAGAGTGTGGAGCTTCACTGATCATGTGGATTAATGCAAATACAACAGGAAGTGGCGACTTTGATTCTTTTCCTGCTGTCGTGGATTTGTTTGAGAGGTCAGGGAATTAAAATCTACTTTTCAACACGCTCCCAGTCGCATTGAAGGACTCCGTCCGCATCAACGTTATGTCTTTCCTCCATGAAGCCGCCGGTCGCAGACGAACACAAAAGGCTGCGACGTGTCTGAAAACAGACTTTCTTATCACGCGCTCACACCGGGACCCCGCTGTTTATTGTTCTCCCCCGCGAGGGAGGCAGATCTGTTAAAGATGTCTGCCATTAATGCGACTGCAGGCTTCATTAAGAACAAATAAACGAGAGGCCAGTCTCTCACCAAGCGGCTCTTTGGGGAGCGCACGCCGCCTGATGCACTCGTGAGGTCAGACCGCTGTCGACACTCGCTTCTCAATTACTGCTCTAATTCTGTTGTCAAACAAAATATGGAGAAAGAAGAGCAGCAAGTCTTTCTTTTTTTTTTTTTGCTTGTTTGTTTTTGCAGAGACTAAATGGTTTCCACACTCAGACCCGAGGCAGAACAGTCTTTTTTTTTAAACAGTCTACATAGCTGGGGACTTTGATTATTTTTGAAGAGAGATTTTCTTCCTCCAGTCTCCGAGAGCCCGGCTCAGCACAGAGGGGGATTCTGATTGTAATTATTGTTTACCGAAACATGCGAATGCAAGATGGAATTTTCAATGAGGACCCCCGAATCACTGTTTACCGCCGTCTGCGCTTTAATTGATTGGACTTGAGCAAACAGTCTGTGTCACAGTTTGTTTTTCTGTTTTGCTGAGGGAACCGTCGCCCACACGGAGCGGCAAGGCAGCACGCCTCCGTTTCACCTGCAGACACAGTTTTTTTAATCCCAGGTTTGGACGCGGTGAGACGGGGAAACGGTGCGACGGGGCGGTGGAAGCCGGATTGCCCCCGTCAGCTGTAATGGACTGCACTGAGCTTCACCTGTCAGGTTTTCTAACACTTAAAGGCCTCCGAGGACTCCGGGTTACAACTGCCTGTCGCGCCTCGCAGACATTTCTGAATCAGCAGAAAGTCCGAGTGGCAAAAGAGCTTCGTAACGTCAAGTCTGACAATTTATGGTCGGAGAAGTTATTACAGTTTGAAACCGCCGGCTTGTACCCACGTGTTTCAGCGACATGCTGAAGTTATTGACGTGTCCGACACCTCGAGGTGCCACCGAAGTTGAATAATTAAGAATGAGCATGCATGATCATGAAATATCGTTATCTGGCTTCTTTATCTTTATCACATATTCGCACATTAGAACACGATGTGGACTTTGATAAAAGATTGGAGCCACATGCAAAGCGAGGTCATCTCGAGTGAGGCGGACCGGTAAAATAGAGCCATAATCACATTTAAATATAAACTTTGAACTTGTTTCTTTGTTTAGGCGCAGGCGGGATGAAAATGCCTTTTTTTTCCCACACAAAACCAAGTAATTACACTGGAAAATGTCTACAATCTGATCATAATTCATCAAATCTAGTTTAATGATTTTATATGGCTTTGACATTAAAGTTAATTTGCATGTTCACTGCAACATTTCAGCTCGGGTCTCTGTCTACGACTACTTTTAAGAAGTTTCCTTAAAAAATAAATATGTATATATATGTTTCCTTTGAGATGTTTACAATTAGCTTGTTGGATTGTCGGGCTGGACTGGAGCCTCTCGCGAGAGCCTCATGTTTGACCCACTCGCTTTCTCAGAAGCTGTCATGACTTTATTCTCCTCACCAGCGTCTCGGGCCTCGTCTCTCTCCTCACCAGCTGACCGTAGTTAAAATTTTAAAAAACTAAACTAAACAGTGATGCGCTCTGGCAGTGGCTCCGTGAGGTTTATCGTCAGCCGACCCCGAGAGCTGTCCGTCCTTCAAAACTGCCCCCTCGTCCAGTTAGCACCTCTCCCCACAATGACTCTTGTCAGTGGGTGTTTGTTTGCTGTCACTTTCAGTAAAGGAATATCCGCAGACTAAAGGTCAGTGGCTCTGATGTGCTGCCACAGAAAGGCTGACAGGTAGTCTTTTTCACTTTGCCTCGCGGAGCAGCTGTCGGCGGGTGGGAATCTTTTGAGCCGATGTTTAAAGGAAATCACACCAATCGACTTGATGGGAGTCGCAGTCTTAAAAACCTTGTTTCTTGTTTGATGGAGGGGAAACTGTGTAATAGAAAGTACCATGTAGGTCAGATGATGCGACTTGAAGCCAGTGATTCCAGACGAATTGCTGCAGGTCCGTGTCTACTTTCCGTTTCCTGTGACGCCGATGACCACCCAGCCGGCCGGGCCGCCGGCCTCGCTTGTTGGTTTTGTGCGACCGGAGCCGTGCGACCCCCGCCTGCTTGAAATCCCACAAACGAACAGGAAGCCTTCAGAATGCGCGCGGTGGGGCTATTTCCAGGAGGCGGAGGCGGGGGACGGAGGCTCGGGATGTCTCGGAGGCCTCTGCTGCCATCAATATGTCAGACTGTGTCCCACACACACACACACACACACACACACACAGGGATTAGTGAAGCTGTTGCGGCTCAGGTTTGGCGCTAATGTATTTTTCAGAAGGACAGGCGCTGACCTGCTGGTTGCCTTTTTTAAAGGATGATGTTGTTGGCGCTTGTTTGTTAATTATTTATACGAGCGGGCTGTATCCAGTGATGACACGGAAACGCAATACACTTAAATCAATCCCCCCCCCCCCCCCCCCCCCCACCCCCGGCGTGGCGCCGTGATGAGCAACATCATATCAAACCACCGAGTGTTGTGCCTCGCCTGTGGAAAGACTGCGGCCGTTTGTCTTTGGCTTCGGGCCGCGCCGATTGCGAAATGCCTCGCTGATGAAGGGGCCATTACGGAGCCGGTGCGACGGCCTATTAGCGGCGACGGCTTAACTTGATGATAGAAGCACATTTACAAAGCGCGGGCAGTAAATACAGCTGCGGGACGCTAATGAGCCGCGGCCCGCTGCTGGACGGCGACAACAAAAGGTTGGATGAAGGCGCGGCGGGAGGCGGACGCCCGCCTCGGCGCTCATCTCATGCATTTTAACCGACATGCAGATTCACGTGCGTCACGCTGTTTGTTACATTAAATCAAGCGCATTATTCTCAATTAGGTGCTTTTTTTCCCCGAACAGCAGGTCGCGGGTTTATTAGTCCGCGCAAGTTTACGGATCGACGCCGTCTGATGGAGCTGTTTTTGTCTTTCACATCTTTCTTACATAAAGACGCAGTCGGCGCGTTATTGTACCGTCCATTAAGGTGGAGCTCTGTCTTGATTATGGCCGCCATGCCGGGAGGTGGAAATCACAAGTGTTTGTTGGTGTGCAGCTAATGCAGTGTGAACAGCAGGAGGCGGCTCACCCACGGATAATGACTTATCCCCCTAAGTCCCTCGCCGGGTCCCCCGACGTCCTCCTTTAATGAATGGCTTTCCTACGTGTACACACACACACACACACACACACAGCTGGCCCTCATCTGCCCCCTTTTACCTCCCAAATCCTTCCCCATGCTTCTTTTGCCTCCCCGGCGAACCTCAGCCACCCCCCCCCCCCCAAGGCTTCATTCTGTCCTCCGAGTTAGAAAACCGCTCGACGACCCCGAACGCCGGGAAGCAGCAGGGTTTTCTTTCTTTCTTTCTTTTTTTTTTTTTTTGCATTTCGGGGGAAGCCGGGTGGGAATTGCACTTATTTGTTTCCAGGGATGAAGAAGACTGACAAATGAACCCTCGCGGGAGCTGGCGTTACACTCCTCCTCCTCCTCCTCGTCTTCGTCTTCTTCCTCCCCGGCTCCTCGCGGCCCCGGAGTGTTCATTATGACCAGAATAGACACCTTCTTTTCGCCGCGTTAGCACATTCTCAAAGCAAGCCGCGGACCTCGGGGACCGCCGGGTGCAGCGGGAGGCTGGAGAATTGGGGATTTCTCATCTCCCCCGTCTGCTGTGGTGGAGTTGTTTGCCAGCAGCGGTCTCTCTTGACTGGTAATAGCATTTGTAAGTGGAGAAGATTGACATGGATTAGAGGGGAGGGGGGGGTTGGATGGAAGGGCCTGTGGTTGTGTCTGCATTAGTTAGGCGGTGTGGACCAACAGAGGCTATTGTGAGGATAAATCAACCTGGTGGAGAGTGGCTTTTGTCTGCCGACAGGCCGGCAGATGTCCCTCGCGGAGCAGAATCAACAGCTGCTGTTGCAGATATCGATTGTTGACGTCGCACCGGGAGTTTGACCCCCCCGCCGCCGTCTCTCCCGCACCTGAGGCTGCTAATGCCTTGCTTAGCATTTTAATGCTGGATGTTCACTGCTCCACTGGGAGGTTTGTGTCAGGGAGATGAAATCCCCCGCCCCACCCCAGTGACAGGTTGCTGTCTGAGCCCACGGGAGCTGCGTCTCTCCCACACCTCTTACTCAGGTAAAGCTGACTTCGATCCCCCCAAGGCCTGGGGAGAGTTAATTACAGCTTATGTATGCACTGCCATCCTCCATGACCCCCCCCCCGGTCCCCGCTGATGTTCTGTATGAGGACGTCCCCGCAGAGAAATACCCGGGACGCAGCTTATTATCCATTGTTCCCTGCCACTCCTACATTGTACCGCGATTATTATTCATTTTCTGGGATTAATTCACACTTTGGACTAATGCAGTCCAAGCAGGGCTTTTAACAGCAGGTAATTTATGTTTTTTTTTTGTAGGGGGGGGAATTACCTGAAGCCCATGGAATGAATCACCTGGTCAGATGGGCGTCATGCTCCAGGAAATAACAAATTCATTATTGCAGTGTTATTACCCTGCAGTGTCCTGTTAACGTATGCCAACAGGCTTCACCAGAAAAAGAACAATCGCCAGTGTTTTTCTTTTTTTTTTTTATTCTTTTCATCGCAGCTATGCACTTTTCTATTTGAATAAAGTCATTTTACAAACTGTGAGGGATATATAAGAGGCACCAGCAGCCTCACAAACAAAAAAAACTAATATAGATATACACAAAAAGCTCGGTTCCACTCTGTATTTTATTTGCAAATAAAACATTTTGAGTTTTTGCACACAGGGACAGTGTGAAAAAGATGTGTGTGTGTGTGTGTGTGTGTGTGCGAGTGTGTGTGCGCCGGCAAGCCGAAACGTCCACAGCATGTGAAGATTGTAAATTAGCCGCAGACGGGATGGTATGTACGACCTCAGCACTGCATGTGTTTACTCTGTGGTGAGTTTCCCTCGTTTCAACGGGGGCAATAGTCGAAAGTGACTTTGGTGTCGACAGGGAAAACGCATCGTTTCAGAAAAGTTTCTCGTTTACACGATTTGATTTTCTTTTTTTTCTTTTTTTTTTAAACAATCACAAACTGTGATAAACAACATGAGCTTTAAGCGACGAGTCATCTTTAAATATCCTTGGTAAACTGACTCCCAGATCACGGTGACGCTTCGATATGTTGTGTAAACGGGGCAGCCGGAGAATCTTTAATACATTAAAAGATAATTATGGGTCAAAACGTTCCCAACATGGGCAACGAGCGTCCGGGAAGTCACTGCGGCGATATCGTCACCAGCTGGAGATTCACAATTGTTGTTTTGACTGTGAAGGAGTCAAAACAGTGTTCGGGAATTCGGGAGTGTGTGCAGATGCAACTTGTAAAGCCTCTCACATCCTGCGTTTGGTCTGGCGAGGCGTTCAGACTTGGACGTGACGACGACAGTTCACACAACAGTTTACTTGCAGGAAAGTTTTCCAGAACATCTTTTAAAATGTGTTTTTCTTCTTTTTCTGTCTTCAGTTCCAGATTTCGGCGTCGATGTCCTCCCCACCAATGGCAGCCAGGAGCCCCACGGCCCCGGCCTCCTCAAGGTGTCAGGCCTAGAGCGGAGCCAGGAGAGGAGCCAGGAGAGCTGCAAAGACCCCCCACCCCCGGCCTCCTGCACCCCCAGGCAGCCGTCCCCTCTGCAGACACGCCCGGCACCCCCCCAGCCCCAGCCCCAGCCCCTGCCCCTGCCCCTGCCCCTGCCCCTGCCCCAGCCCCTGCTCCCCCCGGCGCCGTCCCCTCTCCGGACCCAGCCGAACGGCCCGGCTCAAGCCCCGGCCTCCACCCTCCCGCCCCCACGCTCAGAGGCTCTCCTCAGGCCTCAGACGCCCGCAGCCCTGCCTCTAGCCCAGGGCCAGGGGCCCTCGCCACCCCCCCCCTCCCCGGCCCCAGCACCAGCCTGAACTGCTGTCCCACCCCAGGCCGTCGCCGACGCCCAGCCTCCACCCGCACCCGCCGTCCCCGGCCCTCCCCACCCACCACCCCCACCAGCAGCACCCCAGCCAGGCTGGGCCTCACAGGCCCCCGTCACGCTGCCACCCCCGGCCTCTCTCCGCCTACAACGGCCTCAACCTCAACGGCCACAGGTGAGAACTCCCCCGGGTGGGGGGGTGGTGGGGTTAATTCACTTGAACATGCCAGAACGTCTCTCGAGCGGGAAGCGTGTGCACCGCCGCCGCCACCGCCGCCATCATCAGTATGTAAATTGGCATCAGGGAGAGTTTTAAGTCGTGGAGCCAAACCGTGGCGCTGATTAATAGCAGCAGAACAAAAAGGGCCAAACTGTGATTCATGAGCCGCCCACGCTCTCGTCTGAAGGCTGCAGGTTGTCGTGTTCATCCTTGAATCAGCTGCCATGGCAGCGGGGTCGGTAGAGGGGTTCAGTTCCCCACCTCCACCTGTCTGTATGCGGAAGTGTCCTTAAGCAAGGCACTGAGCCCTGAGCCGCTCCAAACTGGACGGATAGAAGCAGACCTGGGATCAGAAGCGCTGCACTGCGGTTGCCCACCGCGTCGTTAAATATTGCGGAATAAGAAAGTGCGATTAGTTTACTCTTATTTTCTGTATGTTCCATTCTCCCGCTGTTGGAAATAAGAGCAGCAGACTGTTCAGTTCGTTCTGTCCTGCATCTCTCCGGGAGCTCTGGGGCCCGCGAGTCTCTCTATAATGTAGGACTTGAAGATATCTCCTTCAGAACCCACTCAGTCCCAACAACAGCTCTGCCTCGCGGGCTCTCAGGACTTGGCCCGGCCCGCCTCGGCCTGTGCCAGCGCCGCCAGTCTGCCAGCGCGCCAACAGGGCCTGGCACCCGCTGTGAATAATCAGCGCCGGGGCCCACAGCGAGAGCGAGAGCTGCAAATGAGCTTTTAGGCTTAGTGCGTGGAGCTGTGGAGACGCAGGCTCTGTGCTGGCTGCCCCCGGGGGAAACCCACACACACTACAAAAGACTGTTTGCTCACACACACACACACACACACACTTACAGTGCCCCCCCCCACACACACACACACACACACACACACACACACTCTTCTCTCATCCCATTTCCGATGCACATGTTCGCTACCTGGCTCTGGAGGAAGTGCCTTAACAGAAGCTGTTCAAAGACAGATGCTCGTTCTGTTATGTTTGCCAGCGGTGGTTTATTTGCATCCGAGGGTGTTGCGAATGTGGTGTTTTTTCGCGGATCGTGTTTGCCCCGGATTCTGTGAAGCACGAGAGAGAGAGAGAGAGAGAGATGCAGGGAGGCGTTTGTAAATGGAAGGCAGTCGAGGTGTGAAAACACTGCGCTGGGAATTGAACGTTGGAACAGATGGAGACGAGGGGATGTGGAGGAACAAGTGTTAATTCTGACTGATCACGCCTGGATTAACCTGGCTGCTTTCTCCATATTTCCCTTTTCTCTCTCTCTCTCTCTCTCTCTCTCTCTCTCTCTCTCTCTCTCTCTCTCTTACAGCAGCAGCAGGAGCAGCACCCCCGGCACCAAGCCCCACGGGCCCCCTGCTCCTTCCTTGCACCTCCCCCACCACCCGCCTCCGGCCGCCGCTGCAGCCTCCGCCTTCCCTCTGCCCTTGGCCGCCAACCAGGGCCCCCCCCACAGCTTCCCCTCGGCCTTGCAGTCCTCGCCGCACCCTCACCACCCCAATATGTTCGCTCCTCCAGCGGCCTTACCTCCACCACCGCCACTGACGTCTAGCGCCCTGCCGGTACCCCGGACACCCTGCTGCTGGGACTGCCTACTCAGGTAAACGCAAACGCACTGCGCCCCCCACCGCGTGGCACGGGCGGGGAACTGCCCCCCGCTCGCCGTGCCGTGTCGGATTTCCGGGGACACCCGATCCCGACGAGAGTCGTTTCGGTGCGGCAAGTTTGATTTTCACGCCGTCTGACGTGCAGCGACAGATGCGCGCGCCGTAATTATTTAAAGAAACAAGCGACGGCGTTCCAAGAGGACCGGCGTGCACGCCGTGCCCGGGGGGGTTTTGTGTGTTTATAGCCGCGTGGACAGTTGGAGTTCACACTCCGGCTGTCCGGCTGTGATTGATCCACTCGCTACGCACCAGTAATATCCAGCAGCGAGGCGGGGCCACGTAGCGAAAGCGATTACAGACCCCACGCGCATTTCCACACCGAGCTGTCAAGCTAAATGTCAGGGTCAGTGTGGGAAGACGAGGATGAGGAGGAGGAGGAGGAGGTCGCCTTCAGCTACGTTCCCAGAACCTCCATTTTCACCTGGAACCGCATTCATGTGCAAGAAATCAATTTGGTCAATACGTAACGGAGCGAGCTGGATTCCGTTCAAAAGATACTAATGAAATTTTTATGAAGAGAAAAATCCCCTCGCAGTCCAATAAAGCTGGAAGCGAACGCAGAACATATTGTAGCGGGCCGCTGTGGAATAGGAAGGATAAGGTTTCTCCGCAGTGAGATCTAATCTCTCAAGGCAGGTTTTGTTGAATTTAGAAATGGGAGAGCCAATGATTTCTTGAAATCCGCTCCTTCTCGGCCGGCCGCTCCGAGGTTATTAGAACAACAGATGCCCCGTCGTCTCGGAGGGGCCGCGGCGTATCGGATCGCGCCGTCCGACTGCTTCCAGCCCTCAGACAGCTCCAATCATCTCCGGGCCTGCTTAAATTCACGATGACACGTTGATTATCGCGCGCCGTTTTCTGGGAGAACTCCCGACACGTGGTGCAACGTTATCGTCCGGGGACTTCTACTTTTTTTTTTTCCAGCACTCGGTGAGAAGTTTCTCGCGAAAATAAACCTTTTGCTTTCAACTCAAAACGACTCCATTGTAGAATGTGGAGCCACCGGCTGCTTACGGGCTATTTCAGGCCCCGTTTTCAGTCCCTTTAGCTTCCCTTTTGCGCTCGACGCTCCATAACTATGAGTAAATGCTTTGCACGGCGCACAGGGTTGCATAAAACTCACTTCAAACATCAATTTGTGTGTTTCTATGAACGTTCACTGACTCTCTCTCTCTCTCTCTCTCTCTCTCTCTCTCTCTCTCTCTCTCTCGTCTCCAGAACAAGACCTTCTGCGTCAGGAGCTCAACACACGCTTCCTGGCCTCACAGAGTGCCGACCGCGGCGCCTCGCTGGGCCCGCCGCCCTACCTGCGCACCGAGTTCCACCAGCACCAGCACCAGCACCAGCATCAGCACCAACACACCCACCAGCACACCCACCAGCACACCTTCACGCCCTTCCCCCACGCCATCATGCCCACCCCAGCACCGCCCATGGTGCGTACCCCTGCCAGAAATGTGAGGATAAGTAGAACGCACCTGTGCTGGGTTTGGGGAGGGGAGGGAGGGAGGGAGGGAGGGAGGGAAGGCGGGGGTCTCTAATAATGACTCTGACATGTGTGGAGGAGTGGGCGGACACTGCATTCAAACTGTTTTCACTTTGTGGTCAGGAGAGCAGAGGCTTTACACAACCTGACGTGTGTGTGTGTGTACACGTGTGTGTGTGTGTGGCTGTGGGTTTCTCGATGACGACCATGTGCGTCTGTCCGCCCCTCTCCCTGTTTTCCCTGGCGCACGCCGAGCCTCCAGACTTCAGGCCGCTGTTATTCCCCTAAATTGGCCGCAACTTTGCCCGAAGCGCGTCGACTTCAGAGCCGGCGTTCAGGACATAATGCACTTAATTCATTCCGATTTTAATGACATCATTTGGTCCCGTTTGGGGGTTTTCATTACCGGCAAATGCGGCGCATTAAGAGCCCTGCTGTTTGTTGGGAGAAAAACCACAGGCAACGGGGTGCCTGGGCCTGAAATTCACTCACACACACACACACACACACACACACACACACACACACACACACACACACACACACACACACACACCGGTAAGTGCTTGGCCCGTGGAGGCTCGGCCTGGCTCTGATGATACCTCAAAGGCGGCATGGCGAGGCCTCTGACAGCTAATGAGGCCATAAAAAGCCTCTTTATGGCGGCAGTGTTTAGTCTTGACTGTGGAAATGTTCGCCCCGAGCCGCAGCGCACCACTAAAAGGCAACCAAATGAGACGCAGCCCACGCTAGTTTTACAAGGCCTTCAGAGGATCGCCGGAGGGACGACAGGATGGAAACTGTGTGGCTTTGGGGGGGGGGGTGGTGGTGGTGGTGGTGGTGGCGGCTGAACTTTTACTCTCACTTTTGACACTGGAGCAGTTAGTCTGAATGTTCTCTCGTCGGCCTGAAATGACCAGTGACGGAGTCGTTTCTCAAATCAAAGCTGCACTTGCACCTTAGCTGCGCTTCTTGCGGACGGTAATCCCACTTGTGGCGTAACTCAGGAACATTCCGGGTGCCCACACCTCCCACTCTTAAAGAGGTAGACTGACACAGCATCTGCAAAACTTTTTCACACAACAACGTTCATTACAACAACAAACAGCGCCCACTAGTGGCGCAACATGAAGAACCAAACCTTTTTTTTTTTTTTCCTGATATTGCCATGTAAACAGTTTTCAAAACATCGCAAAACGATGCGTTTTCACTTGAAACGTTGTGTAAACGGAGCCTCAGATGAAACGCAGGCCGCGGCTCCTGACAACCAATAGAAATGAAATCAGAAAGCGACGCCAGAGTTGAATCAAAACAGGATTTTACATCTGATTTTAAAGGTGCCGGTAGATTATATGAATGACATCCAGGATAAAGAAGAGCGACTGGGAATGGCATTTGCAGTCAATAGTGTCTTAATGATTTTTTTTTTTTTTTGAAACGAAGGAAAGAAAAGACTAACAAGACAAGATTTATAATAACATACTGGGTTCTGCTCAGTGCAGCTTGTGACAACAGCTTTTTCTCAATACTGTTTCACGCTCCGCATTGAAGAACTACCAACATGTAGCTTCTATCGGGTGAATTTACTTCACGGGCAGTTTGTTCAGTAACTGGACTGAACCATCCAGAGACGTGATGTCCAGTCTGTCCTGTGATTCTGTGTGTGTGTGTGTGTATGTGTGTGTGTGTTGGTTTGTCTCTTCCTCTCTGTACTGAGCTCTCGTCTCGTCTCTCCTACAGTTTGACAAATACCCAACAAAAGTTGACCCCTTCTACAGACACAGTGTGAGTTTTTTCCTTCTGAGTCGTCGCATCGCTTCGCTTGCTCATTTTGCATTGGTGTCCTGTCTCTGTGTGTGTGTGTGTGTGTGTTGTCTCTGTGTGTGTGTGTGTGTGTGTGTGCTATCACTCATCTGCTTTCCTGCAAGCATCCCGAGTCGTGTCGTTTCTCCCTCCAGCTCCTGCAAATGTTGTGATTAATGAAACAGCGGCGGATTGTTAAAAGTACCCGGGGCTGAAGTTTTACTGCGTCTGCATGTGACTTTTAAACTGAAATGAACGCAGGAAGAGAAAAACAAAAAAGACCGGCTGCTGTATTACAGGACGACCACGGCGTCTCTTCACCTGATCGCCCCCGATCCCGCCTCTTTATTACCCCTCGATCGCTTATTTCTAACCTTTACAGTCTGAAGTCGCTGTGATGTGGCCCGAAGAGGTCAAGTCCATGTTGCTGCTTTCGCAATGTTTTCCACACTAAATATCCTGAGTGGTTTTTTTTTAAGCGATGCCTTAAAACTCGACTCACAGCTGGGAGCGTTCCCTCCAGCTGTAAAGTATTTCTTTGATTAAAGCAGCGCCGCCGCGCACGTTCCGAATATGAGGAAGAAGAAGAAGAAAAAAAAACCCGACGCTCTCCGCGTAGCTTAATGTGATTGACAAGAACAATTACACCGAGTCGCTGATTACATATCTGTTTCTCCGCGGGAGGAAAGTGTGGAAGCCCGGAGCACTCGTTTGGTTTGCTTGTATTACAACATCCTGCTTTTCATATCAAAAGCAGCCTCTTGCCCTCGTTCCGCTCCGAAGGGAGGAGCGCCGGGTAAACAGGCGCTTTGCGAAACCGCCTGTAACCTCCCCGCAACCCGAACGCCGAGGGTCATCCGCCTCCTCCACCCCGTGTTGCTTCAAACCATCACCTCGCCCATCCTCACGCCTCCTCCTCCTCTTCTGTCTCCAGCTCTTCCACTCCTACCCGCCCGCCATGTCTGGCCTCCCCCCCGTCATCCCGCCGAACGGGCCCTTCAGCTCGCTGCAGGGCGCCTTCCAGCCCAAGGTAGGTTCTGCACCGCCGCCGCCGTCACACACACACACACACAGACAGTCGGAGTTATTTACATCCATGTCTGCTGCTCTCCAGACCTCCAATCCTCTGGACGTGTCCACGAGACCCGGCGCCGTCCCACACACCTTCCTCCAGAAGGACCCCAGGGTAAGAGCACTCGGCGGCGGCGGCGGCGGCGGCCTTTGGCGCGCCGATGGTGTTGCGTAAAGTCAACAGACGGAGCTTTTTCCACTTTTTCCACTTTTTCCACTTCACTCTTATGTGAACGTTTTAATTAAATTCCATAATGAACGGCGCGCAGAAAAAGTAACGTTGGATTTGATTGACGGCAGAATAATCTCTCTCTCTCTCTCTCTCTCTCTCCCTCTCCCTCCTGCAGCTAACGGATCCATTTCGGCCCATTCTCAGGGTGAGTGCTCGCTCCCCCACGGCGTCCCTCACCCTCACCCTCACCCTCACTCACTCAGTCACCGCCGAGGCTTTTCTCATAATAGCGTCTGTAATGAAATGAGCTCGGCGTGTCAGCAGTCCTGCTGCACTCACACTCGTCTACATCAAACATGAAGTTTCCTGGAACTGCATCGCGTTTAAAGTGGTCACGGAAGCACTGTTACCGGAACGATTATTTATTTAGTTTGTATTTAACCCTTTTGTTTCAGAATGCACGTTGGCCGTGATGTCTATTGACACACATTGGCAGACCGTCCTTCACCCCAACAACAATAAACTGAGGCGACAATTCGCTCATAATTAGACATTTAAAAGGCAAAAATAAATAAAGAAATGTCTGCAGATTTGGATTAGAGGCTGTGAACAACATGACGGATTTGGATCCATTCCAAGATCCCAAGTTTGAGAGAAATCTAGTGAGAAATCTTTAGGTTATAAATGGTGGGAAAAAAACATTTTAATTAAGTTTTGCACGTGTTTAATATCATACAAAAGGCCAGAAGCTGTAAATTTGGTCAAATGATTTCTGAAGATTTATATCCTTGATCAAATTCTTCCATCCTTGTTTCAATCCGTCAATAAAGTGACCGAAATTCTTTCATTTTTTTTTTTTTTAATTCATTTGTTTTCTGCATGTGTTTTCCAGAAACCGGGGAAGTGGTGCGCCATGCACGTCCACACCGCCTGGCAGATCTACCACCACCAACAGAAAGTAAAGGTCAGGACTCATCTGACTCCTCTCAGTCAAAAACACACGTAACAGGCGAAAAATACAGTGATCACCACATATATGTACGCGTTATACACTCTTATGCATACGCTCAAGTTTACAAAGAAGAAAAAAAGAGGATAATATATCAGGTTATAATAAATGAAATGTTCATTCAGACGTTCCACAGCGATTGAGGCTGTGTATTAATAATAAGGTTATAGTAATAAAGCAGCCACTGCTAATATAATGCTTCATATTGTATGTGAATACAAGGTACGGTTGAGTTCAAGCTACTGAAATGTCTTTTTTTCCCTTAGTACTTTGTGCTCCATGGCTGCAAACTTCATCGTTACTGCATATAAATAACGAAAACAGAAAAAAAACAAACGGAGGAAGACCGACGGGTTCACGCTGCCGTTAAGCTTATTTTTGCCTAAACCCTGTACATAATTGAAGGAACAGAAACAAAAACAACAGAAATTTGCATTTTCTTCGCCGTTCCTGAGAAACCAAACATCACTTTTTACACTTACTTTTAATCTCGTCCTTCCTGAGCTCGACAATTTGTGCTGAGCTTTAACCGCCTATTGAAAATGTCTTAAACGTGTCTGATTTTAAGTTGTCATCCGAGTTGTTCCACATATTAGCCCCTCTTACAGAAACACATTTACTTTTTTTTTTTTAACAACAAAAAGCACTACCCCTGAGTGTAAATCTATCGAAGCAGAATCACTGCAAATGTATTGGACATCAGCCTGGTTCTTAGGAACCCCCCCCCAGACGCAGGTTCTCCACGTGTCTCTTGTGTCTCTCTGGCGTTTTCCAGCAGCAGATGCAGGTCGACCCTCACAAACTCGACTTCGGCCTCAAGCCCGAGTTCTTGAGTCGACCGCCGGGTCCCAGTCTGTTCGGCGCCATCCATCATCCCAATGACCTGGCTCGGCCCGCCACGCTCTTCTCCGCTGCAGGTGAGTGTGTTAACGTGTGTGTGTGTGTGAGAGTCAGTCCTCACTTGTACGTTTTAATTGCCTCTGGTTTTTAATATTCCGCTCACGGCTGTGACTTTTAAAAGGTTTTCCTCCAGAAAATACTGATTACTTAGTAATTTGGCTCCAGAGCTGCCGGAGGTGTAAAGTAAAGTTAAAAAAAAAAAAAAAGTTCTTGTTGTTGTTGTGGGGTTTTTTTTTTTTTTTTAAGGGAATAATCGCTGAGTCGTGTGTTTGGCCTCCCGGCTGCTGAGTCAGGTGAAGTTTGCTCTTAAGCTTGCGTCAAGTTCAGGCCTGCAGGAGGAGATAAAGTCTCCCCACAGTCCAGAGTCTGAAGGCAGCAGCAGCCGGGAAGGTTAAACCGCTGCAAAAGAGTCCGTGTGTGATTAAAAAAGAAATTAATTCAGGTTGAAAACTAGATTACATCATCTTTTTATGGTTAGAAAAAAATAAATAAATCTGGTCTACGTAGTCTGAAACTCTGGTGATTTTAATTTGTCCTCATAACAAATATAGCCATTAAAAACATGTTTTTATAATTGATCATTTGACCCCCCTGCTTGATTCTCTGTCAAGATTTCTAATCTATTTGATGGCGAAGCATCAAGAATTACCTTTGTTTTGATAAAACAAGAGTAAAAGTTAAAATCGCACTAGTCTTTCGGGAAGATGTTCAGTTTGTGATATAATATGGATCGAAGTTCACTTTTGTAATTTTTTTTTTTTTTTAACTAAAACGGAACATGGAAAACTGTGAAATGTCTGTTCAGATTTTATACGACACCGTTTTACTGAAATGGTTCAGATTTCTGTTGAAATGTGCCTGGAAGACATTCTGAAGTAGTGCAGCAGTATAAGAATATGTAACACACACTAAAGACATATATATATAACATGTGTCGTATTTTATCCTGAGTCAGAACTTTGTCTAGATATTTTGACGAAAGTGAACCAAACTTGAAATATTGAGGGAAAATCTGCTTTTTTGTTGTTGTTATTTTTAGAACCAGATAAACTATAAGCTTCATCCTGTCCATATTTGTGCATATTTTTTTTAGTCAGAAGTGAACTATGGACAGAAGAATATTACATTTGGCTGAATTACAATTTATCATGAAGCTCCATCAGTCGTTCTCAAGCAGTGGAGCTCAACCGCCAGAAGAGGGCGCCAAAGATTCATGGGGGTCGTCGAGCCCTCTTGAGTTTAGGGGTATAAAATATGTTTTGTCATCATTTATGGCACAAAACTACTGAGTTTTAGTTTTAAGAAGTTAGGTATTAATACTTCTAAAGTACTGCAGACATATATGGAGGGCGCCTAATATTTTCCCTCGAGAAAAATGTAGAACGTAAGGTGAGAAGCAGTCGGTTGATGTTGGTGGTATTTCAGTGTTCCTCTGTCGTCCTGCTCAGGTCCCACGCATCCGTCAGCAGCACCGTTCGGTCATCCGCCTCACCATCCGGGAAACTTCCTCACTCCTGCGTCTCACTTAGGTGTGGATCACGCACACCGTCCCGTTTACGTGAACGCCGAATGTAACCACGGCGACCGAATGTTGACGTGCATGCTTGTTCCGCCGTGTGTGTCTCTCCAGAACCGTTCGGTAGACCCACTTCGTTCGGAGGGTTGGGCTCGCTCAGCTCCTCGGCGTTCGGCGGCCTAGGAAATCCAGCACTAAGTGAGTTCCGGCCTCGCGAAAGCCGCGCCGCCGCCTCCCTCCCTCCCCCGCCGTCGCCCAGAGTTACAAACTTCTCCAGATACGCATTTAACTTGTGTCCCTCTGTGTTTTTTTCCGCGCGTTGAATCCCTAACTGCAGCCAACTCCATGTTCGGCCATAAAGACGGCGGCAACCCGCAGCAGCACTTCAACGGCGGCGGCGGCAACGGCGGCCATCAGGAGCCGTGGAACCGGCTGCACCGCACGCCGCCCTCCTTCCCCACGCCGCCGCCATGGCTGAAGCCCAGCGACTCCGAGAGGAGCGCGTCGGTCAGCTCGCACGAGAGGGAGCGAGAGCCCGACAAGCGGGACCCGCTGGGCGGGAAAGACGACAAGGACAGGTGAGCGCCCGCCGGGTCCTCGCCAGAGTTATAACTTCATTTACAGAGCAGCTTACTTTTGCGCGTCTTGAAATTCATAGAAAATAGATGTATTTATATGTGTTCGCCTGCCTGTTCAATCGTGACGTCACATGTCCATGTTTTCATCGTGAAAGGATTATTAGTAATGGAAAACTATAGGCATAGTGTGTGTTGCCAGGCAGATTAGCTGCCATGGAGACGCAGAGCTGACAGCCACAAACAGAACCCCGATGTGATCAACTCCCGAAGACGTGAGACCTAGTTGAAAGTTTTTTCTACCGTGAGCGTCGGAGGAAAAGCTTCCGTCTCCACGGAAACCGTTGAATAAATAATTCTTGACTTTTTGTGTTTCGGCGAGAAAATGTACAAAGATACACCAGAGTCAATGGGAGGAAATCGTAGCAGTTGCTGCAAACAAAAGCATGTTTTGAGAGAACCGTTTATGTTACAGACAAAAGTGTTCCCTTATTAGAAGCACAAGGCTTGTAGCTACGTTTTGATGTATAACATGATAAGATTGAGTGAGAAATGTGGCCACAGTGACGAGAGAGAGACCAGAAATTCTCTCCATTCTAGAAGGTACCATTCAATTCCATGTTAAACTCCAGAAACGGCTGAAAACTTTATCAAACTTAAAGGTTCACAGGTTAAACTTGGTAGAAGATCGGAAAAATATATTGTTCTGAGTAGAGGACAGACAACACGGCAACATTTTAAGAATTAAGTGACGTCTCTGGCAGGAAGTATTTATTTGTGTTTTTCACTCCATTTGAATCCACCTTGAGGAAGACGTCCAGTTTAACGCTCAGCCGAATCGTTAACACAAGTCGTAGCGCATTATTCCCAAATTTTTTGTGTTCACGCGCCAAAAAAATGTAAAAAATACATGAAAATTCTAAAGAGTTTTCAGTCGGGATTAATGGGTGAAACTTTCTTTGTCCTTTTCAGGGATTCTGTGGAAAAGCGTCACCCCAGTCATCCGTCCCCGGTCCCGGTCAACACCATCAGCCTGCTGGGCCACAGCCGGCCCCCCGAGCACCACCGGACCCACCTGCCCCCGTCAGCCGGAGAGCCTCCGAGGGACAAGGAGAACAAGCCCAAGGAGCGCGAGCGCGAGCACCCGGACTCCTGGAAGGACAACGGCGCCGACGACCACAAGCTGAAAGACGGCCAGCACGGCGACAAGGACGCCCCCGTCATCCACGACGGCCGCGCGCCGGAGGACAAGGTGTCCGGCCGGGGGACGACGTCGCCCTACGTGCGGCAGACCAGCCTGGAGCGTCCCAACGGCGGCCTGAGCCGGGAGGCGCTGGACAAGAAGGTGGAGCTGTCCTACGAGCACCAGAAGAAGAGCGGCGAGGTGAAGGTGAAGGAGGAGAGGAAGGAGGAGCAGGACGGGTCCGGCGAGCGGCCCGGCGAGCGACTCGGCGAGCGGCTCGGCGAGCGGCCCGGCGAGCGGCTCGCCGAGCACCCGGTCTCCTCCGCCCCCAACCTCCACCCCCCCACCTCCATGCCCCTGCCCATGGGCATGGCGGGGGTCCACCCCATCAACAGCATCAGCGGCCTGGAGAGGACTCGAGTGGTGGCGCCCTTCATGGGCATCAGCCCCATCCCCGGGGCGGACCGCTTCCCGTACCCGCCCTTCCACTGGGACCCCATGCGGGACCCGTACCGGGGCCTGGACATCCACCGGCGGGACCCTCTGGCGAGGGACCTGCTGCTGAGGAACGATCCCCTGCACCGGCTGGCGGCGCCGCGCCTCTACGAGGCCGAGCGCTCCTACCGGGACCGCGAGCCGCACGACTTCAACCGCGAGCACGTCCACCCGCTGGCGCTGGAGCAGCGGCAGCGGGAGCAGGAGCGCGCCCACATGGAGGAGCGCGAACGCCTCAACATGCTCCGGGAGGACTACGAGCACGGCCGCCTGCACCCGTCCATGCACCACCCGGCGCTGGACGGACACCTGCCGCACCCGGCCCAGGGCCTCATGGCCCCCGGACTCCCGGGCATGCACTACTCCAGGGTGAGCCCGTCGGCCGCCGCGGCAGCGGCGGCGGCGGTCGCCGCCCATCAGAACGGCATCCTCAACAAGACTCCGCCCACGGCCTCTCTGAGCGCCCCGCCCCCTCTCATCCCCACGCTGGGCGCCCGGCCCGGCTCGCCGCGACGGACTACCCCCCTGGCCACGGACATCAGAGACAGACCGCCTCACAAAGACATCGAGGCGCGGTGAGCGGCTCCGCCCCCTTCCCCCCCGAACCCCGCCCCTCCCCCGCGCGTCCAGCTCACACCAAGCACTTAGCTTCGGGCGAAGCAAGACTGTAACATAGCTGTGAATAATTTATGTGAGCGGCGACTCGCCCACACCGACGAATGGAGACAATAATCATGGAACAAACAAACAAACAAACAAAAAAAAATTGTTTTTTTTGTTTTTTTTTCTTTCTTCGCTCCGGCTTTCCGTCGGTTCTGTCGTGCGGCGAGGCGGCGTGGCGCCCGGTACAGACGGATCGGCGTGTAGATAAACGTGTACAGTCGCTGTGCTCACTCCGTGTGGATTAAAAATCATGGTACAAATATGCAAAGAGTGTTTTGAAAGCTTTACTTTGAACAAATGTAAATACGGGAGTCTGGAGGATTCAGAATGTGCTTTTTTTTTTTTTGTTGTTGCTTTTTTTGCTATTTTTCTTTGGTTTTTGGACGCAGGTGATTTCACGCATTGTACCAGAGAGGGGGAGGAAAAAACAAAAAACAAAAACATAATTCAACTATGCAACAAATGTCTGTGCTCCTTTTTTTTTTTTTATTCTGAAAGCCGGCCTTCTCCACACTGAACTGCACCCAGCGAGGACAAAACGCCTGTTTTCTCTCCACGACTCAGACTTGGACCCGCTTTAACTCCGTCTGCAGTTAAAACCCTTTGGATGAATTCATCGACAAGCGACAATCCCAAATTTCAATGGATTTTTTTTTTCTTTCATGTAAAAATAAAACAAAAGCCAGCAGCACAAATCCAGTCTTTTTTTTTTTTTTTTGTTTAAATCTTCCACATCACTTCCAGTCTGGTTGTGGAGAGACTCCGGCACATTTAAAACAAAAAAAAGAAAGAAAAACCCCACCGTGACAGCACATCGGCCCCACCGGAGGAGTGTAAAGTACATGTTCGAGTTCTGTTGGTCAAACGGTGTGTTAAAAGTGCTTTCTTAAGTTGTTGTATCTACAAAATCAAAAGACAAAAAAAGGCAAGTCTCAACTCTATGGACAGTTTGTTTCTAACAAGCAGAGATCTATTTTAGTAGTCCCACTGAAGGTTTAGTTGTGCGCTTCAAACTCTGTGATATCATGTCGTGCGGTGTTTTTTAATCCAACATTAAAAATGTCCACCGGAGCCATAGTGGTTAGTCGATCGCGTAATTGCAAAAAAGATTGTTAAGATGAGAAACTTCTTCTTTTTTTTTTTCTTTTTTTTTTTTGAGCTGTTTACCATGTACAGAGGAGGGGGGAGGAGGAGGAAAGGGGGGGGAGAAAGTCTTTCTAGATCATGTACAAAAGTGAGAAGAAAAAAAAAATGAAGCGACTGAATCTTCAGCATGCTCCTCATTTAAACTTGTGTTATGTAAATTGTGCCATGTTATTAAAAAATGTGTACTAAGCCTTGTTTCTCAAAGTTTATTCGCCCTCTTTCCATGGCCGAGGATTACCTCCACCTGGATTACAAGTACTTTGAAAAGTACATTATCTCTATACCTTTATGATTAATATGGAAAATAAATTTAAAACAAACTGTACATGTATTTAGATATTGTCACCCTTTATACACTACGAATACTATGATGCAGTGATTCACAACCTGTTTGAATGACATTTTTTTACAAATATATGCTTTACTGGAAAAAGTATTGTTCAGCCAATTCTTCACTTATTTTCATGCGATTATCTGCACTTTCTACGTCTTGGCTTTTTAAAAATAGCCTCATTGTTTCATTTAGGCTTTTTTTTTCTTCTTTTTTTAACTTTCATTGTTTTTAACATCCGAATAAATCCAGTCATCCAGATAAAGTGAGTTTGGTTGAGATTGGATGAGAAGCGTTAACACGTCCCACTTTTTTTTCTTTTTCTTTTTTTTTTTTTCAATCTGATGGTAAAAAGATTTCTGGATTCTCCAAATTCATAAAGTCAACAATTCTTTTTAAGAACGCCAGTTTAATTTTGACCTGGTTTGTATGACAAGCATTGTGGGATTCCAAGAGTTAGTTCTTGCTGGTAAGTTCCTCTCATGTTGGTGTTTTTAACTGGCTCGGATCCGTTCCCTCACAGAAGTCCAATAAATAATTATTTTGGGCGGCTTCATGTATCCAAAGGGATGAGGAGTTTGGCTGAGTGAGACATAAATATAACTATTTCTTTCTAAATGAAACGTGGAACCACACGTTACATTTCATTCATTCCTCAGATCCAAGTAATTTTGCCAGGAAATCGTCCAAAATCACCACTAAGATAGTTTAAATAGCACAGACAATTTTGCCAAATCATTATTGAATTTTTTTTTTTGGTGAAATGTACAACCAAATAAATAAAATAAAATACTCATATAAGAGCTCAAACCATTTCATGATACAAATCAACCTGCAGTTCTTTCTGTGTCCAGTAGGTGTCAGTATAACACCAGTGTCGCTGTTTGTGATCCTCCACCGAGGCGAGAGAAGAAGCAGCTTTTGGAGGCTGCGTGAAGCCTGTTGGACGCCTCTGTTGTTTTCGTGCCTCGCGGAGGAAACATTTCATCTCCTGCAGCAACAATGACTTCACTTCAGGCTTTGAGAGACTTTATCAGCGAGCGACTCACCGCCGCCGCCGGAGAAATATTCTCCGTGTTCGAACACACGGTCCTGCGGTACGAGGAGCAGATCGCTCGGCAGCACAAACTACTGGAAATCAGCTGGAACCCTCGAGTCAAGCTGCACCGTACAGGTACGGGAGAGTCTGCACGTTGAACGCGTCTCGTGCAGGATCGCAACGTTTCTTTTGCAGCTTCGCAGACAGAAACGAGTTCTGGTTCGTAGTGAAACAACACGAGCGACTTTAAAGCTTCAGCATTAAACACAATCTGTGTCAGAAACGCAAGAAACAGCGTTTGCGCTGTTTGCAAACGGAAGAAGTGATTTATTTACACTCGGGAGTGTCTGTGTAGCTTTTACAGTGGACGTTTAGGATGGGCACTATTGTTGTGACGTCACTTCCGGGTAGACCAGCTCCGTTCAGTGCGGTTTTTTATTTTTATTTTTTTAAATTAAGACGTTGCACTTAAAAGACAACTCGCATGACTGGTATGACTCTTAAGCAGTGTTGGATAAGTTACTTTAACATATATTATTAGTTAGTTACAGTTTTCAGGTACTTAAAATTGCTTGTGTTGCTGCAGTGTTGTGATTCTGGTGTTTGTTATGAACACTGTGGTGTTTCATTATACAATGTTTAGAAATAACCTGCTTGTTCACAGCTCAAAGAAGCTAATCTTGCATCCAGACATGTTTATTATAAATGAGTGGAGTTTTTTTTGTTTCTAAATGTTTATATATTAAAAGTAGCCTGTTGTGTCACGTCCATCCATCACTGTAAAATATTCACACCAGTGACTTTTGCCTTGTTTCCCTCCAGAGAGTCCACAGCAACACGTTGGTCACCAGAAGACGATCTCCAGCCTGGAGCAGGAGGAACATGAAGCTCCACACGTTAAAGAGGAGGAGGATTTTCATGAGGAGACTGTTAGTGATGGTGGTAGAGACAATTCCCACGACTCAATGAGAGACTTGACCGCCCAGCGACTAACTGCTGCTGCAGGTATGGAAAAGTCTGAATGAACACGTGAACGTGACTGATGGAGGATCGGAGTTTGGTGAAATCGATAAAGCATGATTCAATTACTTAAAACTTGATTTAACAGTAATGCATGACAGGCGGGGTTTCCGGTCGGAAGTATTTTGGTGCGACACTGCGCTGCGCTCTCATGTTGAATTTTGAGATCGTCTGGAATCGGAATCGCGATAAGAATTCGATTCGGAACCGAATTTGAGAAGATGAGTGAAAATACCAACAAGAAAATGTTAATCCAGAAAAAGTGTTATTGTGTTCTAGAGCTCCTGCAGCACCGTGACGGTGGGGAGGAGCAGATCTTCAAACGGGAAACAAACTCCCGTCTAGAGCTGGAAGAACTAGAACCTCAACCGATCAGAGAGGAACAAGAAGAACCAGAACTTCTCAAGTTTAAAGAGAAACAAGAAGAACCAGAACTTCTAAAGTTTAATGAGCAACAAGAAGAACCAGAACCTCTAAAATTTAAAGAGGAACTAGAAGAACCAGGACCTTCACAGATTGAAGAGCCTGAAGAAGTCGGTACCTTGCAAGACGGAGGAAGCCATTCTTTTTGGGTTTCTTCTATTGAGGAGCAAATTTACCCGCGCGAACCGGGAGAAGCACCGGACACCGCTCAGCTCCTGTCTCACGACTCTGAAGTCCATCGTCAGTTGGTCCACGTGAAAACTCACACGGCCGAGTCGCCGTATTCCTGCAAAAGGTGTGGGAAGAGCTTCTATACGGGGAGTAATTTGTCGCGCCACGTCAGAACTCGCACATGTGAGCAGTCGCATTCCTGCGGGACGTGCGGGAAAACCTTCGAGAGGCAAAGTTACTTGATGCGCCACGTGCGGAGCCACACGGGTGAGAAGCCGTTTTCCTGCGAGACGTGCGGGAAAGGTTTCAGTCAACACAACCACATGCTGGTCCACACGCGAACGCACACGGGTGAGAAGCCGTATTCGTGTGAGAAGTGCGGGAGGCGTTTCAGCGACCACAGCGGCCTGCTGCGCCACGGGAAGACCCACACGGGTGAGAGGCCGTACACCTGTGAAATATGTGGGAAGAGTTTCAAGCGACAGAATCATTTGCTGGTCCACGTACGGATTCACACGGGTGAGAAGCCGTATTCCTGTGACACGTGTGGGAGAAGGTTCACGCATCGTAACTCGTTGAAGCACCACGTGAAAACTCACAGATGAAGTCATGACGGTTGAAATACATGTGGTTTCCATTTGTGTTGAATTTCACAGGATAAGTTTCATAAAGGATATTAGAAAAAAAACAAACACACTTTGTTTTCTAACGTTAATGCTTTTTCGTATGTTTTGAAAATATGACGTTAAATCTTGTATGAGCAGATGTGAGCTTTGAAGAAATGGAAATAAAATTTTGAATCCAGAGTTGATGTTTTGTATTTAACACGATTGAGTCATAATTTAACTTGTCACTTTTTTTTACGTTAAATTGGAAAAACACTTTTTGCTTTTATAATAATGCTTTATTATTTGTTAGTGCACTTTTCAACTGTGCAACTGGACATACTACAAACAATGCTAAAAACAATATCAAACACTTTTAGCGTTCCCACACATAACAACACATACATTTTACTCCCTTGTCTAGTAATTGTAATTGCCTTGTACAAGAACAGGTCATATTTATAACTTTATTTACAGACCAATATGCTTTGTGTATACGGTAAATTCATAGGAAATAGATTTATTTATATAGATTATTCTGTACATGTGTGTGCGTATTTATATAAATATATATATTTAGAAATTCGTGTTGCTGTAATCTCTGTATTGGAGGTTTTTGACGTGACTGATTATTTTGTAACCCACAGACATTTAGAATGAAACGATATTTTCAGCTAAAAAACAAAGTACATACTACTGAAAATGAAAGCTTGGATATTTAAGCCATAAAAATGTGACTTTTAATGGCGTTAATCACTCGAAACCGATGTAAACAATCCGTATTCTCGCTCTGTTGATAAAATCAGTGACGTGGCACGTTTTTGAGTGACGTCATGACGTCACTCTTACTATCGCCCCGGGGACGATGGAAAAACTAACCGGTTCTTTGGCGGTGCATGTTTAAGAGCTGGACCCGGACGAGCAACTGGTTGTTCTGGTGGAAAAGTGACGTCACAGAGGAAACATTTAATCTCCTGCAGCAACAATGACTTCACTTTGAGAGATTTCATCAGCGTGCGACACATAAATAAATATTCTCCGTGTTCGAACACACGGTCCTGCGGTACGAGGAGCAGATCGCTCGGCAGCACAAACTACTGGAAATCAGCTGGAACCCTCGAGTCAAGCTGCACCGGACAGGTACGGGAGAGTCTGCACGAGCACGTTGAACGCGTCTCGTGCAGGATCGCAACGTTTCTTTTGGAGCTTCGCAGAGATAAACGAGTTCTGGTTCATAGTGAAACAACACGAGCGACTTTAGAGCTTCAATATTAAACACAATCTGCGTCAGAAACGCAAGAAACGGCGTTTGTGCTGTTTGCAAACGGAAGAAGTGATTTATTTACACTCGGGACTGTTTGTGTAGCTTTGACAGTGGACGCTTACGATGGACGCTATTGTTGTGACGTCACTTCCGGCTGAAACAACACGAACGACAGAAGGAGAAAGCAGAAAGTTTCAGCATTTAACAAAATACACATAACAAACGGTGTTTGCGCTGCTTGCAAACGGAAGAAACGATTTATTTACCCTTGGGACTGTTTTTCCCCCCCGGACGCTATTGTTGTGACGTCACTTCCGGGAATACCAGCCACTTCAGTTAGTTGTTGTTTTTGTTTGTTTTTAATTAAGATGCACTTAAAATACAACTCCCAGGACTAGTATGACTCTTAAGCAGTGTTGGATACGTTATTTTTTAATATATATTAGTAGTTAGTTTCAGTTTTCAGGTACTTAAAGTTGCAGTGTTGTGATTCTGATGTTTGTTATGAACACTGTAGTGAATGCATAATACAATGTTTAGAAATAACCTGAATATATATAGTATAGCACTAACGTTCAGCCCTCAAAGACGCTAATGTTGCATCCAGACAGTTTTCCCATGTATTCTTTTTCAACCATACAGTTTCTGTCAGTTTGTTAAAAAATAAGTAGAATTTTTGTTTCTAAATGTTTTTTTTCTCTCCTTCCACCTGATCTGCCCTGCTTGCTGCTCTGACCCTGTACTGGCTTTTGTCAGAATCTATTCGGAGCCTCTGTCTATATATTAAAAACTGAAATTATGAAATAGATCAGACACGTTGGACTCCTGGAGGATCGTGTGATAAACGAACTCAAAAGTAAGCAGGATGCTACTTTTGAACATCTACACGTGATGGAATCCAACTTGGAGGAGTTGACAGCGAGAAGATGTGAACTTTGACGAAATGTAAATAAAATGTTGATGAATCCAGAGTTCGATGTGTTGAGTTGTAATTTAACACTTTTTCACGCTACATTGGAAATAAAAACACGTTTTCTTTCCATAATGTTGATAATTTGTAAGTTAACTTTTCAATTGTGCAACTCAAAATACTACAGACAACAATATAGTGCTATAAACAATGTCAAACACAGAAATGGCAATAAAATTTTAAGAAATTAGTTTTAAAAGGGTTTTAATCCCATTTAAATAATGTGTCGCCGTCATAGCAACTTGTATCACAAATATATCATAGTATAATTAATAATAATGATCTAATAATTCATCATTACTAAATCTTGATTAGTAGAAGTCAACCTTTACCCCTGAAATCTACTTGCAACTGTCGATTTCTGGTGTGGAACCTTCACTTGCAGTCTGCCTCGTGGACACCAGGGGGCGCCAGTGCACACGGCTTGGGTCTGTGGCTGAGTGAGTGTGAAGGATGCTGAAGAGCGCTGAGGTGATGTCCTCCATCCGGGGAGGAGAACCGGTCTGTCAGGTTCACCTCCTGAGCACCGCCATCGCCACGCTGCCCGACAGGTCCGGCTGCATTTCGTGTGCGTGCGACGATTATTGTCTTTTCTTTTGTTGTTGTTTTTTCTCCTTTGTGTGTATTTGAGCTTTCAGCTGTGGAGCAAATAGAGACACTCGCTTCCGTCTGACTGGTGAGGATGTGGCCGGAGGCTCACCTGCCTCTACCTCTGTTCTCACACAGGAACAAACAGGAACCTGCGACGCCGCGGCAACAACCAGCAGAACAGCGTTCTCTGGGAAAAGAGATTTGCACAAAGCCCCAGATCATATTTCATCAGATAAAAAAAAGAAAAGCAACCTGAGCTCCACCTGTGAATCTACACTGTAATCTGCCCTGTTCCTCAAAACAAAATACCAATTAATTCAAGATCCTGGGATCTTTCCTCCCCCCGCTGGCTGCGATTCTATTCTAATCGCCTCCAAACAAACACGCTCCTAAAAATACTTCCCCGTGCAGGAATGGGAAGGAATCCCATCTCTCACTGGGAGCGTTCCCCCGGTGTTTTCCTCCGGTAAACACCCGGAAGCCCACCAGAAGCTCGTGACCTTTGGACGTGAAGGTCGCCGTGTGTAAAGTAACGGAAGCTGAACGTCCATAAATATCGATAGGATTTCACATTTCGTCGGGACGAGAGGAGCAGAGGTTCTCTTCTTTTATTCTGTCCGTTTTGAAGTTTTAATTCCCAGCAGAATTGTGTGTTTCCTGTGAATGGATTCTTATAAGAGATCGTTGTCAAAGACCTTCTCGTTAAGCTGCTGGAGGTTTGTGTGGCGTGGAGACGATCAACGGTGCAATTATGCATTTTTGTCCATATTGTTCAAAACATGACGCCGAGGTTGAAAATCTTCGACCCGATTGGTCAAAAAAGATGAACGGATGAACCTCATTTCGAATGGCTGCAGCATCTTTTCCTCTATGCTGTATTTAATTGAGTTTTCACCTCCATTCTACAGTTTCTCCTTATTTATGATCCTCTCATCCTCATTTTCACCCGATTGCTCTGCTTCCCATTCAAATGAAACCTCGACGTCGTTCAACCTTCAAAACAAATCGTCAATGCGAGACGGCTGCCTTTCATTTGTCTCTTCGGCTCCTTCTGTTGTTCCGCACAACCTGTAGGTCGAGGGAACAAAACGTCAAGTCAGACTGCAGGGCGACCTCATTAAATCAATTCTATTAAACATTCTGCAGTGAAAACTGTGCAAAGCTCCGAATCCCGGCCGGCGAGAGATTGATGATTACGGCACGAATCGCAGAAACGAGTCACATTCCTGCTCTGACCCCCCCTGTGAGGGTGGAGGAGCTACGTGTCCAGCATGGAGACGAGGCATTGTCTAATTGCTTGGCTGGAAATAGTGTGTGTGTGTGTGTGTGTGTGTGTGTGTGTGTGTGTGTGTGTGTGTGTGTGTGTGTGTGTGTGTGTGTGTGTGTGTGTGTGTGTGTGTGTGTGTGTGTGTGTGTGTGTGTGTGTGTGTGCGCAATTCTAAAAGGGATTGCCCCATCTTGTTAAATCACCACCATGACCTTTGCCCTGAATGTGGCCACTCTGGGAGATGCAACCGCACACCGATGCCTGAACACACACACACACACACACACACACACACACACACACACACACACACACACACACACACACACACACACACACACACACACTCTATATCACTGACATCGCCGCGGTGATAATAGAGATGACCCCAATCATCAGAGAGGGGAAAAAGGGAAACTGAAGCCGCTTCCTTCGCCAAGGCCGCCTCTTTATTGTCGTGCCCCCGGTGATGTCACGGCGTGCCGAGGCGGTCACCTGTAATCGAGTCCAGATTAAACGTACAAATCACATTGTAACCGACCGAGCCGAGGGGGGGGTGGGGGGGAGGGGTGGTCGGAGAGGTCAGAGGTCAGAGGATCTGGGAGAGAGGACATCAAAGCAGGCGTCCTGAACTTCTGCCGGTGAGGAGAAGCTTCTGGAACGTCCTCCTGTGGGAAGACCTGGAGTGCCACTCGTGCAATGTTGGAATAAAATGTCACGAACATGTCGTGAACGAACGTAGTGGAGAGAGAGAGAGAGAGAGAGAGACAGAGGGAGAGAGAGCGAGAGAGAGTTATCTATAAAAGACGTGACGTCGGTGGACTGAGTCTAATCGCTGCTCCCTCGTCTCCCTGAAGCACTGAAGGGAAGGTCGTTCATGAAAAGTCACAGATTAGTCATCGAAATGCAGCAGCGTGGCGACGAAGAGCTGACCTGAGATGATGCTGAGACGCAACGGGCGATAGAGGTCGACCATCAACAGATGGAGGAAGAGGAGGAGGAGGAGGAAGAGGAGGAGGGTGCAGTTTCCTGCATGGGAAGACTAGAAGAATGAGGAAGAAGAGAAGTAGGAGGAAGAAGAGGAGAGCAAGGACAAGAAGGATGAGGAAGAAGAGGAGGAGGAGGTTGAAGATGAAGAGTAGGTCGGAGGATGAAGAGGAGGGGGACGAGGAGGACGAGGAGTAAGATGGTGCAGTCTCCTGCTCCCCAGCGTGGGGAGAGGAAGAGGAAGAGGAAGAGGAAGATGAGGAGGAAGAGGAAGGAGCAGCCTCCTGCTCCCAGCTTGGGGAGAGGAAGAAGAAGAGGAAGAGGAAGATGAGGAGGAAGAGGAAGGAGCAGCCTCCTGCTCCCAGCTTGGGGAGAGGAAGGAGCAGTCTCCTGCTCCCTGTTTGGGGAGATGAAGAGGAGGAAGATGAAGAGAGGAGACGAAGAGGCCTGGCAGATGTGCGGCAGCCGCAGAGACGTGGGATTCGAAACCGCCGCTCCGCAGGTTGTTCGAGGCGACTGAGCCTCAAAGTTCAGTCTGTCGCCTCTTCGCTCGACACGACGTCCCGCCAGTGTGACGTCACCGCCGCCGCCATCATTAAGGCGCCCGGCGGAGGGGGCGGAGCCTCGGCTCTGGATCCCCTCCAACCGGCACACGGGGGACGGCGTCCAAAAATGGCCGCAGCTCGTCAGCCATTCATCCGGCGGGGCTGCAGAGAGCAAAACACTCACATCGTAATCTGTGTCATTTTACATCCGGAGTGCTAAAGTACTGCTGCGGAGCCGCGCCTCATGCATATGCATGCCCCCCCCCCCCCCCCCCCTCCACCCTCCACCCCCCCCCCCTCAAACCCCCCCCAACCCGACGGAGGCTTTCTAAAAACGGCAGCGAGCTTAACGTGACTGAGGCGGCAGACTTTGATGAGACCGGCGCTTCTCAGAGGCCTCCTTTGTCGGCGGCCGGCGAATCGCGCTTTACAAGATAAATCTTCCCGCGAGCGGCCGGCTTAGACTGTATACAACCCGATAAGGTTGCCAAGGAAACCCTCCGGGGGGAACCAATCAGAGGACATGTACTCTTTCTTTTTTTATTTTTCTTGATCTGGGCAAACAATTAATACCACTGCAGGGTGGTGGTAGGGGGGGGTGAGGTGATCCAACATCCATGCTTCGGGTCCGTCAATCAGGACGTTATTAATAAATATATATTTTCAAAAGTCATGAATGTGCGTGGGGTGTCCATAAATCTCATCTGCACGCGCCGCTAATGTCCTTTTAATGAACGTTTAGAATGCGGCGGCCATAAAAGTGCCGTTATAGCTCACCACGTCCATTTGTAAGACGGTGGGATTGGTACACCCCCCCATCCCCCCCCACCCCCACTCCTCCCAGCGGGGGGCCATTAGGCGGCATGAGAGACTCCGCCGGGCTGCAGATCAATGCCCCAGGGCCTGATCTGTTACTGACATCCAATTATAGCGATGGGGGTTCCGCTTAGCGCCAGTTAGCCACTGCTTCAGTCTTCCCATCGACTTCCTGTCAACGAGCGATCGGCTGATAATCAACGATCGATCCTGGCCACATGTCAGGACCGCCACCATGTTGGGTGGAGAAATAGAATCCCGGAAGGGGGGAGTGGGGGGGGGGAGGTGGGGGTGGGGGGCAGCAAAGTTAATTAGGAACAACTTTGATTAGTGCTGGCGTGCAATGAAAGTCATTACCCAGCACGTTAAGTAAAGAAGGAAATTGGCTGTAATTGAAGAAGAAGAAGAGGAAGAGTTGAAACAAATGAGTGGAGATGGAGGAGGCGGGGGGGGGGGCGGGGGGGGGGGGGGGTCACGACGGCAGGATTGATTAATTACCCTCGGCCTGTTGGTGGAAAGTCACCGTGAGATTGTTTACATGTTTACGAACCGAAGGTGAATTTACCAACCGACTTTGACTCAAGTGGTGTTGATTAAAAGGGATCGGGGCTCTGTTTCCATGACGACGGTGGTCGGAGTCAAAACTTTTTTTGAAAGACTGCGAAAAAACGACGACTTTTCTGAAAAGCTCGTACTGCACACGCTCATCACGGCGAACAGACGGGTCATTATACAAACAAACAGCACCCACTAGTGGCCCAACATGAAAACACCATTTTCAAGTGTTTCTGTCGTTTTCAAAACAAGGCATCGCTTCCTCTTGCCTTTCAAATTAAACTCCACTGATATCAAGTTTATGCTTTCAGTTTTAATTATTTGGTTGAATAAAAACATATTATTTTGGAAAATGATGATTTTTTACACTGTCGATGTGTCAAATTAACTAAATTAAATGTGTTTTCATTCGTGACACTTTTAAAAACAGAAATAACTTGAATCAGACTCCACACCTGTTGAAATACACCCCAAAAAATTTATTTTCTATACAGATAAATTTAGTATTATCATATTATACTATATATTTCTGCAGAATTAATCCGTTTCAGTCGGATTTCATTCGTAGAAGTGTAAGTGTGACATCTTAAACATAAATCTGAGATTTCATAAATGACAAAAGTCTGTGAGAAACTGATCAGCACATTTTCTTTAATGGAAAAACTAAAGTGGAAGGATCACTTTTGTCATTTCCGCTGCATACAGACACACACGGGAGGAAGTCGGATCGTTTCATCGACTTTTATTATTCAAAAATACAACACAAAAATACACACGAAAAGAAAGCGGGGGTTAGTACTGCAAGCTAGTTAATATTGTTAGTGGGTGATGTGAGAGGAAACCCTCCCTTCCAGCTCCGCAGGAGGACACACACACACACACACACACACACACACACACACACACACACACACACACACACACACACACACACACACACACACACACACACACACACACACACGGCTCCTGCGTCAGGTGTGGATCAGCCAATCACAGCACAGCATCACATTTACATCCATGGTAACATCGGCATGTCGTTCCTTTGCGCGGTGGTTAGATAGGGCGAATCGACGGGGGCGTTAATACACACAGCCAGAACCGTACAGGTCACCTAAAGAACAGCACATCAATTATTGAAGTGAGAATTTGTCATTTAAAAAAAAAAGAAAAGAAAGAAAGGGAAAAAAATAAGAGTTTGAGCTAAAGTAAAGGAGGTGAAAGTTTCGATCGAGGCAACAGAAAACAATCGATGGTCTGACGGACTGTCGTGTTGTTTGAGTGGCAGTGGCGGCCATGCGGGGCGACGCTACAACACTACCGGGGGGGCGAGAAGGCACAATAGATCAGAAGAATCCAGGTCGGGGGGTCAAGGGGGGGGTTAATGGAAGGCTACGAGACGGAGGAGGAGAGTAAGGCGAAGACGGCTGAGCCACCAGGAGATGGAAGTGGAGCTGACCGACTTCTACCTGTGTGTGTGTGTGTGTGTGTGTGGGGGGGGCAAGGGGGTGGGGGGGGTAAGACGACGACGACTCCTCCCCCAACTCTTCACATCCTTCATTAAAATGTGCAATTAATGCTACATAAGCCGCGGAAGGTTTGATATCGACCACTGAGGCGAGGTTAATCAAGATATCGGCTGCTTGTAATGAGGAGGATTACACATGCAGCACTCCGGTGGGGGGGGGGGGGGGGGGGGGGCAGTGTGTGTGTGTGTGTGTGTGTGTGTGGTCATAGACATGTTCTGGTGGCCTGGAAGCTGCAAACAGTCAAACACAATTAAATCTGATTGCTTGGTGAACCTCGTTGTCCAGATGCAGCCGGTGTTTCCCTCCTGTTAGGAGAGGGGGGGGGGGGGGGGGTCGGGTCGGGGCGGGGGGGGTCTTCTGTTTAAGATCGGTCAAGAAGTAATAATCTTCCCAAGCCCCGCCCCCCCACCTCACCACCAGCCAATCCCTGCACCCAGAAAACGATTCAAATCACAGAGCAACGGTTAAAAAAAAAAAAAAAAAGACTCGATGTTAAATAGGCATTGAAAAGTCCCACACACTGACGGGTTCTACACACGAGCATGCATACGGCTGTACAGCGGGCCGGGCGGCGGCCGGGTTGATTTCAACATACAGTTTCTCTACCATAGTGATCCATCGTTTAAAAAAACAAACAAAAAAAAAAAAAAAAGAGAGCGAGAGAGAGAGAAAACACATGCTCATGTATGTACAATATATTCGGTGTTTTGACCGTTATACTTCATGACTGGTGACAAAGTCCAGGACATCAAATGCATCCGTTTGTTTTTCTTCTTCTTCTTCTTCTGCAGTAAAAAGTTTGTTACTCTCGACTTCCCGGCGGCAGAGCGGATCTTCATCAGAGGAGGACGAGGAGCTAAAAGTCAGGCGAGCGCCCGTCACAGCCCCCCCCTCCCCTCCCCTCCCCTCCTCCCTCCTCCTCCCACCTCCTCCCCCTTCACGGGGGGGAGGGGGGGGAGAAAAGGGGCGGGGCTAGACGATGGAGCCGTCCCGGTTCTGCGCGGGGATCATGACGGGGATGGCGCCCATGCGGCTGAGGTTGGGCCCCGACATCCGGACGGCGGTGGAGGTGGCGGAGGGCGGGGGGCAGGGGGGCGTGGCTGGGGGGCCGGTCGAACTCCTCCGAGGGGATCTTGTCGTACTGCGGCTTCAGGGCGTAGTCGTGGTGCAGGTTGGAGGGCGACATGGAGCCCAGGGAGGAGCGCTGGCTGCCCACCGTGAAGCTGCGGGCCGTCGACACGCGGCTTTTAGGCGGCGGCACGTCTTCCCTGGAGGGGGGGAGGAGGGGGGGGCACAGTCAATGTTTAGACAGAGAAGAGAGGAAAACGTAAAGCGACGTCTACTGGCTGTTCCAGATTATTTGATGCGTTCAAACTCTCTTCACTTCCTTTCACAAGGTCTCACAAAGAAGCTTCTGTCTATAAATGAAACTTTTTTTGAAAAGAATGTTCAATTACACAATGATCTCCACTCCAGTGCAGTTTATTTTAGTTTATTTTCCATCTTTCTGGAATCAAGTTTGTCATTTGGAGTCAAATGGGGAAAAAAATCTCCCCCTGATGTGTCGTAAAAGCAGGACGGCGTTTGACGGAGAGAGGCCATAAAAGTGAAGAACGACGGGAGGGGAGTCATCTCAAGAGCAAATCCTGATCTGACTGGATAAAAAAAAGGGGAGAAATAATTGGGGGAGGAAGTCGGCGAGCATCCGACCGCCGCCGTGCCCCCGACTCCCTCTGCCACCACCCTCTGCCACCACATTAACAGCTAATAAGCAGCAATAATCCAGTTTGAATGCTCGATCACGGCGGGGCCGGGGGGCCCGGGGCCTGTTCGGGTCCCGTGGCTTCACGCTCTGGTGTTTCTGCAAATGTCAGTGTGTCGGGCGGCGAACTAATCCTCTTTGTCCCGCGGCGTGAGCGCCGCCATTGTGGCCGCGGACAGATTCAGTCCACGGCGGAGGGACAGTAAGCCCGCCGGGCCGGATGGAGGAGGAGGAGGAGGAGGAGGAGGAGGAGGAGGAGGGGTTAGGTTGGGTGGGGGGGGGCGGAGCAAACAAAGCTTTCAAACTGATTACCACAGCTGTTTATTTCAGAAGGGGTTAAAAAAGGAAAATGCTGATGGAGACAAACCATTTTCACGGCTGTTGGGGTGTTGAGACGTGATCATGTGTGTGTGTGTGTGTGTGTGTGGGGGGGGGGGGGGATCATCTGGCAGCAATAATCACATGTAGTTTCTGTCCCACCTGATCTCGTTGCAGATCTCCTTCTCGTACTTCTTCCTGTGGCGGGCGCGGCAGCAGCAGAAGAGGACGATGGCGATGAGGAGGAGGATGAGGAGCACGGCGATGATCGATCCCGCGATGATGCCGGCGGTGTTCGGAGCTGGAAGGATAGACGTCGGCAAGCGATGACGTTTGATTTTCAAGCTGAAACTGATTCACTGACAACGCAACGTTTTTGAGGACGCTTCGACAGCGAAGCCGTGATAACGCGGCGGCGGCGGCGCACCCCCACTGTTTCACCGTGAAACCCGACCGACGGCGCCAACTCGTGGCCCGACAGGCTCGCTCCTCGCTGCACGGCAACGAGAAACAGTGAATTCAGCTGAAGGTTGTGGGGGTATGAAGCTCCCTGAGGCTGGAGGCTTTTTAAGCAATTTCAACCCATTTGAGAGACGTGTGTCAAACTCTGAGAGACGAGAAGAAAAAAGACTGGCGGGCAGAGAGAGAGAGAGAGAGAGCGAGAGAGAGCGAGAGAGAGAGAGATACTGAAATCAAGCCTGAAATGTCCAAATCCCCACCCGGCACCTGGAACATGGTGCAGCGGGGAGGCTGACGGCGCCGTCCCAGCATGGGGCCGCAAAACAAAGTCTGTACGGGGAAGAGTTTTCTCTGGAACGTAACTTGATAAAACTTCACCGACTTCCTGTGATTAACTGTCAGATTGTGAAGGGAGAACAGACGAGCTTTGAAAACTGCAGTTTTTTGTTGTTTTCTTTCCCCGGTAGAGAGAGAACTTTTCAGAACGTCATTTGTGTCAGGAAACAGGATTCGGAGGCATGAGGTCACGATCGCAGGGAGGCGTGTCTTCCGGAGAAACCTGCCACTGGTGTTTTCTATAAATATTGTTTTGTTTTCAGGCATGCGGGGAAGATAATGGGCGGGTCCGGGTTTCACGGTTCACTGGTGAAACTGAATGGATGCAACAAGACAAGCTGAATCACAAGCCGTCAAAACGTCAAACAATACAAGAATTCTTTGTCCTGAACTCACGAGGTGTGACTTTGAGGTGGAGGATACAGTCCTCGGTGCCGACGCGGTTGGAGGCCACGCAGCGGTACGTGCCGGACGCGCCGGCGGTCACGTTCTTCACGCTCATGGTGCCGCCCATGGCATCTGTAGTGGGGGGGGGGGGGGCAACAAAACAAACAAAAAACCACATGGATGAAGCGACGGCGGTGTTGTGTGGAGGGGGCGTGTACGAAGGGAGGAGGTTCCGGTACCCAGCACGGCGGAGCCGGGCAGCAGCCTGGTGTCGCTGGTCTTTTCCCAGCTGTACTTGAGCGGCGACGTTCCCTCCTTCGACGTGCACCTCAGCACGATGTTGTTGCCTTCCAGGGTGGCGCCGTCGGTGGAGCACCTGGGCTTGGAGGGCCTGACTGTGGAGAGAGAGAGAGAGAGAGAGAGAGAGACAGAGAGAGAGAGGGGGGAGGCGGTTCAGACGGGTGAGGAGCGGCCGACATATGCAGGTGGTCACATTAGCTCTGAATCACTCGTCCCTCCTGCCTTCAACCCCGCTATTTGTATTTTTTTTTTCCCCCAATGGCGAAGCGGCGTCTGCTTATTGAGCACACGAAAGTTGATTTCCTCCCGTGCTCAAAGCAGCAGTCGTCAGCGAGACGAGAGCAGTAATCAGAGTAATTGATACAGCTGCCGTCATTACGGGAGCTGTCAGTCAGGATAATGACAAGAAAGACAGGACACACACACACACACATACACACACACACACACACACACAAAACCAGACACACACACAAATCCACGACAGAAGATAGAGGACACACTTTGTGGCTCAAAGTCCTGCAGCAGAAACGTGAGCAAACGCTCCCCGGTCAGTCAGCAGTGCTGGCAGGAGATGAGACGGGCGGATTCTAAACAAACAGAGCCTCAAATGAAAAGCAGACCAACTCGAGTGGAGCCCAGACACATGGGGTGTGTGTGTGTGTGTGGGGGGGTGGGGGTGTGTGTGGGTGTGGGTGGGGGGGGGGGGGCTGGTTTGACTGTGATGCGATGATGTTTGGAGAGAGAAAATCTGACATCATGGCATGGTAATGGGCTCTGTAACCACAAAACCCCAGAGAGGGGCTCTCCAGATCTGAACCAGGTGTCGGTGTGTGTGTGTGTGTGTGGGGGGGGGGGGGGGGGGGGGGGGGGGGCTTATCAGGCATAACCGTAAGGATTAACAGCACTGAGAGCTCTTTAGCTAATCTCAAACACACAGGGTGACGACGAAAGGGGCAAAAACACAAGAGAACAAAATTAAAGGAGCCTGATGGATAGATGCCTCCCGACGCGCGCGCACACACACACACACACACACACACACACACACACACACACACACACACACACACACACACACACACACACACACACACACACACACACACACACACACACACACACACACACACACACACACACACACACCCTCATGCAGCAACACTGTAAATGTCAGAGGCCGATGACATTTTAAATACGTCTTTAAAGGTGAAAGTCAACACGTCCGTGGGCTGTAGCGCGCGGCCCGTCGCATTACGACCGCTGTCCGGCGAGCCGATTTATGCGTTCGAACGACGAGGTCGGCGAAGGTGAGCGACGCAGCGGGAGCCCAGAGACGCAGAGGGCAGGGCCGTACGGCCGTACAACCGTACAACCGCACGGCGGTCTCCTGAAGTAAGCAGATTTATGAGCCGCACAAGGCTAACTTAAGGACGAGATAAGTGGAAAAGAATAGCTGGACGGGAAGCGGCGCAGCGGCGGCTTCAGGAGTGACGGCCGGTGATTGCAGGACGGTAAAGTGACATCTAAGATAAATGAGATCTGCTTGGTGAGCTTCACAGGGAGGTCCTGGACGTGTGCAGATTCTAACTCTCAACAAATAGTTTCGCAGTTTGTGTCTGCAAACACCAACCTCTTCTGTATTACTGCTTTAAAGATGCTGTGGTGCATTCTTAGAGCTTGTTTACACCGTTTTAAATCCCCAGTTTTATTTTGTAAGTTGTGTGGCACTATGTTCAACAGCATGCTATAACAATTTAATTGGTAAGTGTTCGCATTCTAAGTAATAAGTTTAAATATCTATTTTCAGTCTGTTCTGAACACAAGTACCGTGACATGATCTAACAAGGTTTTCAAGTAAAAATGCAAAACTTTCGTCACGGAGTCACTTTGAAAACGCTCCACCTAGTGGCCCAACATAAAAACTACACCGATTATTGTTTCTGCCGTTTTCAAAACGTTGCAGTGTAAATTGCAAACGCTGACTGAATCCCTCCACTGGACACATACTTGAAACCAGGAACGTTTGTAAACCACAACAAATCATCTTCGGGTGGATTTGGTAAAAGCTGAGGAGCTTTGATTGCAGATCGATTGTGAGTGAAATTCGAGTTCTCAGCTGTTCTTTCGCACACATCAAAAGAGCCAAGAGGCGGCATAATGAGAGGCCACAGATGTGAGTGTGTGTGTGTGTGTGTGTGTGCGTGCGTGTGTGTGCGTGATCTGTGTGGCGGGTCGACTTGTCGGAGCTGCTGAACTGCAGGTGGAAACTCTCCTCCTGTTAACTTCACTGTCCTGCTGCAACCGCAGGAGAGAACACAACAGGGCATGCTGCCTCCTGTACCTGGACCCGGTGTAGGCTGCAGGTGGGTGCGTGTGCGTGTGCGTGTGCGTGTGTGTGTGTGCGTGTGACAGGTCGCAGCAGGGCGCAGTGAGTGGTGAATACACTGAAGAGCGTCCACGCCGGTGCACCAACAAGCACGCCCGGCTCTCGGGGACAATCCGCCTTGTGACAGGATCAAGCTCAAGGTAAAATGCAGAGCAGGCAAGATGTCCCCGCCTCTCCTTGTCAACGTTCCCTCGCCTGAAGCTCCCTGCACCCGGGGTCAAGAGCTAGCAGCCTGTCAGCCTGTGTCGCCTCCAGCCGCCTCGCCCTCCTTCCACTCATGCATACACTTCAACCCTATATTGGAAAATATATATATATATATATATATATATATATATATATATATATATATATATATCACGGGCAAGCATTTGCGGGAAAGTTAGCAGGGTCATCCTCTTAATGTCCACAACGCCCGAATCAATTAAAGCCGGGGTGTCAAACCGAATAATGATTAAAACAAATAAGGTGTTTTAAAATAGCATTAATCTTGGGTTCAGCTGCTCAGGAGTTCTGAACTGCGATGACGGTCCATGTTTAAGACATTTTTATTCTCTGGAAACAGCTGATAAAGTTATGTCAACTTGCATTGGGGGGGGGGTGTGTATTATTTAGCTTGAGGTGTTATGCTGAGTTTTGCCAGATACATAAAGATAAAACAGGGAGCCCTTTGAGTCTATGTTGTAATTATCTTCCTCTTAGAAAATAGAAAACTTCATGATTTCATCACGACATATTTTTTTTCTAATAAATGAGCTTCATTTTCTATTCAGATTTTTTTATTCAGACGATACCGTACATAACTGTTCTTAAATCTGCTGTGTCAGAGAGAGCGAGAGCGAGAGCGAGAGAGAGAGAGAGAGAGAGAGACACTCCTGTTTCCACCAGCATGTTTTCAGACTTTGGTTTCGTTTCGGCCGTTTATCTAAACCACAGTCATGTTGAGAGTCACTGACTTGAAACATGCGATACTACAGTGATCGTTATCAGAACTCAAACAAAAATACAAAACCAAGGCCATTTCCAGCTGATTGTAAACAAGGCCTTGTAAAGAGGAGACTCACAGCAGCAGCCCAACTGATCACATTCACCTGGCGACTCAAAAGGCCTGATTTGAATCCCTGAGCTCCGACGTCTCCATAGAAAGACACTGACTGGATGGATGTTGCTCCAGAACCAGCAAATATTGCTCAACATCAATGGAGCCTGCATGAATATGCAAAGCAACCGCTGCCTGAGCTTTTGAACTGATAACAAGCCAGTGGTCCTGCTGCTGTTCAGCCCCGAGGACACAGCAGCCGACATTTCCATTAAAAGTTTGGATTATGAATCGACGACGGGACTTTTTCATCACGTCTCAGTATAAAACATGTTTGCGTGAAAAATCTAATGAAAACACCGAATAAAACTGGGTCTTGAAGTGAAAACATAGAACCTTCGTGGCTCGGGAGCCACTGAAAATGCAACTTTTTGAAAATGGCTCCCAGTTCTAGTTGACAGTCACCGTAAGAACAGTCCAACTTGGTTCGTCCGTCCATATGAATGTCGGTGTATTCGGTGTATTTTTCTCAAAAACAGCACCAACATGTGACCTGACATGCGAACTATGGTGTTTTTTCGGAGTTTCCATGTAATCAAGCATCATTTTCAAAGTATCATTGTGTCGACGTGAAACATTTTTGCACCAGAAAATGCAAAAACCATGTGTTTTCTCTTGAAATGTTTTGTAAACGGGGGCCTTTGTGCAGAAAACTTCCCGAAGGCTTCATCACTGCTTTAAAGGGATTCTCATCATGCGTTGCCTCTCACTTCCTCCATAATAATAATAATAATAATAATAATAATAATAATAAAAAAAGCCATGTGAAGTGCTGGCACAGCGCACCTCCTGTGCGGTCACGTCGGTGCACAATAACGTGGTCGAAGGCAGTCATTTTCTGTCTGCACCCGGTCTTTAAAACTGATGAACGGCAAGCGGCTCATCACACGGCGCGGGCTGGGCGCCGCACATGTGGCTGTTCATCCCCGGTTTCGGGAGGCGATTCCCTTTTGAAAGCATTTAGCTGGTTGACCGGCCGGCGAGGCCACCGTGAGCCAGTGTGTGTTTGCCTAAGGAGTGAATCATCTGACTTATACAACTCGGATGTGTCAGCCGTCTCACTGCGCACAATGGAAAGCGGCAGAGAGCACGCATCCAGTTTTCAAATTTTTTGTTTGTTTCTATTTGACAAATGAAAAAAAAACGTTATCTGAATATACCCCATGTGTGATATTCCAAACTGAATCGGTTTTATTGTCTCATAACGACTAATCCAGTGGCGGCGAACGTCCCACAGAGCTGCTTTAACCCAATCAGCTGAAGCAGACAATAAAGGAAAATAATTACACGCAACCACACTGTTGTAATTAAAACCTGCATTATTTTGCTCATCTCCATTAATTTTTATGTGATGGATAATAAAATTGCAACAGAGTAATTTATAGGCTCCCAAAAAAAAAAAAGAAATCTGGATTATCATTTTAGACATAATCACAAAGCATCTCGGGTGAATGCAGAATCGTATCACAATGGGGGCAATGCGCCACAGCCGCTGGGAAGGTTGTGCTCTCCATTTTAGAAGGGATTACATCAAAACAGCCAAGGAGGGCAAAGGCCGTGTGATTTGGTGCGTTTCCACTGTGGAGGGAGACAGAATCCAGGAGAATAAAAAAAAAAAGAAAAAAAAAAAAGCCTGCGAGCCTAAAAAAAGCGTCAGCGGGTCCCGTCCTGCTTTCCTGACCCGTCCACTCACCCATGACGTTCAGCACCATCTTCCTGGTCTGGATGCCCGGGGCCTTCTTCACCTTGCACTGGTAGGTGCCGGAGTCGGACGACTTCAGGGCGATCAGGTTGATGGAGGCGTCGCCGTTCTTGGGGTCGGCTGCGTGGAAGTGGACGCGACCCGCCATGGGGGCGTGGTAGTCCTGGTACGCCCTGTCGCCCGAGTAGAAGATCACCTGGTGGGGAATAGAGAGAGAAGGAGGACGGGGAGGTTAATAACTGCCAAGGAGGATGCATTGGATGGAGGCCGTCTATTTCTGGGGGGTGGAAAAAAAAACAAACAAAAAAACAACCCCTCATGGAAATAAATCAAACAAAAAGCCCTGAAAGGACAGTCGTACGCCGTTTGAAAGCAAAGGCCTTGCTCACTGAACCAACCAAATGATATGGGAGAGAAAGAGTGCCCTCTCCTTTATCGGCGCGCTGCCCTTCAGCCTGGCAGCCGGGGCTGATTTGCCCTTTCTGAGCGTAAAAAGAATGAAGGTGGAACAAACAAAGCCGCCACTGTGGAGCTAAATCAACACCTGCTGTGTCAACAAAGCTCCCAATTCTGTCCAACCTTTTCTCCAACACACACACACACACACACAGAGAGAGTCTGGGTCCTGGAAGCAGCAAGGAATGCCTGGAAATAAAGGCCAGGTGGAGGCAGCAGCAAGAGTTGGGTGGAGGAGGAAGACATAAAACAAAACCACAAGGGAGAGAGAGAGAAAGAGAGAGAGAGAGAGAGAGAGCAAGGAAGGGAGAAGAGAAACGTGAAAATGAAAGGAGTTCTCATTCCCTTTCATTACACACTGGCATATTCTTACACATTTCCACAGAGACAGCCATCAACAGGCGTTTTCCGAGCTACGATCAGTGCCAGGCGTTCGCACAGCAATACCCCCGGGTGGAGCGCAGGGGAGGGGGAGAGCAAGACACAGCAGGGGGGGAGAGAGAGAGAGAGTGAGAGGGGGAGAACAGTCAACCCATCAGAGGAGGCGCAGCACTCAAGGAAGCACGAGACGGGTGAAAGAAAAGGGGTAAAAAAAAAAATAAAAAAAACCCAGAGTCGGCGAGGTTCTGGTGTGTCTACAAGCAGGAGTTCCTGTCGCTCCACTTCCAGATGGAGGACGACTTCCCGGCGTCGGCGGCTCACAACATGTTCATCTTGTACACATTAGCTGGGTAAAACGGGTCATTCTGTTCAAATTCCACCCGGCTCTCGCGGGAGGGAAACCTATCCCACCTTCACTGGGGAATCACAACACCGGCAGTAATAAGAGCGATACGCGAGATGAGACCACGGAGGAGAGGAAATTAAATTGCCCCGAGCTCAGCGAGACAAGGAGTCTCACTTGGGTTCAACAGCTTCACAAGCACACAGATGGGAGCGCTTACACACACCTCCAGCTAAAGGGGGGGGGGGGGGGGGGGGGCACTGAGCTGCACAATAACCTTGAGAACCATGATCCAATGAAGGGGAAAAAAAAAAAAAAAAAAATCCTATAAAGCGCCCGGGGAATGAAAATGAAAAGGGCAAATGACTAGACGAGCTGGCGGGGGCTGAGGAGGGCAGAGGAGCAGCGCCGCGTTTCGTAACAGGTAGGACGCTCAATGATACCATCGCCACCTGGACGAGACGGCGTCCCGAGCTTCGGCGGACACACGTCGGCATGAGGTCATCGTCACGTGACGCCGCAGAGCAAAACGGGAAGGGGGGGGGCGTAGCGGCAGCTCATTTGGGAGGCAAAAGGCGGCGTGGCGACACCTGTGGATCCTCCGGCGGCGGCTTTAAAATGCCACACAAGGCGGCGCAGACTCACAAGGTTAACGCCGTGTGCTTCAATCCCCCGAGCTAAAGAGGACTCAAGACAACACGAGCGTATTGCAAACAAACAAATCACTTTTCCCCGAACCTCCGCCGTCCAAATCCTTCAATAACGTGTCAACACGCGCAAATTCCTGTTGCAATAAACTTCGGCAAACAAATGAGGCTCCGCCACGCAGCTCAAGGACAAAAGGAAGGAGGCTGCTGGTGTGACACAGGATAACACAACGGAGGTTTCTGAGCGAAACCTTTTCTCCCATTCACGCCGTTCACAGTCGGTTTTGGTAATTGTTTTTCCTGGTTGTTCTCACAGTGTTGCTAAATACTGCAGGCACACCCTGCTTCCAGCTAATCCGCAGCCAAATGCAAATGACTGTTACTGTAGGCATGCCTGGCATCTCTCGTTCAAGCCCAACAAAGCAGCAGGCATTAGCCGCGCTTCAGCACCCTCCAAAAGACCCCTGTGATATGTGGGATATGTCAGATGAAGGGCCCCCCCCGCCCCCCCCCGGCCGACAGCAGGCTGAATAGATAATGCTGCGCCGTTACTTCTGACTGCATTGATGCACAGAAAGCAGAACGAGGATATACAGCACGTTACCCCTCCACCCAGTTCTCACAGGAAGTGCAGCAGACCTGGTGTGGAGTCCAGTTTATCTCGCCTACAGTGGAAAAACCCAACATGCTACCTATGTATTTGTCTCGTTACTGCTTGAAACGTTCATATTCTACTACCACTTGGTAGTTTTACACTCGAGTCACATATAATAGGAATCAAACGATGTCTGTTTATTCCACTCTCTGTGAGCGTATTTGGAGTTTAATGACAAAAACGACAGTTTGAAAACTGAAAACTTTGACATTTCAGTTTGTTTTTGTGTAAACGGACATCATTTACACAATATTGCTGTGGAAATGAGAAACGTTTCAGACACAAAAACGCAAAAACAATATGTCGTGTTAACTGGGCCTTAATATAGGGCAATTATGACATCACTTTTTAACACATGTAAAAAAAAAAAAAAGGATTCAAATGAGCTCATCCCGAGATGTGATGCATCAAGAAATATTCAAAAATAACATTTTGCACTAGGCAATGTTACCAACGGAATTTTTTATTTATTTATTTTTTCCCCCTCTCTGGATACCACCAACAACTCCCACTGTTTATAATAATTCAGCGTTCCGATCACACGGCCGTGGCCACTTGCTCATCAGAAGCGACGCCAGCGAAGCCAAAAGGTTGAACGTAAAGTGCATTCCTCATTCCCGCTTCTGCGGGGAAAAAAAACCCGGGAGCCTCGCGTCTCGCAGACTGACCTAATTCTATCGAACGCTGTCACATGTATTAAAACGGCTCCCTGGAATTAATATGCCACTAATTGTGGGGGAATTTACACCGAGCGCGGCTTTCGTGTTGTGGACTCCGGCGAGCTAAATCTGATAAGTCAAGGGGAACAAACGCGTTCAGAGGGAGACGTCCGGGTTGTTTAAATTCCAACGAAGGTTTTGGCAACATTAAGGCGTGCGTGCGCTGGGCCCAGCAGAATGCTCCACGTAATGGAGGGAATAAACTGTGGAACTCCGTGCAATTTGGGAACCGCCGTTTGATTTTCTGCAGCTGCGTATGAAGGGGAGAATATCCGCAGCCCGTGGTCACGAGCGAAGACTCTTTAACGAGGAGAAGGAGGCATTTTTTTTAAAATCACCGAAATTAGCATTTCAACACAGGATCCACAATCTCGCTGCACAAATATTTCTTTGAACATTGCGGGCTAATGACTCGGAGGCAAAACAAATAGTTTCTTTTCTGGAGCACAAAAACACTGCAGGTAAACAGGAGCACAGCGGGCAGAGACGATAAAAAAAACAAAAAAACCCATCTAATAATGAGGTGGCGATTTAATTATAACATTCAGGTGAAAAAAAAAAAAAGCCACAGGACACACACAAAAAAAAAGCTGGGGTTGATGAGATGAAAAGGCTTTGTGACAGTTGGGAGGTGAGGAGGAGAAGAGGGCAGCAGGAGACGACCACAACGCTGCAGCCGGTCTCTGTGGTGTCTAAAGCCCCCGGGGGTTCGTGGAGACGCTCCACAATAGAGGTAGGTCTTCCCTCTCCGTGGCCGAAGGCCACAAAGGGGAACAAACGGCCCCCACTGCTCATGCTGCCATGTCTGCAGGGGAACAAACGCTCCACAGAGGTGCATGCAGATCTTATTACATAAGTTGTTATACTCCATGGCTCTTATGGCGCAATACCTCAAGAAAATACACAATCGCCACAGCGCCAGGGTTGGATTTCACCTCTTGCATAAAGCATGAAACCACACCTCAGAGTGGTTTCACCCCAGAGCAGATGAGTGAGACGCACTTTAAAGTCCTAGTGAAATGTAAAACACTACTTTGCAAAAAACGATAGTTGGGGTACTACTTGTAAGGTTCCTCCGACTCTGCCCCACCACTGTTGTTGCATAACAAAGTTATTTGAATTTTGAATCTCCAGCCGAGGAAGTCGGGGGAATCCTTCTTCGTGGGCGTGACGTCAAGAGTTGTGCAGATCTCCATCTGTTGTGTTTATATCGGCTTGTTTCCCTCTTAAATATCCAAGTTTTTACAGTGTTTTGAAGTAATAGTCGGCATTTTATGAGCCTTGACGAAAGATTGAGCCTGGAAGAGACCGAGAGAGGAAGAAAAGGAGCACAGGCGGCGGGAGCGGCTAGCTCGGGAGGCTAGTAGACGATCAAGTAATACCTGGACTCATCTTCGGTGATTCCGCGCAGTCGGAAAAGCGCTTCGACATGATCTACAAAGCCGGGTCGTTCTGCCAAAAGTCAAGACGCCTCAAAGCCTCAAAGGTGAAAACTGGCGGCTGCTGAGGCGAGGAGACGAGGACGAATGGAGGGCGAAGCGTCTTCTGCTTCCTCAAACATGTTCCAGACGGAGTCACCGATGGCAGAACGACCTTCTGTGTATTCTTCATCAATCACTGGGTTTGAAATGATGATGATGATGAAATATCGTTAAATTCAGCCTCTTCGTGGTCAAAACTCTGATCCTCCATAATGTAAACACAACTTGGGCGTGTGCACAACTCGTGATGTCACTCTATTATTGTCAGAAGCTCCGCCCAGCAGCGGAAATAGCGCTGTTGATCGGCTATTTTCTCGCTGATTGCCGTGTTTTAACATTTTACCCTTCGGCCAGTTAGCTTAAAAAGGATCCTAGAAGCGACAGCCAGAGTGTTTTGGAGGTCGAACTTTCATTTCACTAGGACTTTAAGCCAAACTGGCTCCAACCCGGTCCGCCAAAAAACCCCCCCAAAAAACAAGCAAACTGTAAAAATATCAAAGAAACATTGATTTTGTTAAGAAGTTGTTTTTTTTAAGAGTTGCGACACTCAAGTACTGAGCAAGGATGAAAGCGGATGGCGGGACAGATAAGTGGTGGATTTCAACACGTACCACTTTATCTTCTTTGTGGTTGTCGGGAGGCAACAAGCTCCATTCGATGTCCAGAGGCCCCGAGTCCTCCTGGGCCAGCGTGAACTGGCAGTCCAGCTTCACGCTCTGACCGCTGGCCTGGTCGATGTTGGTCGCCCCCGACGACACGATCTCCAGACCCGAGGACCAGCCTGGATCGTGGACATGGAGAGAGTAAATCAACGTTAATGACTGAAGCGGCGACAATCAGAGTGAAAACAACATCAACGTTACCAACGTCAACGCTGACAACAATTTACCCCCCGTGATTCATCAAGACGTTCTACTAGCTTGTGATTATTTTTGCATTGATATGATCCACAAAGCCACACGGTGGCCGGAGCTCTCGACTCTCTGCAAGAACATCCGAAGCGCGAGTCCTGGTCTGGGGGGTCCCGGGGGGGATAAATTCACAAAAGAAATGATTTAAGCAAAAATGCATAAACGGCATACATGAGAATGCAATTATCCGTTTTAATCAGTCAATTCATGTGGATATAAATGGATTATTTCTACCATTCCGAGTCTAATTATCAAAACATTGTTTAATCATCCATTGGTAAATGTTTTTAATTGTTGAAAACTGAGTTCTTATGTTAAAACTATTTCATGCTCATGTTGATCAAAGAAAAATTATTCAGCCGTGGATTTTCATGTGACGACTCGGGCTTGGTATTACTCCATGATTTCTATTTATGTGTGTCTCAATGATTTATTTTTTTATTTGCACGTTGATATTTTTAAGAAGACCTGAGTTAAATAACAGAAATAACTCTTGCTTATGTACAACTTTCTTTCTCAGATTAATCATCACTGTCCCCATCAAACACATAAATAAGATGACCGACGCATGCACGTCGCAGAAAAATACAACTTAAAGACAGTACAGGAGGGATTGGCTGCTATGATTAAAGCAGTCAATCCCTCTCATTCAATCATCAAACTGTGAATTCCCACAATGATACTAAACTCTGAATAACGGACAATGTGGCTGCAAAACAAAATTCAGTCCTGCTGATTTGTTGCAGTCGCTCTGAGCCCGCGATCATTTATAAACACGAGTTTTAAGCAAAACCATTGGCAAATCTTTCTCTGGGGTCTTGTGCAATCAAGGTTTCTTAAAATATTTCACCTGAGATATGATCATATTAATGAGTATAACGCCGTGAACGTGGAATTTTAGAAAGTCCTAACCTTGTAATAACCTTCATTACGAGACTATTACTCACGTTAAACATAGTTACGTAATAACGCTTATTGCACACGTCACAACAGAGGCATAAAAATAGCAGAATCTCAACAATGGATTTTAATAGTATCTAAGAAAAATGATGACTGACGAGGCAAAACGTGTGAATTTTATCAATTTTAGGCCGTTCGTACAAACATTTTCTGCCACGGCGCAGGTACACCACTGTCATGACTGCCATTACATATTCTCCATGGACTTTGTAGTTTTATAGTTGACGGTCAACCGGGAATATAATCCAACTTCATCATCTGTCCATGTCAATGTCCACTGTTCATGTTTATAGCGTATCGTTCCCCGTGTGGATGTGTGTGTGGTCTCATTACAGTAACAAACAGCAGCCGCTAGCGGGCAAACAACGCAAAAACAATGCATTTTCACCTCAAATGTTTTCAGAATCAGAAAAAAAAAAGATTTATCCCAGAGGGCAAATAAGAAAAAAAAAAGTAATTCCTGTAAATGTGGCCTCAGACTGGATGTGTGACGGTTGGCCGCGTTACTGCGATCTGAAGACATGTACTTGGTATGTTTTGTTCAGTCTGCTGGTAAATTAGATTTGATCACTGCCCCGTGATGATAAGAATTTAGCAGAATGGGAGGGGGGGGGGGGGGGGGGATCCATTACCCAGAGGGGGTACTCCCCCCACACACACACACACCTTGGGAAATAACCCATTGCGTGTCGCCATTCTCTGGAAACACCGTAGGAACCTGCTGTGAAACGGTTAAAGGATCATTTCTCCATTTCCCTGAAGATGAATAAGTAACTTTGACTTCAATAATCTCATTTTTCAGCCTGATTTGTTTATACGGTCTTGTCTAGCTTTGTTAATCAGGTGACTGTTATTTCACAGGACTGTGTTTCACGACCCGAACGCTTCAGCTCCAATGATCTTATCAGACATGAACTTTTCATCTATTTTTCAAGCTGCTTTTCATGCAATACGATCACTTGCTTCCTGCGGCTTTGGCAGCGGCGCCGCTCATTCACTTCACCGCTCTCGGGTGTGTTTCTCATTACTTTTCTTCGTCTGCACTTCAAGTGAGCTAAAACCTTCGCAAGTAATCGCGGGCCGCCGAGAGGTTCAGGAACGAGAGTTGGACCTGTGCTGAGTCGCTCTACTACTACAACCAACCCCGAAAACAAACGCGTATTACACTTCTTCTCTTGCTTAACTTAGAATCGTGTCACCGGGATGCATAGATGATTTTTAAGTCTCACTTGGCGTGCTTTGCAAAACCATTTCCAGTCAGCAGGTGCAGGTCATGAAATAAATATGGCTCTATCTCCCCCACCCAGAAGTCAAGCAAGCCTTAAAATATGCAAAATGTAAATCACTCAGTTTAAAAACAAGGCTAATAGAGGAAACACAGCTTAGCAGAAGAAAAAAAATAGCGATGGTGATAATGAAGAGAAGCTGTGGCCTGTCACCAAACCGGAGCCGACTCTTGAGCATTTATTCTTAGAACGAATAAACATAATTTCCTGGTGACATCAACTGGGTTAAGATTTTCCATTCAATAAGAGATTTAAGCCGCGGCAGGAACACAGTCCATAGAGAATGCAGTTGTCACATGCTGCCTCGATGTATTAAAATCCTTGTGACAGCCTGCCACCTTCCAACCGACGAGTGGAGGGAGAAAGAAGGTCTTAGAGGAAAAAGGAAAAAAAGAGAAGAAAAGGAAATCATCTCAACGTTTTGCTGCGAAAAATGTTGTAGCCCACAATTACAGTGCCGCACACAAGCTACCAAACACATGTAGCTGAAATGAGTCAATTACCAAAGGGGCATTTTCATTTTGTGTCGAACATAAAACCCACGCTGTCCCACATCTGGATCTTATTTAGGTGCTTTCACATGTACTGACAGATGGAGCCGCTGCTATTGTGATAAGATAATTGTTGAAGTCAAGCCATTGCAAATGTAAACACTTCGCAAACAAGAAAATTAACCTTCTTCACTTTCCCGGAAAAGTTGCTGCTTCGGGTTGACGACGAGGTTTCCGTAAAGGCAAACAATTACATTCATTTAAAAACCACACACACACACACACACACACACACACACAAAGGTGTTTAAACAGTGTTGAAGTACATTCTGTAATGAGGACTATTTGCACTGAGAACACAGGCGTCCCTCAGGCTGTATTCACAAGTGTAACGTGTCCTGAGTCTGAACTAAAAAAGGGAACAGACACAAACTCACAGACTGCATGTCTTCATACTTCAGGAACAAATCAAGAAAGACCTTCTTGACTTTGCAGACAACAACCTTTCATCGATCTGACAAAGCAGCTGTGACGCTTTCAAAAGGCTCCTGGAAACTAGCCGTGCTCCTCGAAGGCGATTACTCAATCGACGACAAGAGTGTTTTTCACATCTTAAACTTTACGCCACTACTTTAGCGCTCCGGTCCAGTCAGGATGACACTGGGCTGCATGTGACCCCTGAACTCAAATGTTTTAGGTCTAGAGATTAGAGAAACAGACTTGAGATGGGCAAAATCAAGCGATATATATACCCGCCTTAATGTACAGTGAGGTTAGCCAACACAAAAAGTCTGCGATGCATTTAATCAAGCTGAATCAAAGTGAAGGAAAACTCGCTGGGAACATCCATACCTCCATCCTTCAGCGATGTTCTGCACAGTCCCAGCGAACTACAGGTGAAGACAGATTGCCAGTCGATCACAGTTCAAACACTGACAGACATAATATCACACACACTCGCATTCATGCCAAGTGGAATTTAAGGTTACTCATTAACCCAACGTGCACAACACTGGAGCGTTTGAGTGGGAATAGCTGAGAATATCCTCAGGAAAATGAATAACTTTTACAACTGCTGAGATTGGTAGAGTGAGGAAGTGAATGTTTGTAACGTTGTTAAAGTTAGAGCTTAAGGCTATCACACAACACAACAACTACACGGTTCAACTGCTGGGAAAACTACTGAGCCAGCTCACAGTACGATGAAAGTTTATACAGAAGGTGTCAGGTTAAGATCTCAGTCGATCGGCTCTGTTTCACCCCCCCCCCCCCCCTCACCCACCCACCCCCACCCCGGGAGCTGTTAAAGACAACTCCACAGTGACAACATCAGTCCCGCCCACTATTGTCGCAGTTCCGAGCCTGTAAGTACTCGATATGGTCGCACAAACACGGTTTGATTTCTCTGCCGGCGGTGCTGCAGCTGGTGGTCTCGGCCCACAGATTCTGACAGACGTCCTTGATGGGCGCGACGCGTCGCCCTCAGCGGCGGCAGGGGGAGGATCGGGGGGGAGGAAAAAAACAGCAGAACACAGCGATGTGTGTCCATCACTGTCAAAACAGATACTCGGCTTGGCATCTGCATGACAGAAAGCTGTGTCGATTTATCAAGAGCTTTCAGAAGTTGGGCTATTTTTTTTTTTTCTCCACTCCAAAGTTGCTTATAGAGACGAGAAAATTGCATTGCCAGGTATTCAGACGGAGCAGTCCATCAGAGCCGCTGCCGTGTGATGTACCTGTTCAATCAACGGCCGTCATCTGAAACCTCCTCTGGCGTTTGTTTAAAGTACGGCCAGAGGCCCTCTCCACTCAGCACCGTGCCAAGAGGCATGAAAGTGCCGTCTCAGAGCATCATCCCTCAATGGGCAAAACAGATTTGTTTGCTTGCACACCCGAGTGCAGGATGGCTCAGGTGACGGCAGATCCAGGCAGGAAAACAAACACACAGAGTGGAATCTAAATTCTCCATCTGAATCCACAGATGCTTCATTTCCCCACCCCCCCCCCTCCTCCTCCTCTATGGGCTTCATAAATCTATTTAATCCTAAAACTCGGTGCCGGCAAACGAGAGCAGAGGAACTGCTGTGCAAATGAAATCATTTGAATAGTTTGTGAGAAGTACAGTCAACCTGCATCATTAGCAAGGCAGGACGAAGTTGGTAAAATGGCCTAAAAAATTTGTTTCTTCTCAGTGAAGCTGTTTCATAAAGAGAGAGAGAGACAGAGAGAGGGAGAGAGAGAGAGAGCGACCATTAAATCAGACCGTTTCAGAACAGAGGGTGATCAGTGAAGGGCAGCCATGTTTTTTTGAAGACAAGTGTTTACTATGAGCCTCGAAGCAGCGTTTCAGAAAAAAAAAAAAAAAGGCAATTTCTTCCATTTGCGTGGAGGTGGAGCATTTTAGAAAAGTAGAACTTTGGGAGAGGTTTTCAAAAAGTTGCGTTTTGAGGAGCTACAAGTACCTTTGTCGCGTAAACAGACGCATTATTGTGTAACTAGTGTAAATACAGCCTTTCGTGTCGCTCAGGTGTGTGTGTGTGTAGTTTTAATACTCTTGAGAACGTGTTGTTTTCCATCTTCAGGGGGTAAATTTATTAAATGCATGTATAATTTCTGACAATCTGTGCAGGGTGAATTGAGCTGAGGTCACTTTTAAAATTGTTAATGTTTTTTAGGACCATATCAGATACAGATTCTCATTATTTAGAGAGGTCGATTTAATATGGCTCTTTAAACATGTCTGGAGGGAGTGTTTCATTTTACAACTTTTTTTGGGGGGGGGTGGGAGGGATTTAAGTGCATGTATTAAAAGTGCTACATTTGGTGTGTGGGCACTCAGGACGTCACGTCCATGAACCGTAAAGCACTTTGACGGAGGTAAAACACAATCTGATTCATCGTGTTAATAAAATGTGCACGTGAGCAGGGCAGCAAGGAGGGAAGAGAGTCCTCATAAAAGCACAATGGAGAAGTAAGGGCGCGCGAATAATGACTCCAATTATTAATCTCGTAACGTGAGGAACTGTCACAAGTCTCACAGTGACGCAAACCATGCCTGCGAAGCTGAAAGGCCGTCCGTCATGACATATAGTATTATGGAACTATAGTCCGGGAGCCGCAAAGAATAACAAACACGTCAGTATTACAATGCATATGTCTATGTGAGTGACTCCTAATCTCATCTCACCTTGAGATATAATAAAGAGTCTTATTATATGTTGTGTATCTTTATCTTTACACTGGAGGCAACGTGTAAAAATGCAATTTGCTTGGTTATGCTGTTGGAACGATACACTAATACTTTGTCTTGCTATTGATTATATCTCAGACTGACTGGTTATAAATCAACACCATTCTTTTTCTAGATGTATTCCTCGAAGCCCCGTTTACAAAACAACTTTGATGTGAAAAAAAACCCAGAAATCTGTCATTGCATTCTGGATGTCTGTTTATAAGGTTAATAAGAAAAGTTCAAGACTCCACCACATGTAAAATAGCCAGATTGTTGAATATTCTCCGAAACGCGTGGGTTGATGATGAAGTTCCAAATTCATGAATTCAAATAAAGTCTGGCAAATGAATGTTTGGGTAACCGTTCAAATAATAAATGATATACCCAATGTTTTTTTTTCTCACAACAATGAAAATCACAGCTCTTGCCAGTAAGCCTTGCGAAAGGCGATTTAATAATCGTCTGGAACAAACCCTGAGACAGATGGATGATTCCTACATAAATAAAATGGGAGCTCGTACCTGAACACGCGGTTCTCAGAGCGAGGCGAAACAAACAGCCCGGGTAGTGTGATGAAAAAAAAACATGTAGGTCACAGCGTTAATCAGTAACGACCAGCGATGAAGACAAAGTGTGTACAGTGTGTGAACCCTGTAGCGCGTTACTCAGAGCCGAAATGAGCTCACTCAGTCTGCAGCAGCGGGAGAGGAAATGTCTGACTTATATAGGTTGGGCTTCCATCTTTATTTGGAGTAATGGCGCCGGGGCGAAAGTAAGCTGGAGTTCTTCCTTGAAGGCGATATAATCGATCGGGGGGAAAAAAAACAAGAGGCCATAATCACAGACCGGGACAAACTATGAAAAATGAGGAAAGGCCTGCTGGGCCTCATTCCCTCGGTTCCCCCGTCCACAGATGTGGAATCTGTGTGTCCCACCCAGTGTGTGTGTGTGTGTCTGGGGCCGCGGGGGAGGGAACGGCGGGCTAATTAAAAAGTCCTTCTTAATAACCGCTCGTGGCCGCCGGGGCGTTTGCCTGCTCCCTCTACGGCTGCTGCACCGCCAGCCTGGTCACCGGGAGACCAGGAATCAGTACCAGGAATTTGGGGTGTCAGCCACTCCACCCTTTACCCCCAACGCCACTATCTCACTAACTCTCTTGCCCACCCACCCCCACACTGCCTGCCTGCCCTGCTTCCTCTCCAACACACCCCTGATTGTTGAGTGCCAGGCTCTATCGCCCCCCCCCCCCCCACCTCTTCTCGTAGGCCTCCAATTCTCTCTGGTCCCACTGATTGTAACCCCGCCACCCACCCCCTCCACCTTTGTCGGCATACAATGGGGAGCGAATCCCGTCTCCTGGCAACCAATCCCTCGGAGAAGGTTGCTGTGGCGCTTGAGGGGCGGCGCGAGAGAGAAGCGGAGTTAGACACACAGAGGCGTCGATAGACGGCGACGGAGGTAAAGAGGGAGAAAGAGGTTAAGTGGGAGGAGGCAGAAGGGGGATTTATGAAAGGAAAAGTTGCTTTGCGGTTTGTGGACTCGACAAAACTCGACATCTTTACGGTCATCACAGAGGTGTGGCCGGACCAGAAGTGATTTCGTTGAGGGGACACGGTCATGTTTAGGCAACGCAGATCAACATTAAGTGTTGTTATGACTGGATCGAACAGCCCCTCGTGCAATTATAATGCACAGCCTACAAATATTGATCGCCAGCTGTTATGAGTTGACTGAAGCCGAGTGAATAGATCGGGAAGTCACATGGGAATGACCTTAACACCACTATCGCCACCAATGTTTGGTACCAAACATCCCTACTCAATATTCAAGGCTTCACTTTTGTACCGATAGCGGGACTCCAAGCTGTTTCAGACGTGTTTACATAGAATCTAAGCTCAGAAAAGATTCATCTCATGGTGATCAAGGTATATTCTGATGGGGAGAATATATTGGCTGAAGAGTGAATGGTCACTGTAAATGCAACTTCATGAAAATGACTCCCAAGGTGGAACTTTCCCGAAAACAGCCCAACTGTTTCTGCTGTTGCCATGTAAATGGACATCGTTTTCAAAGCGCAATAAACTGTAAGCTGAAAGGAGAGTCAAAGTCTGAGGCGCTCCGGAAATGTATATGCAAAAGTTGTTGAATTCTGAGATTTGTAGATATGTTCATATGTTCTCTCTGAATGTTGGCTCCACTTTGTTCTGTTGGATTTTCACATCATCAAGACAAAGAGTCAGCAGGCATGATTTCTGATTCTGCCTCATTTAAAGAGAAGCAGCCAACAAACAGCGGTATTCTAACCCTACGTACCGACATGACGATCACCTCTACCGGTGGTCTGTGGTGTGTGTTATGACAACACTGCCACTAAATACCCTCAAACAGTCATTTCTGTGACGTCTATCAGCCAACACACACACACACAATGAACAGTGTGTATATTATGTCTGGACTGTTCATTAACCCAGCTTTACTCAGCAGCTAAAAAAAGATCCTCTTCAGAGTGGCATGGACACACATTTCTGAACATAGATAGCGTTTACACACACACAAGTGTTTTGTCAGAGGTCTTCAAGACAGACAGGGAGTTAAGCTTTGCGCTTCAGCAATAAACCCTGCAACTGGACGACACTCTGGCATGTTAACCTCTCCTGACCCGAGCTAAAGACCCTCCGAGTCTCGGCGAGTGCTGCAGTGGATCATAAGCTTCTTCAGAAGTTGGAAAAAGCCAAGTCTTACCAAGAAGGAGATAAAGGCTGCAGCTATTTCAGGCTCATAAGGCAACAACAGACACAAAAGCTTGGCGAGGTGAAGGAGGTGAACTGCGTCGAGATGGGATTTACCGTCGGTAACGTGTGCCTCCTGCACACCGGTATTCAGACTGTTGTTACCTTGAGAGGCGCGGGCGTTGAATGAGTGCTTCGGTGAAGATTCAGCTGATAACGTATGAGCAAGTGCATGAATAAAGATTTTATTTTTTCTCCCCCCTAGTAGTGGAATATTTTCAGCACTCTGAAAAACCACGCACACACCCACACATTTCGCCATTAACATAGTTTTGAAACTAAAGCATCACTTCCCAGCGATTGAAAGGAGTGTTTCACTGGCAAGAACAAACCTGGCGATGGAGCTTTTGAAGAGCGTGGCCCATTTTTTTTTTTGTGTCTTTTCTAGGGGTAGGCAGTGATGAACATTAAGCGATTCGTTACAGTAAACCTGCAGCCTGTGGGGCTCTGCGATGAGTAAATTAAACAGCACAGACACTCTCGCCGTCACAAACAGGCGAGCCAGTCTCCCCTGCGACCGCGCTGAGGAACATCAATTATTTCAGGCACAGCAGAGGATAACTCCACGACTTGGTTGCCGTTCAAAAGGGGCGCTCTGAACGCTCGCTCCAGCGCTCCCGCTGGAACTGCTCACTCTGAAGCGGCGCGGTAGCCGCGAGCTCGGCCGCGGTTTGTTTAGTGTTGCGGGAGGCCGGGACCGTTGAACCATACTGATTGTGCTGTAATGCAGCCGGAAAGCCCCACTTGCCACACAGAGCTGCCATCAATCCCCGGCGCGGATGACCTGAAGGCTGTTTTGACATAATTGAACATTAAATGATGAAGGGGTGACGAATGACAGGCACTTTACCCGGTCGCCTGAGCATTTGACAGCTTTCAGACGAGCCTATGGGGGATTCGGTTAATACAATATCTGTGAACTTACGCAGCCACCATTTGCTGCCGTGGCCGTCTACAGTGACAGTGATTCTGATTTAATTACTTGGTTTATGGGAATCCACGCTTACAACAATCCTGGTCTTTTGATAGGTAACAATTAAGTCGCTGCAATAAACGTAAAAGATTCAAGGGGACAGTTTTACAAGTATTTTGTAATTTTTCAAAAAGGGGAGATGTAATTCAATGACTTCCCAATTAACCATTAAGAATAGAATAGAATAGAATAGAATAGAATAGAATAGAATAGAATAGAATAGAATTACTTTATTGATCCCAGAGGGGAATTGCTGATCCATTGGAGGTGGCTGCCACATGTAAGGCACTCAATCCATTCAAAATGAACAGTTGTTGGTTCAGTGTCTTGCTCAAGGGCACGTGGATGGGGGGGGGTCGTGAATCAAACTTGCAACCTTCCCGTTAAGAAACGACCACTGTACCAACACATCCATCCCTTAAAATATACTGAATTGAAACTGGGATCATTTTGGATAAAGAACTAATGAAGGATCACACTGAGGCTTCTGGCTAAAGGTGTTTTATATGTAGCAGAAAGAAAACTGGCACAAATACCATAAATACTGTACGGATCTTTAAATAATACTTTGATTTATCACCGTTATCACATGGAAAGGTTTTTCATTTCAGCCCCGGTAAATATGCCGGTACTGGAGGTTGCGCTTTAATGAAAAATGTTCCCAGTATCACTACATCTACACACACACAGCTATTAAAGGTTAAGCTGATAGAAGGTATAAACACAGCGAGCAATAACAATTTGACATTGTTCATTATGTGCAGGTCATGTTATTTAAAGTCAAAGAATTCCAGAAATGAGCTGTATGCAAGAGTCAAATATACAAAAGCCATGACCTTCAGGTCCTTACGTGGCCCTGGGTTATAAATTCCACTGTGTGGGTGGAAAACACTCAGGAAACTAAGAAAAGCTTGAAAAAGAAAAACATTGCCTGCGCTTACTTCATCCGCACGTCGAAACTCTCCCATGCAAAGCAGAAACCTGCAATCAACAAAAGCCAGTCAAACGGCTATCATTTCTGCACCCGAGCTCAAAGAGCGACTGAGGCGAAGTGGGAAGAAAAAAAGAAAAAGTCCTCCGCTGTAATGCACAGCAATTTCAAATTCCGTACAACAATCATGGGTGAAGTGCTCTTTAGGCTGGAGAGGGAAAAAAAGGGACCGTTCGGCTTGCCGTCGGTTAAAACGCCTGCGTCCTCGCCGACACTCCAGCGTGAACAATATTTACAAGCAGCATACGCAGCCGCCAGGGCATGCATATTTCCCAACAAGTCTCTGTTGAACCACATTCTGTTGGGTTAGTCTGTGTGCGAACCGCAGTGCAGACCTGCCGCCGCACATTCGGAGCAGAGTGAATGTGAAAC